>NC_056440.1:3154940-3234940 GCF_018296145.1 Oncorhynchus tshawytscha | reverse complement strand
AGAGAGAAGGAGAGAGAGAGGAGAGACAGTGGGAGAGAAGGAGAGACAGTGGAGAGAGAGAGGAGAGACAGTGGGAGAGAGGAGGAGACAGTGGGAGAGAAGGAGAGAGAGAGGGAGAGAAGGAGAGACAGTGGGAGAGAGGAGAGACAGTGGGAGAGAAGGAGAGAGTGGGAGAGAAGGAGAGACAGTGGGAGAGAAGGAGAGACAGTGGGAGAGGGAGAGACAGTGGGAGAGAGGAGAGACAGAGAGAGAGGAGAGACAGTGGGAGAGAAGGAGAGACAGTGGGAGAGGAGAGACAGTGGGAGAGAAGAGAGAGAGACAGTGGGAGAGAAGGAGAGACAGTGGGAGAGAGAGGGGAGAGACAGTGGGAGAGAGGAGAGACAGTGGAGAGAGGGGAGAGACAGTGGGAGAGAAGGAGAGAGAGAGGAGAGACAGTGGGAGAGAAGGAGAGAGAGAGGAGAGACAGTGGGAGAGAAGGAGAGAGAGAGGAGAGAAGGAGAGAGAGAGAGAGACAGCGGGAGAGAAGGAGAGAGAGAGGAGAGAGAGGAGAGAGAGAGGAGAGACAGTGGAAGAGAAGGAGAGAGAGAGGAGAGACAGTGGGAGAGAAGGAGAGAGAGAGAGAGAGACAGTGGGAGAGAGGAGAGACAGTGGGAGAGAAGGAGAGAGAGAGAGAGAGAGGAGAGACAGTGGGAGAGAGGAGAGAGACAGGGGAGAGAGGAGAGACAGTGGGAGAGAAGGAGAGACAGTGGGAGAGAGGAGAGACAGTGGGAGAGAGGAGAGACAGTGGGAGAGAGGAGAGACAGTGGGAGAGAAGGAGAGACAGTGGGAGAGAGGAGAGACAGTGGGAGAGAGGAGAGACAGTGGGAGAGAGGAGAGACAGTGGGAGAGAAGGAGAGAGAGAGGAGAGACAGTGGGAGAGAAGGAGAGAGAGAGGAGAGACAGTGGGAGAGAAGGAGAGAGAGAGGAGAGAAGGAGAGAGAGAGGAGAGACAGTGGGAGAGAAGGAGAGAGAGAGGGAGAGAAGGAGAGAGAGAGGAGAGACAGTGGGAGAGAAGGAGAGAGAGAGGAGAGACAGTGGGAGAGAAGGAGAGAGAGAGGAGAGACAGTGGGAGAGAGGAGAGACAGTGGGAGAGAAGGAGAGAGAGAGAGAGAGAAGGAGAGAGAGAGGAGAGACAGTGGGAGAGAAGGAGAGAGAGAGGAGAGACAGCGGGAGAGAAGGAGAGAGAGAGGAGAGACAGTGGGAGAGAGAGGAGAGAGAGAGGAGAGACAGTGGGAGAGAAGGAGAGAGAGAGAGAGAGAGAGGAGAGACAGTGGGAGAGAGGAGAGAGAGAGGGAGAGAGGAGGAGAGAGAGGGAGAGAGAGGAGAGACAGTGGGAGAGAGGGAGAGACAGTGGGAGAGAGGAGAGACAGTGGGAGAGGAGGAGAGACAGTGAGAGAGAGGAGAGACAGTGGGAGAGAAGGAGAGACAGGGGAGAGAAGGAGAGAAGGGGAGAGAGAGGAGAGACAGTGGGAGAGAGGAGAGACAGTGGGAGAGAGGAGAGACAGTGGGAGAGAAGGAGAGACAGTGGGAGAGAAGGAGAGACAGTGGGAGAGAGGAGAGACAGTGGGAGAGAGGAGAGACAGTGGGAGAGAGGAGAGACAGTGGGAGAGAAGGAGAGAGAGAGGAGAGACAGTGGGAGAGAAGGAGAGAGAGAGAGAGACAGTGGGAGAGAAGGAGAGAGAGAGGAGAGAAGGAGAGAGAGAGGAGAGACAGCGGGAGAGAAGGAGAGAGAGAGGAGAGAGAGGAGAGAGAGAGGAGAGACAGTGGGAGAGAAGGAGAGAGAGAGAGGAGAGACAGTGGAGAGAAGGAGAGAGAGAGGGAGAGACAGTGGGAGAGAGGAGAGACAGTGGGAGAGAAGAGAGAGAGAGAGAGAGAAGGAGAGAGAGAGGAGAGACAGTGGGAGAGAAGGAGAGAGAGAGGAGAGACAGCGGGAGAGAAGGAGAGAGAGAGGAGAGACAGTGGGAGAGAGGAGAGAGAGAGGAGAGAGAGAGGAGAGACAGTGGGAGAGAAGGAGAGAGAGAGGAGAGACAGTGGGAGAGAGGAGAGAGAGAGGAGAGACAGTGGGAGAGAAGGAGAGAGAGAGGAGAGACAGTGGGAGAGAAGGAGAGAGGAGGAGAGACAGGGGAGAGAAGGAGAGAGAGAGGAGAGACAGTGGGAGAGAGGAGAGAGAGAGGAGAGACAGTGGGAGAGAAGGAGAGAGAGAGGAGAGACAGCGGGAGAGAAGGAAAGAGAGAGGAGAGACAGTGGGAGAGAGGAGAGAGAGAGAGAGAGAGAGAGGAGAGACAGTGGGAGAGAGGAGAGAGAGAGGGAGAGAAGGAGAGAGAGAGGAGAGAAGGAGAGAGAGAGGAGAGACAGCGGGAGAGAAGGAGAGAGAGAGGAGAGACAGCGGGAGAGAAGGAGAGAGAGGAGAGACAGTGGGAGAGAAGGAGAGAGAGAGGAGAGACAGTGGGAGAGAAGGAGAGACAGTGGGAGAGAGGAGAGACAGTGGGAGAGAAGGAGAGAGAGAGGAGAGACAGTGGGAGAGAGGAGAGACAGTGGGAGAGAGGAGAGAGAGAGGAGAGAAGGAGAGAGAGAGGAGAGACAGTGGGAGAGAAGGAGAGAGAGAGGAGAGACAGCGGGAGAGAAGGAGAGAGAGAGAGGAGAGACAGCGGGAGAGAGACAGTGGGAGGAGAGAGAGAGGAGAGACAGTGGGAGAGAAGGAGAGAGGAGAGGGAGAGACAGCGGGGAGAGAGGAGAGAGAGGAGGAGAGACAGCGGAGAGAAGGAGAGAGAGAGGAGAGACAGTGGGAGAGAAGGAGAGAGAGGAGGAGAGACAGCGGGAGAGAAGGAGAGAGAGAGGAGAGACAGTGGGAGAAGGAGAGAGAGAGGAGAGACAGTGGGAGAGAAGGAGAGAGAGAGGAGAGACAGTGGGAGAGAAGGAGAGAGAGAGGAGAGACAGCGGGAGAGAGGAGAGAGAGAGGAGAGACAGGGGAGAAGGAGAGAGAGGACAGTGGAGAGAAGGAGAGAGAGGAGAGAGAAGGAGAGAGAGAGGAGAGAGAGAGAGAGAGAGGAGAGAGAGAGGAGAGACAGTGGGAGAGAAGGAGAGAGAGAGGAGAGAAGGAGAGAGAGAGGAGAGAAGGAGAGAGAGAGAGAGAGGAGAGACAGCGGGAGAGAAGGAGAGAGAGGAGAGACAGCGGGAGAGAAGGAGAGAGAGAGGAGAGACAGTGGGAGAGAAGGAGAGAGAGAGGAGAGACAGTGGGAGAAGGAGAGAGAGAGGAGAGACAGTGGGAGAGAAGGAGAGAGAGAGGAGAGACAGCAGGAGAGAAGGAGAGAGAGAGGAGAGACAGTGGGAGAGAAGGAGAGAGAGAGGAGAGACAGTGGGAGAGAAGGAGAGAGAGAGGAGAGACAGCGGGAGAGAAGGAGAGAGAGAGGAGAGACAGCGGGAGAGAAGGAGAGAGAGAGGAGAGACAGTGGGAGAGAAGGAGAGAGAGAGAGGAGAGACAGCGGGAGAGAAGGAGAGAGAGAGGAGAGACAGCGGGAGAGAGAAGGAGAGAGAGGAGAGAGAGAGAGAGACAGTGGGAGAGAAGGAGAGAGAGAGGAGAGACAGTGGAGAGAAGGAGAGAGAGAGGAGAGACAGCGGGAGAGAGGAGAGAGAGAGGAGAGACAGCGGGAGAGAAGGAGAGAGGAGAGAGAGACAGTGGGAGAGAAGGAGAGAGAGAGGAGAGAAGGAGAGAGAGAGGAGAGAGAGAGGAGAGAGAGAGAGAGAGAGAGAGGAGAGACAGTGGGAGAGAAGGAGAGAGAGAGGAGAGAAGGAGAGAGAGAGAGAGAGAAGGAGAGAGAGAGGAGAGACAGCGGGAGAGAAGGAGAGAGAGAGGAGAGACAGCGGGAGAGAAGGAGAGAGAGAGGAGAGACAGTGGGAGAGAAGGAGAGAGAGAGGAGAGAGAAGTGGGAGAGAAGGAGAGAGAGAGGAGAGACAGTGGGAGAGAAGGAGAGAGAGAGGAGAGACAGCGGGAGAGAAGGAGAGAGAGAGGAGAGACAGTGGGAGAGAAGGAGAGAGAGAGGAGAGACAGTGGGAGAGAAGGAGAGAGAATGAGGGAGAGTTTCACTTTTGTATATTATCTACCTCACTTGCTTTGGCAATGTTAACACATGTTTCCCATGCCAATAAATCCCCTTGAATTGAATTGAATTGAGAGAGAGAGTTACAAGATGGCGCCGACAGAGATGGTCGCCTCGCTTGAAGTCCTTAGGAAACTGTACAGTATTTCGTTTTTTAAAAATTGTATTATTTCTTACATTGTTAGCCCAGAAAATCGTAAGTGTTAATACATACAGCCGGGAAGAACTATTGTATATAAGAGCGACGTCAATTTATCAACATTACGACCAGGAATATGACTTTCTCGAAGCGGATCCTTTGTTCAGGCCTCCACCCTGGACATTGGCTCTAATCCCTGAGGCCGACCCAAAACAACGTCGCCGCAGAAGAGGTAGACCGAGCGGCCTCCTGGTCAGGCTTCGAAGGCATACACACTGCCCACCGCTTCCGAGGATACTACTTGCCAATGTTCAGTCTCTAGACAACAAGGTGGATGAAATTAGGGCAAGGGTTGCCTTCCAGAGAGACATCAGTGATTGTAACAGTCTGTGTTTCACGGAAACATAGCTCTCTCGGGATACGTTGACGGAGTCGGTACAGCCACTGGGCTTCTTCATGCGTCGCGCCGACAGAAATAAACATCTCTCTGGGAAGAAGAAGAAGAAGGGCGGGGGTGTATGCTTCATGATTAATGACTCATGGTGTAACAATAACAACATACAGGAACTCAAATTTCTTCTGTTCACCTGACCTGGAATTCCTTACAATTAAATGCCTGACGGCCCTCGAGGAACTTCACTGCACTCTATGTAAACTGGAAACCATATATCCTGAGGCTGCATTTATTGTAGCTGGGGCTTTTAACAAAGCAGATTTGAGAATAAGGCAATATACTGGCCCACTGCATACAAGGCCCTCCCTCTCCCTCCCTTCGGCAAATCCGACCACGACTTCATCTTGCTCCTACCATGCAATAGGCAGAAACTTAAACAGGATGTACCCGTGACTAGAACCATTCAACGCTTGTCTGACCAATCAGAATCCATGCTTCAAGATTGTTTTGATCACGTGGACTGGGTAATGTTCCGGGCAGACTCAGAGAATAACATTGATCTAAACGCTGACTTAGTGAGTGAGTTTATAAGGAAGTGCATTGGAGATGTTGTACCCATTATGACTATTGAAACCTACCCTAACCAGAAACCTTGGATGAATGGCGGTATTCGCGCAATACTGAAAGTGTAAACCACCGCATTTGACCATGGAAAGCGGTCACGGAATATGCCAGAATATAAACAGTGTAGTTATTCCCTCCGCAAGGCAATCAAACAGGCAACATGTTGGTACAGTGACAAAGTGGAGTCGTAATTCAACGGCTCAGACACGCGACGTCTGGGGCAGGGTCTACAGATAATTACGGACGACAGAAAGAAAACCAGCCACGTCACGGACACCGACATATTTCTTCCAGACAAGCTAAACACCTTAGCGGCCCGCTATTAAGGACTGCGGCTTCTCCGTGGCAGACGTGAGTAAGAAATTTACACGTATATACTGTATCTTATACCATCTATTGCATCTTGCCTATGCTGCTCAGCCATCGCTCATCCATATACTTCTATGTACATATTCTTATTCCATCCCTTTAGATTTGTGTGTATAAGGTAGTTGTTGAGAAATTGTTAGATTACTTGTTAGATATTACTGTACTGTCAGAACCAGAAGCACAAGCATTTCTCTACACTCACATTAACATCTGCTAACCATGTGTTATGTGACCAATAACATTTGATTTGAGTGTAGAGGGTAAAGAGAGATACTATAGGAGTTTTCCATGTTGTCCTGTCTTGCTCAGGCAGGCCACCCATACAGTCTGAGGACATCGGGAGACGATGTGGAAACCGGCTACTAGGGGCAACAGAGAACGCTGTTAACTTCAAGTAGGCTTTGGTTTTGCTAGAACGCTGTTAACTTCAAGTAGGCTTTGGTTTTGCTAGAGCACTGTTAACTTCAAGTAGGCTTTGGTTTTGCTAGAACGCGGTGGATGGGGATGGTGGATGGGTGTCAGCATCTGCCTCTGGTTGCATGTTTAAAGCCTATCCCAAACCTTAACCCTTAACGTAACCATTTGGAGTTAATGCCTGACCTTAACCGATCTCAGTTAATACCTGACCTCAACAATTCAGAGTTAATGCCTAACCTTAACCGATCTTAATAACTGACCTTAACCATCGGAGTTAATTCCTAACCTTAACCATCGGAGTTAATGCCTAACCTTAACCATCGGCGTTAATTCCTAACCTTAACCATCGGAGTTAATTCCTAACCTTAACCATCGGAGTTAATTCCTAACCTTAACCATCGGAGTTAATTCCTAACCTTAACCATCGGAGTTAATGCATAGACCTTGGAAAGATACAGAGAAGTAACCAAACACTTTCAAACGACTTCCAAAAGTGGCATTTGAAAAACATGAATGAACATCTAATTCTGACATGAGAAAGTGAGAGCTAGTTGGTCTTGGTTATCGACCGCGAAGAATACAGCAGGGAGGTATACAGAAGGAAGTATACAGCAGAGAGGTATACAGCAGGGAGGTATACAGGGAGGTATGCAGCAGGGAGGTATACAGCAGGAAGGTATACAGGGAGGTATACAGCAGGGAGGTATACAGCAGGAGGTATACAGCAGGGAGGTATACAGCAGAGAGGTATACAGCAGGGAGGTATACAGCAGGGAGGTATACAGCAGGGAGGTATACAGCAGGGAGGTATACAGCAGGGAGGTATACAGGGAGGTATGCAGCAGGGAGGTATACAGGGAGGTATACAGCAGGGAGGTATACAGCAGGAAGGTATACAGGGAGGTATACAGCAGGTAGGTATACAGGAAGGTATACAGCATTGAGGTATACAGCAGGAAGGTATACAGGGAGGTATACAGCAGGGAGGGGTATACAGCAGGGAGGTATACAGCAGGGAGGTATACAGGGAGGTATACAGCAGGGAGATATACAGGGAGGTATACAGCAGGAAGGTATACAGGGAGGTATACAGCAGGGAGATATACAGCAGGGAGGTATACAGCAGGGAGGTATACAGGGAGGTATACAGGGAGGTATACAGCAGGGAGGTATACAGCAGGGAGGTATACAGCAGGGAGGTATACAGGGAGGTATACAGCAGGGAGATATACAGCAGGGAGATATACAGCAGGGAGGTATACAGCAGGAGGTATACAGGGGGAGGTATACAGGAAGGTATACAGCATTGAGTATACAGCAGGGAGGTATACAGGGAGGTATACAGCAGGGAGGTATACAGCAGGGAGGTATACAGGGAGGTATACAGCAGGGAGGTATACAGTAGGGAGGTATACAGCAGGGAGGTATACAGGGAGGTATACAGCAGAAAGCAGGGAGGTATACAGGGGAGGTATACAGCAGGGAGGTATACAGGGGAGGTATACAGCAGGGAGGTATACAGGGGAGGTATACAGCAGGAGGTATACAGCAGGGAGGTATACAGGGAGGTATACAGGGAGGTATACAGCAGGAAGGTATACAGCAGGGAGGTATACAGGGAGGTATACAGCAGGGAGGTATACAGTAGGGAGGTATACAGGGAGGTATACAGGAGGGAGGTATACAGCAGGGAGGTATACAGGAGGTATACAGGAGGGAGGTATACAGGGAGGTATACAGGAGGTATACAGCAGGGAGGTATACAGGGAGGTATACAGCAGGGAGGTATACAGCAGGGAGGTATACAGCAGGGAGGTATACAGCAGGGAGGTATACAGCAGGGAGGTATACAGGGAGGTATACAGCAGGGAGGTATACAGCAGGAAGGTATACAGCAGGTAGGTATACAGCAGGGGTAGGTATACAGCAGGGAGGTATACAGGGGGAGGTATACAGGAGGGAGGTATACAGCAGGGAGGTATACAGGGAGGTATACAGGAGGGAGGTATACAGCAGGGAGGTATACAGGGAGGTATACAGCAGGGAGGTATACAGGGAGGTATACAGGAGGGAGGTATACAGCAGGGAGGTATACAGGGAGGTATACAGCAGGAAGGTATACAGGGGAGGTATACAGCAGGGAGGTATACAGCAGGGAGGTATACAGCAGGGAGGTATACAGGGAGGTATACAGCAGAGAGGTATACAGCAGGGAGGTATACAGGGAGGTATACAGCAGAGAGGTATACAGCAGGGAGGTATACAGGGAGGTATACAGCAGAGAGGTATACAGCAGGGAGGTATACAGCAGGGAGGTATACAGCAGAAAGCAGGGAGGTATACAGCAGGGAGGTATACAGCAGAAAGCAGGGAGGTATACAGCAGGGAGGTATACAGCAGGGATGTATACAGCAGGGAGGTATACAGCAGAAATCAGGGAGGTATACAGCAGGGAGATATACAGCAGGGAGTTATATAGCAGGGAGGCATACAGGAAGGTATACAGCAGGGAGGTATACAGTAGGGAGGTATACAGGGAGGTATACAGCAGGGAGGTATACAGCAGGGAGGTATACAGGGAGGTATACAGCAGGGAGGTATACAGCAGGGAGGTATACAGCAGGGAGGTATACAGGGAGGTATACCACAGAGGTATACAGCAGGGAGGCATACAGCAGGGAAGTATACAGTAGGGAGGTATACAGCAGGGAGGTATACAGCAGAGGTATACAGCAGGGAAGTATACAGCAGGGAGGTATACAGCAGGGAGGTATACAGCAGAGAGGTATACAGCAGGGAGGTATACAGCAGGGACGTATACAGCAGGGAGGTATACAGCAGGGACGTATACAGCAGGGAGGTATACAGCAGGGAGGTATACAGCAGGGAGGTATACAGGGAGGTATAGCATACAGCAGAGGTATACAGCAGGGAGGTATACAGAGGTATACAGGGAGGTATACAGGGAGGTATACAGCAGGGAGGTATACAGCAGGAGGTATACAGCAGGAGGTATACAGCAGGGAGGTATACAGCAGGGAGGTATACAGCAGGAGGTATACAGCAGGGGGTATACAGCAGGGAGGTATACAGCAGGAGGTATACAGCAGGGAGGTATACAGCAGGGAGGTATACAGCAGGGAGGTATACAGCAGGGAGGTATACAGCAGGGAGGTATACAGCAGGGAGGTATACAGGGAGGTATACAGCAGGGAGGTATACAGCAGGAAGGTATACAGGGAGGTATACAGCAGGGAGGTATACAGGAGGAAGGTATACAGCAGGAAAGAGGTATACAGCAGGAAGGTATACAGCAGGAGGTATACAGCAGGGAGGTATACAGCAGGGAGGTATACAGCAGGGAGGTATACAGGGAGGTATACAGCAGGGAGGTATACAGCAGGGAGGTATACAGCAGGGAGGTATACAGGGAGGTATACAGCAGGAGAGATATACAGGGAGGTATACAGCAGGAAGGTATACAGGGAGGTATACAGCAGGGAGGTATACAGCAGGGAGGTATACAGCAGGGAGGTATACAGCAGGGAGGTATACAGCAGGGAGATATAGCAGGGAGGTATACAGCAGGAGGTATACAGCAGAGGTATACAGCAGGGAGGTATACAGCAGGGAGGTATACAGCAGGGAGGTATACAGGGAGGTATACAGCAGGGAGGTATACAGCAGGGAGGTATACAGCAGGGAGGTATACAGCAGGGAGGTATACAGCAGGGAGGTATACAGCAGGAGGTATACAGGGAGGTATACAGCAGGGAGGTATACAGCAGGGAGGTATACAGCAGGGAGGTATACAGCAGGGAGGTATACAGCAGGGAGGTATACAGGGGAGGTATACAGCAGGAGAGGTATACAGCAGGGAGGTATACAGGGGAGGTATACAGCAGGAGGTATACAGCAGGGAGGTATACAGGGGAGGTATACAGGTATACAGCAGGGAGGTATACAGGGAGGGAGGGAGGTATACAGCAGCAGGGAGGTATACAGCAGGGAGGTACAGGGAGGTAGAAAGCAGGGAGGTATACAGGGGAGGTATACAGCAGGGAGGTATACAGGGAGGTATACAGGGAGGTATACAGCAGGAGGTATACAGCAGGGAGGTATACAGCAGGGAGGTATACAGCAGGGAGGTATACAGCAGGGAGGTATACAGGGGAGGTATACAGCAGGGAGGTATACAGCAGGGGGAGGTATACAGCAGGGAGGTATACAGCAGGGAGGTATACAGCAGGGAGGTATACAGCAGGGGAGGTATACAGGGAGGTATACAGCAGGAGGTATACAGCAGGGAGGTATACAGGGAGGTATACAGCAGGGAGGTATACAGGAGGTATACAGCAGGGAGGTATACAGGGAGGTATACAGCAGGGAGGTATACAGGGAGGTATACAGCAGGGAGGTATACAGCAGGAGGTATACAGCAGGAGGTATACAGGGAGGTATACAGCAGGGAGGTATACAGCAGGGAGGTATACAGCAGGGAGGTATACAGGGAGGTATACAGCAGGAGGTATACAGCAGGGAGGTATACAGGGAGGTATACAGCAGAGGTATACAGCAGGGAGGTATACAGGGAGGTATACAGCAGGGAGGTATACAGCAGGGAGGTATACAGCAGGGAGGTATACAGCAGGGAGCAGGGGAGGTATACAGCAGGGAGGTATACAGCAGAAAGCAGGGAGGTATACAGCAGGGAGGTATACAGCAGGGATGTATACAGCAGGGAGGTATACAGCAGAAATCAGGGAGGTATACAGCAGGGAGATATACAGCAGGGAGTTATATAGCAGGGAGGCATACAGGAAGGTATACAGCAGGGAGGTATACAGTAGGGAGGTATACAGGGGGAGGTATACAGCAGGGAGGTATACAGCAGGGAGGTATACAGGAGGTATACAGCAGGGAGGTATACAGCAGGGAGGTATACAGCAGGGAGGTATACAGCAGGGAGGTATACCACAGAGGGTATACAGCAGGGAGGCATACAGCAGGGAAGTATACAGTAGGGAGGTATACAGCAGGGAGGTATACAGCAGAGAGTATACAGCAGGGAGTATACAGCAGGGAGGTATACAGCAGGGAGGTATACAGCAGGGAGGTATACAGCAGGGAGGTATACAGCAGGGACGTATACAGCAGGGAGGTATACAGCAGGGACGTATACAGCAGGGAGGTATACAGCAGGGAGGTATACAGCAGGGAGGTATACAGTGGGAGGCATACAGGGAGGTATACAGCAGGGAGGTATACAGGGAGGTATACAGCAGGGAGGTATACAGCAGGGAGGTATACAGCAGGGAGGTATACAGGGAGGTATACAGCAGAGAGGTATACAGCAGGGAGGTATACAGGGAGGTATACAGCAGGAGGTATACAGCAGGGAGGTATACAGGGAGGTATACAGCAGGGAGGTATACAGCAGGGAGGTATACAGCAGGGAGGTATACAGCAGAAAGCAGGGAGGTATACAGCAGGGAGGTATACAGCAGGTATACAGCAGGGAGGTATACAGCAGGGAGGTATACAGCAGGGAGGTATACAGCAGGGAGGTATACAGCAGAAATCAGGGAGGTATACAGCAGGGAGGTATACAGCAGGGAGGTATACATACAGCAGGAGGTATACAGCAGGGAGGTATACAGCAGGGAGGTATACAGCAGGAAGGTATACAGCAGGGAGGTATACAGGAAGGTATACAGCAGAAGGTATACAGGGGGAGGTATACAGCAGGGAGGTATACAGCAGGGAGGTATACAGGTATACAGCAGAAAGCAGGGAGGTATACAGCAGGGAGGTATACAGCAGAAAGCAGGGAGGTATACAGCAGGGAGGTATACAGCAGGGAGGTATACAGCAGAAAGTAGGGAGGTATACATCAGGGAGGTATACAGCAGGGAGGTATACAGCAGGGAGGTATACAGCAGGGAGGTATACAGCAGGAAGCAGGGAGGTATACAGCAGGAAGGCATACAGGGAGGTATACAGCAGGGAGGCATACAGGGAGGTATACAGCAGAAAGCAGGAGGTATACAGCAGGGAGGTATACAGCAGGAGGTATACAGGGAGGTATACAGCAGAGGTAAGCAGGGAGGTATACAGCAGGGAGGTATACAGCAGGGAGGTATACAGGGAGGTATACAGCAGGGAGGTATACAGCAGGGAGGTATACAGCAGGAAGTATACAGCAGGGAAAGCAGGGAGGCATACAGCAGGGAGGTATACAGCAGGGAGGTATACAGCAGGAGGCATACAGCAGAAAGCAGGGAGGTATACAGCAGGGAGGCATACAGGGGAGGTATACAGCAGGGAGGTATACAGGGAGGTATACAGCAGGAGGTATACAGCAGGACGTATACAGCAGGGAGGTATACAGCAGGGAGGTATACAGCAGGGAGGTATACAGCAGGGAGGTATACAGCAGGGAGTATACAGCAGGGAGGTATACAGCAGGGGTGTACAGTATACAGCAGGGAGGTATACAGGGAGGTATACAGCAGGGAGGTGTACAGCAGGGAGGTATACAGCAGGGAGGTATACAGCAGGAAGCAGGGAGGTATACAGCAGGAAGGCATACAGGGAGGTATACACCAGAAAGCAGGAGGTATACAGCAGGAAGGCATACAGGGAGGTATACAGCAGGGAGGTATGCAGCAGGGAGGTATACAGTAGGAGGCATACAGCAGGAGGTATACAGCAGGGAGGTATACAGCAGGGAGGTATACAGCAGGGAGGTATACAGCAGGGAGGTATACAGCAGAAAGCAGGGAGGTATACAGCAGGGAGGTATACAGCAGGGAGGTATACAGCAGGGAGGTGTACAGCAGGGGAGGTATACAGGGAGGTATACAGGGAGGTATACAGCAGGGAGGCATACAGCAGGGAGGTGTACAGCAGAAAGCAGGGAGGTATACAGCAGGGAGGCATACAGCAGGGAGGCATACAGCAGGGAGGTATACAGCAGGGAGGTATACAGCAGGGAGGTATACAGCAGGGAGGGAGGTATACAGCAGGGAGGTATACAGCAGGGAGGCATAGAGCAGGGAGGTATACAGCAGGGAGGTATACAGCAGGGAGGTATAAGCAGGGAGGTATACAGCAGGGAGGTATACAGCAGGGAGGTATACAGCAGGGAGGCATAGAGCAGGGAGGTATACAGCAGGGAGGTATACAGCAGAAAGCAGGGAGGTATACAGCAGGGAGGCATACAGCAGGGAGGTGTATACAGCAGGGAGGTATACAGCAGGGAGGTATACAGCAGGGAGGTATACAGCAGGGAGGTATACACCAGGGAGGCATACAGGGAGGTATACAGCAGGGACGTATACAGCAGGGAGGTATACAGCAGGGAGGTATACAGCAGGGAGGTATACAGCAGGGAGGTATACAGCAGGGAGGTATACAGCAGGGAGGCATACAGGGAGGTATACAGCAGGGACGGTATACAGCAGGGAGGTATACAGCAGGGAGGTATACAGCAGGGAGGTATACAGCAGGGAGGTATACAGCAGGGAGGTATACAGCAGGAAGGTATACAGCAGAAAGCAGGGAGGTATACAGCAGGGAGGTATACAGCTGGGATGTATACAGCAGGGAGGCATACAGCAGGGAGGTATACAGCAGGGAGGTATACAGCAGGAGGTATACAGCAGGGAGGTATACAGCAGGAGGTATACAGGGAGGTATACAGCAGGGACGTATACAGCAGGGAGGTATACAGCAGGGAGGTATACAGCAGGGAGGTATACAGCAGGAAGGTATACAGGTATACAGCAGGGAGGTATACAGCAGGGAGGTATACAGCAGGGAGATATACAGCAGGAAGGCATACAGCAGGGTATACAGCAGAAAGGGAGGTATACAGCAGGGAGGTATACAGGGAGGTATACAGCAGGGAGGGAGGCATACAGCAGGGAGGTATACAGCAGGGAGGTATACAGCAGGGAGGTATACAGCAGGGAGGTATACAGCAGGGAGGTATACAGCAGGGAGGTATACAGCAGGAGGTATACAGGGAGGTATACAGCAGGGAGGTAGCAGGGAGGTATACAGGAGGTATACAGGGAGGTATACAGCAGGAGGTATACAGGGAGGTATACAGGGAGGTATACAGCAGGGAAGGTATTACAGGGGAGGTATACAGCAGGGAGGTATACAGCAGGAAGGTATACAGGGAGGTATACAGCAGGGAGGTATACAGCAGGGAGGTATACAGCAGGGAGGTATACAGCAGGGAAGGTATACAGGGAGGTATACAGCAGGGAGGTATACAGCAGGGAGGTATACAGCAGGGAGGTATACAGCAGGGAGTATACAGCAGGGAGGTAGGTATACAGGGAGGTATACAGCAGGGAGGTATACAGCAGGAAGGTATACAGGGAGGTATACAGCAGGGAGGTATACAGCAGGGAGGTATACAGCAGGGAGGTATACAGCAGGGAGGTATACAGCAGGGAGGTATACAGGGAGGTATACAGCAGGAAGGCATACAGGGAGGTATACAGCAGAAAGGAGGGAGGTATACAGCAGGAAGGCATACAGGGAGGTATACAGCAGGGGGAGGTATACAGCAGGGAGGTATACAACAGGGAGGTATACAGGGAGGTATACAGCAGGGAGGTATACAGCAGGGAGGTATACAGGGAGGTATGCAGCAGGGAGGTATGCAGCAGGGAGGTATACAGGGAGGTATACAGCAGGGAGGTATACAGGGAGGTATACAGGGAGGTATACAGCAGGGAGGTATACAGCAGGGAGGTATACAGGGAGGTATACAGCAGGGAGGTATGCAGCAGGGAGGTATACAGCAGGGAGGTATACAGCAGAAAGCAGGGAGGTATACAGCAGGAAGGTATACAAGATCTCAGCGATCACTGCCTCATTGCCTGCATCCGTAAAGGGTCAGCTGTCAAACAACCTCCACTCATCACTGTCAAACGCTCCCTGAAACACTTCAGCGAGCAGGCCTTTCTAATCGACCTGGCCGGGTATCCTGGAAGGATATTGATCTCATCCCATCAGTAGAGGATGCCTGGTTATTTTTTTTGAATGACTTCCTCACCATCTTAATAAATAAGCATGCCCCATTCAAGAAATTTAGAACCAGGAACAGATATAGCCCTTGGTTCTTGTCCCCGTGATATGCAACTTTTCAGGGAAGCTAGAAACCAATATACATAGGCAGTTAGAAAAGCCAAGGCTAGCTTTTTCAAGCAGAAATTTGCTTCCTGCAACACAAACGCAAAAAAGTTCTGGGACACTGTAAAGTCCATGGAGAATAAGAACACCTCCTCCCAGCTGCCCACTGCACTGAGGCTAGGAAACACTGTCACTACTGATAAATCCACGATAATTGGAATTTCAATAAGCATTTTTCTACGGCTGGCCATGCTTTCCACCTGGCTACCCCTACCCCGGTCAACAGCACTGCACCCCCCACAGATACTCGCCCAAGCCTTCCCTATTTCTCATTCTCCCAAATCCAGTCAGCAGATGTTCTGAAAAAAAGCTGCAAAATCTGGACCCATACAAATCAGCCGGGCTAGATAATCTGGACCCTTTCTTTCTAAAATGATCTGCCAAAATTTTTGCCACCCCTGTTTACTAGCCTGTTCAACCTCTCTTTCGTGTCGTCTGAGATTCCCAAAGATTGGAAAGCAGCTTCGGTCATCCCCTCTGTAAAGGGGGGACACTCTTGACCCCAAACTGCTACAGACCTATATCTATCCTACCGTGCCTTTCTAAGGTCTTCGAAGCCAAGTTAACAAACAGATTACTGACCATTTCAAATCCCAACATACCTTCTCCGCTATGCAATATGGTTTCAGAGCTGGTCATGGGTGCACCTCAGCCATGCTCAAGGTCCTAAACGATATCATAACCGCCATCGATAAAAGACAATACTGTGCAGCCGTATTCATTGACCAGGCCAAGGCTTTCGACTCTGTCAACCACCACATCCTCATCGGCAGACTCGACAGCCTTTGTTTCTCAAATGACTGCCTCGCCTGGTTCACCAACTACTTCTCAGAGTTCAGTGTGTCAAATCGGAGGGTCTGTTGCCCGGGCCTCTGCCTCTGGCAGTCTCTATGTGGGTGCCACAGGGTTCAATTCTTGGACCGACTCTCTTCTCTGTATACATCAATGATGTCGCTCTTGCTGCTGGTGAGTCTCTGATCCACCTCAACTCAGAGGACACCATTCTGTATACTTCTGGCCCTTCTTTGGACACTGTGTTAATTAAAGAGGCTGCGAATTTTTGCAGCTTTTTGTTAAAAATCGCGCAAAATTTCAACGTCCTGCTACTCATGCCAGGAATATAGTATATGCATATGATTAGTATGTGTGGATAGAAAACACTCTGAAGTCTTTAAAACTGGTTAAATCATGTCTGTGACTATAACAGAACATGTGTAGGAGGCAAAATCCGAAGGAAAACTGTTCACAAAAAACACCAAAAAAATATCCCTCCGCCAGTCTCTGTATTGTCTATGGCAAGGGAAAATAGATAGCGTCCAGTTTACAATGCCTACAGCTTCCACACGATGTCGCCAGTACTGGAAATTGAGTTGAATTTTATCCTTGGTGAGATGAGGAATAGGCACTTCCTGTCTTCGGGTACACCGGAGGAAGTTATGAAAGGGAGAATATGGACCATGATTTCAAGACTTGCTGCTATCGAATACAGATCGCCCCGTGATCAATCTGATCGATTATTAACGTTTACTAATACCTAAAGTTGGATTACAAAAGTAGTTTGAAGTGTTTTGTCAAAGTTTATCGGCAACTTTTTAAATTTAAAATAATGACGTTGCGTTTTGTAAAGCTGCTTTTTCCTGGATCAGACGGGCTTCATAAATGGACATTTTGGGTATACATGGACAGATTTAATTGAAAAAAAGACCCAATTGTGATGTTTATGGGACATATAGGAGTGCCAACAAAGAAGCTCGTCAAAGGTAATGAATGTTTTATATTTTATTTCTGCGTTTTGTGTAGCGCCGGCTACGCTAATTATTCTGTTTACGTCCCCTTTGGGTATTTCGGGGGTTGCATGCTATAATAATAGTATAATAATAGATATAATAATAATAGATAATAGCTTCTCATGCTTTCGCCGAAAAGCATTTTAAAAATCTGACATGTTGGCTAGATTCACAACGAGTGTAGCTTTAATTGAGTACCCTGCATGTGTGTTTTAATAAAAGTTTGAGTTGTACCGAGTACTATTAGTTGTCACTGAAATTTCCACTGATTTCCGCTGATGTTGATCCCTGTACAGGGCTGCATCCAACCCTCCAGCGAGCTTCAATGCCATACAACTCTCCTTCCGTGCCTCCAATTGCTCTTAAATAGAAGTAAAACTAAATGCATGCTCTTCAACCGATCGCTGCCTGCACCTGCCCGCCTGTCCAACATCACTACTCTGGATGGCTCTGATTTGTGGACAACTACAAATACGTAGGTGTCTGGTTAGACTGTAAACTCTGCTTCCAGACTCACATCAAACATCTCCAATCCAAAGTTAAATCTAGAATTGGCTTCCTATTCCGCAACAAAGCATCGTTCACTCCTGCTGCCAAACATACCCTCGTAAAACTGACTATCCTACCAATCCTCGACTTCGGTGATGTCATCTATAAAATAGCCTCCAACACTCTACTCAACAAACTGGATGCAGTCTATCACAGTGCCATCCATTTTGTCACCAAAGCCCCATATACTACCCACCACTGCGACCTGTACGCTCTCGTTGGCTGGTCCTCGCTTCATACTCGTCGCCAAACCCACTGGCTCCAGGTCATCTACAAGACCCTGCTAGGTAAAGTCCCCCCTTATCTCAGCTCGCTGGTCACCATAGCAGCTCCCACCTGTAGCACGCGCTCCAGCAGGTATATCTCTCTGGTCACCCAGAAAACTAATTCTTCCTTTGGCTGCCTCTCCTTCCAGTTCTCTGCTGCCAATGACTGGAACGAACTACAACAATCTCTGAAACTGGAAACACTAAGCTACCTCACTAGCTTTAAGCACCAGCTGACAGAGCAGCTCACAGATTACTGCACCTGTACATAGCCCACCTATAATTTAGCCCAAGCAACTACCTCTCCCCCTACTGTATTTATTTATTTATTTAGCTCCTTTGCACCCCATTATTTCTATCTCTACTTTGCACATTCTTCCATTGCAAATCTACCATTCCAGTGTTTTACTGGCTATATTGTATTTACTTTGCCACCATGGCCTTTTTTTGCCTTTACCTCCCTTATCTCACCTCATTTGCTCACATCGTATATAGACTTGTTTATACTGTATTATTAACTGTATGTTTGTTTTTCTCCATGTGTAACTCTCTGTGTTGTTGTTTGTGTCGAACTGCTTTGCTTTATCTTGGCCAGGTCGCAATTGTAAATGAGAACTTGTTCTCAACTTGCCTACCTCGTCAAATAAAGGTGAAATAAATAAATACATAAAATAACCCTCTCTATCATCTCTGTCTGTCTGTCTGTCTGTCTGTCTGTCTGTCTGTCTGTCTGTCTGTCTGTCTGTCTGTCTGTCTGTCTGTCTGTCTGTCTGTCTGTCTGTCTGTCTGTCTGTCTGTCTGTCTGTCTGTCTGTCTGTCTGTCTGTCTGTCTGTCTGTCTGTCTAACCCTAACCATGTCTGTCTGTCTGTCTGTCTGTCTGTCTGTCTGTCTGTCTGTCTGTCTGTCTGTCTGTCTGTCTGTCTGTCTGTCTGTCTGTCTGTCTGTCTGTCTGTCTGTCTGTCTGTCTGTCTGTCTGTCTGTCTGTCTGTCTGTCTGTCTGTCTGTCTGTCTGTCTGTCTGTCTGTCTGTCTGTCTGTCTGTCTGTCTGTCTGTCTGTCTGTCTGTCTGTTAAATAAATAAATAAAATAAATAAAGGTGATATAAAAATAAATACAAAATACAACAGAAAGCAGGAAGGTATAGAACACATCTCAGAAAAAGAATTGTAGACCTCCACAAGTCCGGTTCATCCTTGGGAGCAATTTCCAAACGCCTGAAGATACCACGTTCATCTGTACAAACAATAGTACGCAAGTATAAACACCATGGGACCCCACACAGCCATCATACCGCTCAGGAAGGAGACGCGTTCTGTCTCCTAGAGATGAAGGTATTTTGGTGCGAAAAGTGCAAATCAATCCCAGAACAACAGCAAAGGACCTTGTGAAGATGCTGGAGGAAACAGGTGCAAAAGTATCTGTATCCACAGTAAAACGAGTCCTATATCGACATAACCTGAAAGGCAGCTCAGCAAGGAAGAAGCCACTGCTCCAAAACCGCCATAAAAAAGCAATTCTTTGGTTTGCAACTGCACATGGGGACAAAGATCGTACTTTTTGGAGAAACGTCCTCTGGTCTGATGAAACAAAAATTTAACTGTTTGGCTATAATCACCATCGTTATGTTTGGAGGAAAAAGGGGGAGGCTTACAAGCTGAAGAACACCATCCCAACCGTGAAGCACGGGGGTGGCAGCATCATGTTTTTGGGGTGCTTAGCTACAGGAGGGACTGGTGCACTTCAAAAAATAGATGGCAACATGAGGAGGAAAATGATGTGGATATATTGAAGCAACATCTCAAGACATCAGTCAGGAAGTTAAAGCTTGGTCGCAAATGGGTCTTTCAAATGGACAATGACCCCAAGCATACTTTCAAAGTTGTTGCAAAATGGCTTAAGGACAACAAAGTCAAGGTATTGGAGTGGCCATCACAAAGCCCTGACCTCAATCCCATAGAACATATGAACAAGTGTGTGTGAGCAAGGAGGCCTACAGGGAGGCCTACAAACCTGACTCAGTTACACCAGCTCTGTCAGGAGGAATGGGCCAAAATTCACCCAACTTATTGTGGGAAGCTTGTGGAAGGCTACCCAAAACGTTTGACCCAAGTTAAACAATTTAGAGGCAATGCTACCAAATACTAATTGAGTGTATGTAAACTTCAGACCCGCTGGGAATGTGATGAAAGAAATAAAAGCTCAAATAAATAATTCTCTCTACTATTTTTCTGACTTTTCACATTCTTAAAATAAAGTGGTGATCCTAACTGACCTGACAGGGAATTTTTACTAGGATTATATGTCAGGTATTGTGAAATACTGAGTTTAAATATATTTGGCTACGGTATAAACTTCAAACTTCCACTGTATATAAAGCATGAACACTACAGCACTCCAACAATGATCTCATCAGATGATTCAAGATTCAGGAAATTTCTATTTTGTGGGGGCGGGTGTTGTTTAGCCCTCAACACAAAATGAGTGTCTTAGGACCAATCAAATTAGACTCTTTAGTTGTAAATGTTTAATAGGATTGGGCAGTTTGCAGATGACCCCTGAGCAGAGTGATGCTTATCTGATCAATCGGTCACATGACAGATTTAGCAGTAATGAAGGCCGATGTGAGAGAGAGAGAGAGAGAGAGAGAGAGAGAGAGAGAGAGAGAGAGAGAGAGAGAGAGAGAGAGAGAGAGAGAGAAGAGAGAGGAGAGAAAGAGAGAGAGAGAGAGAAGAGAGAGAGAGAGAGAGAGAGAGAGAGAGAGAGAGAGAGAGAGAGAGAGAGAGAGAGAGAGAGAAGAGAGAGGAGAGAAAGAGAGAGAGTGAGAGAGAGAGAGAGAGAGAGAGATGTTTGACCCCATGTCATCTGGCCTGTTACTGAGTTATCCTACCTCTGCAGCTCATCACTCCTAACTGGGTTCAGATAGGACTTGTTTTGCTTAAAATACTTTACTCTTGACAGAGTTTTCCAGGCACAACGTGACCGATAGAATAGTTTCAAAAGTGCAAATCCTTGCCCATTTTGCACGTCAAGCAAGCTCAATGAAACACACAAAAAAATGATTAGGAATAAAAAAAATACTATTTGAACCCAGGTGTCATGTGTCCCTGCATCACCTTGTATTTCCTCACATTTTATTTTTCAATGATCTACATAAATTAAATACTTGGGCCAATCAGATCAAGTGTTAACCGGCGATAGCCGACACTCACATGGTTTTGGCAGTATCGAAGGTGTAACTGGGTTGAATCATTTAAAAAATATATATATATTTATTTCTACCTTTATTTAACCAGGTAGGCCAGTTGAGAACAAAGTTCTCATTTACAACTGAGACCTGGCCCAAGATAAAGCAAAGCAGTGTGACACAAACAACAACACAGAGTTACACATGGAATAAACAAACATACAGTCAATAACACAATATAAAAATCTATATACAGTGTGTGCAAATGGAGTAAGGAGGTAAGGCCATAAATAGGCCATAGTGGCAAAGTAATTACAATTTAGCAATTAAACTATTAAACACTGGAGTGCAGATGAGGATGTGCAAGTAGAAATACTGGTGTGCAAAAGAGCAAAACAAGTAAATAAAATAAATATGAGGATGAGGTAGGTAGGTAGGTGGATCATAGTCGCGAAGCCACACCCACTCACATCAAGAAGTTCAGAATGAGGAAGTGCAGCGCTATATAGACATAATGATGCTCAAACTAACAATCCTTAAATGACCCTAATATCAGACTAATCTAGTTATAGATTACATCTCACATTCCAGCCTATGGCAATGTCCACTTTAGGTGTCCTGACAATTGATGTGTATAAACCCTGGATGACCGACGGGGCTCTGTGTTGAAGCCACAGGGCCTCCATCTTGGTACTCCTCCTCAATTGTAAAAAATATATATATATATATTCTGGAAGCTATAGAAATGAATTTATTAAATGTCTAAATTCATTTTTGACACGTTTGTTATATAACAGACACTTTAATGCATACTTTTAAATTATATTATGTTAGCTAAACATAAAAATTTAAAAAATCATAAAAAACATATTTTTGTTAGAGAGTACTAAAGTTACTGTCCCCACTACAAAAAAAAAAAAAATATATATATATATATATATATATATATATATAACTTAAATACATGTAATTGTGTTCTTGAAACATTTAATTGAAATACTGTGGACTTACATTCATTCCTATGGAGGACTGCTCCTACTGGTGAGAGCCAATATGGCCGACCGGTGGCTTCAAAGCCTCTCATTGGCCAATACATAGCTACACCAATCCAGAATGTAAAAACATAATTGGTTCTGACAGCTCTACATCTATCTGTCAATAGTATTATATTGCTCTACAGTTCTGTACTGCCATCTAGTGGCGAAATTGAGCACTGGCGCTTTAAATCAGCTAACTTCCTGTTCCGTGCTCTTTCCTATCCAATCAGATCTGGAGAGGCAACACTGGAAAGGGGTGCAGCATCACGGACGAGCTCCATCTTATTTACTCACTAATCCTTGGAGGTACAGTTTAAGTCCGTGAGTAGATTACCGTTGTTTTCAAATGTTTGGTACATGCTTTTGTTAACTCAAGCTATGCTTACTTAGGATATTTCATTTTTTTTCACGTTGATTCTAGTGTTTAGAGTCGCGATAATGCTAAGCTAATGTGTGCTAACTAATTGGCTGTTAGCGGGTTAGCTATCTTTTCGAAATGCAATTGACCTTTTCTTTTCAACACATCTAAGTTAATGCGAGTGCCTAGATATCTTTACGTTATAAGATTATACCATTGTAATTATATTGTATGTATACATAACTACTGTATTAGTGTTTTAGTCATTCATTTGTGGCATCTTTCTCGTCAAGTTATTTCTGCAAGTCATTTGTTGTACTCGCCAGCTAGGCCTATTGTTAGCTCGTAATGTTAGTATGCTAAATGGTTGGGGTCATGCCATTCTTTCTTTGTATGTGTTTCTATATGAACGTGTGAATGATTGCAGATTTTATTTTTGTAAGGCAACAGCCATAGGAAGACTGGATCACTTCTACATGTCGCCATCCAGCCTCTTCAGCCATCAGAAACAGGAATAACCAGCAGCAACAAGAGGATCAAGGTTACACACCATGCAGCAACCAGAGGATCAAGGTAAGACACCATGCAGCAACCAGAGGATCAAGGTAAGACACCATGCAGCAACAAAAGGATCAAGGTTACACACCATGCAGCAACCAGAGGATCAAGGTAAGACACCATGCAGCAACAAGAGGATCAAGGTTACACACCATGCAGCAACCGAAGGATCAAGGTTACACACCATGCAGCAACAAGAGGATCAAGGTTACACACCATAAAGCAACCAAAGGATCAAGGTTACACACCATAAAGCAACCAAAGGATCAAGGTTACACACCATAAAGCAACCAAAGGATCAAGGTTACACACCATGCAGCAACCGAAGGATCAAGGTTACACATCATAAAGCAACCGAAGGATCAAGGTTACACACCATGCAGCAACAAGAGGATCAAGGTTACACACCATAAAGCAACCAAAGGATCAAGGTTACACACCATAAAGCAACCAAAGGATCAAGGTTACACACCATAAAGCAACCAAAGGATCAAGGTTACACACCATGCAGCAACCGAAGGATCAAGGTTACACATCATGCAGCAACCGAAGGATCAAGGTTACACACCATGCAGCAACCGAAAGATCAAGGTTACACACCATGCAGCAACAAGAGGATCAAGGTAACACACCGGACATCCTTCAGCATCCAGACCTACCAGACGTACAACATGCTGGGGACCAGGTCACGGTGCTCAGGCTCTAGTGACTCTAGTGACAGCTAGAAGCCACTGCAGCTGCGAGGTCAAAAGCAGAAGCTGCACCTCCACTGGGTTCCTATGCAAAATGGGAAACGGACATGATGAGAGAACAAAGCTGCATAGAAGAAGAGCATCACAGTGTTACATCTGAAATAGCTAGAAGAGCATCACAGTGTTACAACTGAAATAGATAGAAGAGCATCACAGTGTTACATCTGAAATAGCTAGAAGAGCATCACAGTGTTACATCTGCAACAAGAGCATCACAGGTTACAACTGAAATAGATAGAAGAGCATCACAGTGTTACATCTGAAATAGCTAGAAGAGCATCACAGTGTTACATCTGAAATAGCTAGAAGAGCATCACAGTGTTACAACTGAAATAGATAGAAGAGCATCACAGTGTTACATCTGAAATAGATAGAAGAGCATCACAGTGTTACAACTGAAATAGCTACATCACAGTGTTACAACTGAAATAGCTAGAGCATCACAGTGTTACAACTGAAATAGATAGAAGAGCATCACAGCGTTACAACTGAAATAGCTAAAAGAGCATCACAGTGTTACAACTGAAATAGATAGAAGAGCATCACAGTGTTACAACTGAAATAGATAGAAGAGCATCACAGTGTTACAACTGAAATAGCTAGAAGAGCATCACAGTGTTACAACTGAAATAGCTAGGAGCATCACAGTGTTACAACTGAAATAGCTAGAAGAGCATCACAGCGTTAAACTGAAATAGCTAGAAGAGCATCACAGTGTTACATCTGAAATAGCTAGAAGAGCATCACAGCGTTACAACTGAAATAGCTAGAAGAGCATCACAGTGTTACAACTGAAATAGCTAGAAGAGCATCACAGTGTTACAACTGAAATAGCTAGAAGAGCATCACAGCGTTACATCTGAAATAGCTAGAAGAGCATCAGTGTTACAACTGAAATAGCTAGAAGAGCATCAGTGTTACATCTGAAATAGCTAGAAGAGCATCACAGCGTTACAACTGAAATAGCTAGAAGAGCATCACAGCGTTACAACTGAAATAGATAGAAGAGCATCACAGCGTTACAACTGAAATAGCTAGAAGAGCATCAGTGTTACAACTGAAATAGCTAGAAGAGCATCAGTGTTACATCTGAAATAGCTAGAAGAGCATCACAGCGTTACAACTGAAATAGCTAGAAGAGCATCACAGCGTTACAACTGAAATAGATAGAAGAGCATCACAGTGTTACAACTGAAATAGCTAGAAGAGCATCACAGTGTTACATCTGAAATAGCTAGAAGAGCATCACAGTGTTACATCTGAAATAGCTAGAAGAGCATCACAGTGTTACATCTGAAATAGCTAGAAGAGCATCACAGTGTTACATCTGAAATAGCTAGAAGAGCATCACAGTGTTACATCTGAAATAGCTAGAAGAGCATCACAGTGTTACATCTGAAATAGCTAGAAGAGCATCACAGTGTTACAACTGAAATAGCTAGAAGAGCATCACAGTGTTACATCTGAAATAGCTAGAAGAGCATCACAGTGTTACATCTGAAATAGCTAGAAGAGCATCACAGTGTTACATCTGAAATAGCTAGAAGAGCATCACAGCACAACTGAAATAGCTAGAAGAGCATCACAGTGTTACATCTGAAATAGATAGAAGAGCATCACAGTGTTACATCTGAAATAGCTAGAAGAGCATCACAGTGTTACAACTGAAATAGATAGAAGAGCATCACAGTGTTACATCTGAAATAGCTAGAAGAGCATCACAGTGTTACAACTGAAATAGATAGAAGAGCATCACAGTGTTACAACTGAAATAGATAGAAGAGCATCACAGTGTTACAACTGAAATAGCTAGAAGAGCATCACAGTGTTACAACTGAAATAGCTAGAAGAGCATCACAGTGTTACAACTGAAATAGCTAGAAGAGCATCACAGTGTTACATCTGAAATAGCTAGAAGAGCATCACAGTGTTACATCTGAAATAGCTAGAAGAGCATCACAGTGTTACAACTGAAATAGATAGAAGAGCATCACAGTGTTACAACTGAAATAGCTAGAAGAGCATCACAGTGTTACAACTGAAATAGCTAGAAGAGCATCACAGCGTTACAACTGAAATAGCTAGAAGAGCATCACAGTGTTACAACTGAAATAGCTAGAAGAGCATCACAGCGTTACAACTGAAATAGCTAGAAGACCAGAGGTGAAGGCTTTCTGAAACGGGAGAAAGCTGCTGGCAGACATAGCTGACGGTTCTGGAAGCAGCTGCCAGAGAAGAATACAAAAAGCCGTCTGATAAAAACCAAGATGGCACCTCTTAGTGCAACTCAACACACCTGTGAGTATGTAGAATTACGCAGAACCATGTACACCTCGTGACACAAAGCCATGGAAAACCATTGGAGGTCCAGCCAGCAGCGGTCAACGTTGCTATAGCCAGATGCTACAAGACGGAACCAGACCTTTAGAGCCAAGCCAAGTGGTCGTGAGCAGAGAGACGTACCTGTCCGTCTTTCGGGAAACTAGGCCCCTCGTCAGAACACCATTATAGGCTACATAGGAGAGGTTGTTAGGGTAGGAGAACAATCGCAAAAAAAGAGAGAGGGCCAACCAAGCCCACCTATCCATCTCATCAGCCACAAGAGAGGACTGCCCCCAGAGAGGACTCAACTGAAACGTCAGGAGCTAACGATGTAACCAAATACATGATACATTGCGAAATGGTGATTTCTGGCCTTCTGAAGTTTGATGACCACCCAGAAACCTACTGGGCCTGGAAATCATCCTTTCTTAGCAGGACACATCTCACAGCCAGAGAAATAGCTGGACCTACTCTCCAAATGGCTTGGACCCGAGTCATTTGAGCAGGCCAAAAGGATTTGGTGCACGTTCACAACACAAGAGCAGAGCTCACGATGGTTCGTCAGAGAAGATATCAAAGACAACCAGTTGAGAGAGTTGGGAACTTCTAGAGCTGCAGGCAGTCAGTTGAGAGGGCTTGGGGACTCCTAGAGCTGGAGGCAGTCAGTTGAGAGGGCTTGGGGACTTCTAGAGCTGGAGGCAGTCAGTTGAGAGGGCTTGGGGACTCCTAGAGCTGGAGGCAGTCAGTTGAGAGAGTTGGGAACTTCTAGAGCTGCAGGCAGTCAGTTGAGAGGGCTTGGGGACTCCTAGAGCTGCAGGCAGTCAGTTGAGAGGGCTTGGGGACTTCTAGAGCTGGAGGCAGTCAGTTGAGAGGGCTTGGGGACTCCTAGAGCTGGAGGCAGTCAGTTGAGAGGGCTTGGGGACTCCTAGAGCTGGAGGCAGTCAGTTGAGAGGGCTTGGGGACTCCTAGAGCTGGAGGCAGTCAGTTGAGAGGGCTTGGGGACTCCTAGAGCTGGAGGCAGTCAGTTGAGAGGGCTTGGGGACTCCTAGAGCTGGAGGCAGTCAGTTGAGAGGGCTTGGGGACTCCTAGAGCTGGAGGCAGTCAGTTGAGAGGGCTTGGGGACTCCTAGAGCTGGAGGCAGTCAGTTGAGAGGGCTTGGGGACTCCTAGAGCTGGAGGCAGTCAGTTGAGGGCTTGGGGACTCCTAGAGCTTGAGGCAGTCAGTTGAGAGGGCTTGGGGACTCCTAGAGCTGGAGGCAGTCAGTTGAGAGGGCTTGGGGACTCCTAGAGCTGGAGGCAGTCAGTTGAGAGGGCTTGGGGACTCCTAGAGCTGGAGGCAGTCAGTTGAGAGGGCTTGGGGACTCCTAGAGCTGGAGGCAGTCAGTTGAGAGGGCTTGGGGACTCCTAGAGCGAAAATACAAGTAAAATCATAGGGTTGCAATCCCACCATTCTCTTCTCTTAACCAAGCGATCGGGGCCGTTTCCAGGCATAAGAGACATAAGCGGTCATTTAGGGCCCAGGCTGCTACATACATTTTTTTAAATAAAATTGAAAGTCATTAAAACATGTAGAATTACAGTAAGTTAGCTTTAAAACTGCAAAAAAGATTATCTCCACCCACGGCAAAATGGGTTGAATTGCAGGAAATTAGCTGTAAAACAATGATCCAAGCTTTGCCTTCTTGAACACAGGATGCTCTAGCTCCGCAAAGACTGAAAAACTACCTGTGAAGCACAACAGAGAACACAGAACACCAGTGTCCATAAGGAAGACAGAAGTCTCTTCTGAGTCTGAAGCCAACCAGGCCGGGAAGAAAGTTGAGGACCCAGACAGCTTCATGAGCAAGACACTAGATGAGAGCAAGTCTCAGGGACAACCACATCTGTTCCAGATGCTGTGCAGATGCTGTACATCTCGCAAAAGACTGTGGGAAAGCGGTGCAGTGCAAAGATTGAGACAGGGATAGACTGTCCTCGCTGCATGGTTCTGTCCTTGAGCTGTTCTTGTCTAGTAATGTTCTGTATCATGTTTCATGTTTTGTGTGGAGCCCAAGAAGAGTAGCATCTGCTTTTGCAGCAGCGAATGGGGATCCTAATAACATACACACAACAAATTGGTTGCCAGCCCCATGGAGAACAGAGAACAGAGAACATCTGCAACCAAGGCATCTGTGGAGATGCAGTGTCACCTCCTCAGAACTAGAGAGGAGAACATCTCCAGTAAGCTTCTCATCGTTCATTTCCCTCAGTCCTCCTCAGTGGACCAGACCTGCATCTGTGGAGATGAAGACAACGACCACCATGACTACCTGAGGTTCCTGTGATATGAAGACAACGATCACCACGTGACTACCTGAGGTTCCTGTGGTATGAAGACAACGATGACCACCACACTACCTGAGGTTCCTGTGTTATGAAGACAACGATCACCACGACTACCTGAGGTTCCTGTGGTATGAAGACAACGACCACCATGACTACCTGAGGTTCCTGTGGTATGAAGACAACGACCACCGTGACTACCTGAGGTTCCTGTGGTATGAAGACAACGACCACCACGACCCTGAGGTTCCTGACTACCTGAGGTTCCAGTGATATGAAGACAACTGACTACCTGAGGTTCCTGTGATATGAAGACAACGACCACCGTGACTACCTGAGGTTCCTGACTACCTGAGGTTCCTGTGATATGAAGACAACGACCACCCTTCCTGAGGTTCCTGTGGTATGAAGACAACGACCACCGTGACTACCTGAGGTTCCTGTGGTATGAAGACAACGACCACCGTGACTACCTGAGGTTCCTGTGGTATGAAGACAACGACCACCGTGACTACCTGAGGTTCCTGTGGTATGAAGACAACGACCACCGTGACTACCTGAGGTTCCTGTGGTATGAAGACAACGACCACCGTGACTACCTGAGGTTCCTGTGGTATGAAGACAACGACCACCGTGACTACTATTTTGTGTAGATCAATGACGAAACATCAAACTTAAATCTATTTCCAACCCACTTCTTAAACGCAACAAAATGTTTAATAAATCCAAGAGGGTGTGAGAACTTCTGATATCTACTGTATATGGACAATATCACACACCTATTACCATCTCTTTCTATCTCCTGCTGAGGAACTCAATAGGAACAGATAGGAACAAGACATCAGAATTAGCCAGACAAACTCCAATAGGCACATTGGATCATCATCATCATCATCATCATCATCATCGCAATGTGCAAACTAACTACTAACTAGACTGGCTATATAATGTACTGCATGGGGGGGGTCTGATCAATACAAATATACACTGACACATTTCCTCTTCCCCTCCATCTCTCTACCTCTCTCTCCATCCATCTCTCCATCCATCTCTCTTTCTCTCTCTCCATCCATCTCTCCATCCATCTCTCCATTCATCTCTCCACCTCTCTCTCCATCCCTCTCTACCTCTCTCCCCATCCAGCTCTCTACCTCTTTCTCCATCCATCTCTCTACCTCTCTCTCCATCCATCTCTCCATCTATCTCTCCACCTCTCTCTCCATCCATCTCTCTACCTCTCTCCATCCATCTCTCCACCTCTCTCTCCATTCATCTCTCCACCTCTCTCTCCATCCATCTCTCCAACCATCTCTCCACCTCTCTCTCCATTCATCTCTCCACATCTCTCTCCATCCATCTCTCCATCCATCTCTCCACCTCTCTCTCCATCCATCTCTCCACCTCTCTCTCCACTCATCTCTCCACCTCTCCGTCTCTCCACCTCTCTCTCCATCCATCTCTCCACCTCTCTCTCCATCCATCTCTCCACCTCTCTCTCCATTCATCTCTCCACCTCTCTGTCTTTCCACCTCTCCATCTCTCCACCTCTCTCTCCATTCATCTCTCCACCTCTCCGTCTCTCCACCTCTCTCTCCATTCATCTCTCCACCTCTCCATCTCTCCACCTCTCCATCACTCCACCTCTCTCTCCATCTCTTTCCGCCACCTTCCTTCAGCCCAGATTGATGGCTGGCTTTACTTTATTGTAGTGTTATTGACCAGCAGCGTGGCTGTCAGTGGTGCATAAAATTAACACTGTGTTATAGGGCCATGGATTCCTGTCTACCTCCTGACAAGATAACCCATTATCGGAGAGAGCGCCATTGCTAATTTGTTTTTGTTTATTCAGAAGTGTAAAGTAACAGGGAGGAGGGATGGAGGGGGGGATTGAGGGAGGAGGGATGGTGGGAGGCAGGAGGGAGAGTGATGGAGGGAGGGAGGGTGAGCCCCAATATTAACTCAATTACCTGCTGATTCCAGCCAGGCAGGTAGCACAGGGACATCGACGGAGGGCCCGGCCAGGCAGGTAGCCCAGGGACATCGACGGAGGGCCCGGCCCGGCCGCCCACTAATCTCCAGCAGGGCTAATTACATCAGGCTGCTCAGCCTTAATTAACTAATCTTTACTCCATTTTAGCTGTTTAATGCTGCACACGCCCCAGCATCATTACTTTAATTGCCAGCGTTGGTTCGACCAATAGGACATTGACCTCTGTCCTGAATGAGGAGTCGTCAACTTCGACAATCGTCTCTCTCTCTCTCTCTCTCTCTCTCTCTCTTTCTCTCTGTCTCTCTCTCTCTCTTTCTCTCTCTGTCTCTCTGTCTCTCTGTCTCTCTCTCTCTCTCTTTCTCTCTCTGTCTCTCTGTCTCTCTCTCTCTCTCTCTCTCTCTGTCTCTCTGTCTCTCTCTCTCTCTCTGTTTCTGCTTAAAGTCATTGACAGTTTCCTTTAATTGTTTTTGTGCACCTGTTTGAAAGAAGGACTGTCTTTCTGTTTTTGTACAACTATTATACTGTAACACGTGTATCATATTTTATTGTAGTTTATTATGTTGTAATATGTTAATTATATTGTAATGTGTGTATTATAGCGTATTATATTGTAATATGTGTATTATACTATATTATATTGTAACATATATATTATAGCATATTATATTGTAATGTGTGTATTATATTGTATTGTAATATGTGTATCATATTGTATTGTAGTTTATTATATTATAATGTGTATATTGTATTATATTGTAATAGGTGTATTGTAATATATTACATTGTAATATGTGTATTATATTGTAATATGTGTATTATATAATATTGTAATATGTGTATTATATTGTAATATGTGTATTATATAATATTGTAATATGTGTATTATATTGTAATATGTGTATTATATTGTAATATGTGTATTATATTGTAATATGTGTATTATATTGTAATATGTGTATTATATAATATTGTAATATGTGTATTATATTGTAATATATTGTATTATATGGTAATGTGCATTATATTGTAATATGTGTATTATATTGTAATATGTGTATTAAATTATATTATATTGTAATACGTGTATTATATAATACTATATTGTAATACGTGTAAGATATTATATTGTAATGTGTATTACATTGTAATATGTGTATTATATTGTAATATGTGTATTATATTGTAATATGTGTATTATATTGTAATATGTGTATTATATAATATTGTAATATAGTGATATATGGCAACGGCTACTTTCAATCACATTACTGGCCACTAAACAAGATTACAATATAATACACATATTACAATATCATTAAGCAATAAGGTCCGAGGGGGTGTGGTATATGGCCAACATACTATGGCTAAGTGCTGTTCTTAGACACGACCTAACGCGGATTGTATTATAAACTGGGTGGTTTGAGCCCTGAATGCCAATTGGCTGACAGCCATGGTATATCAGAAGGTATACCACGCGTATGACAAAACATTCATTTTAACTTTTCTAGTTACGTTGGTAACTAGTTTATAATAGCAATAAGGCACCTCAATATACAACGGCTAAAGGCTGTATGCAGGCACTCCCTCCCGTGTTGCTTGGTGCGTAAGAAGAGCCCTTAGCCGTGGTATATTGGCCATATACCACACCCCCTCAAGTCTTATTGCTTAATGATATTGTAATATGTGTATTATATTGTAATCTTGTTTAGTGGCCAGTAATGTGATTGAAAGTAGCCGTTGCCATATATCATCGTCAGATGAGAGCTTGCTGCTCCGGGCACAGGCAGCCTGTCCCCTGAAATAACAGCTTATAGGAAGATTGATCACCCTGAACCGACACGGGGTGGAAACAAAATGGCAACAATTACTTTTTATGATGTGTATCATTAACTCTAAGCTTATTAAATGTATAAAGGCGTTTTTTTATTTATTTTTATTTAATTTAAAGGAAGTTGAACTCTAAGGAAGTTGAACTCAAAACACCTGAAACTGGTAAATAAATACAGGTCGTTTTAAATCTCTATTTTTCCTCGTTTTTTAAATCTTGAGATTTACTAGAGAGTAAAGGACAAAGGGGTCAGCTTACGTCGAGTTCTGAAGACTGAAACACAGACAACTCACAGCCTGACGGTATATATATGATATCCTGACAATGTATTTGACCTCGTAACAATTACTGTGTCATTGATTTCATTTGTAATGTACACTGTATAGTAACTATCACCAATAAACATCAACATGTTATTTAGAAATAAATACCGAGTACCAAGTATCAAATGCATATTTCATTCATTGTAAACATATATAAGCATAACCATTAAAAGTAAAACATAATTCAATAAGAATTCATGAAATGTTATAATATTTCTAACTATTTATAATGGCTTATTTTTTTCTATATTTTTTTTTACTTTGTATAAAGTGTAAATCTAAAACTAAATCTTTATTTCATGCTTCCCTTTTGTGTTCTGTCTCTGAAACATCCAGAACAAATAATACATATTAAAAATGAAGAATAAAGACAAATTGAATGAAGTTAAAAGTTGTATTTTATTTCTAAATATGCTACAAGCAAATGGCAAAACAAAACACCTCTTCCACCTGTCTAATGTATGTTTGTAACCCCTGAGCGTTCCCATAACACACTGGACACGTCCAAAATGGACTGAAGGAAAAAAAACAAAATGAGATATGGAACATTTTCATACATAGTGAATAAAGCCATTTTATGATCTAAAATCTACCAGCTAAAATACGTAAACAACTTGTTATTTAAGTAATAAGTACATAAGTGAGAATCGTTTTGGTTCTTATTCGTCCATTTTTACATGTGAGTCATTTAGCAGACGCTCTCATCCAGAGACACTTACAGCTAAGCCAATGCTGTTGTTTCATTTTTTTTTTTGTTCAAACTTTCTTCTCTGTGATTGGGTGTCTTTTCCTTTAAAGAGGTTAATCTTTCGCTGTTTTTTTTAAATTTTTTTAATTTTTTTAAATGTCTTTGGTTACAAGATTTACATGATTGTACTGTGGTCTTGTTTCACCGTCAGCAAAGCTGCTCAATGATTGGCTAACTGTTTTGAATTGTATCGCCTCCAAAGCTGAGATGTTTTATATTTATACAAGAAGTGCAATCACACAACATGGATTTAAATTAAATAGTGAAGGACCGACATGAATTTAAGTTGTAATTTTCCTTGTATGCACCCTCCAGTGTAGGAGATTATAAAAGAACAATAACAATAACAGCAATTAAATGTAAAAAATAAAATAGAAAATAACAGCCACCCTGAAAGAGGCCGACTGGATGGTTTTGAAGTGGCAGACTGCATCAAAGCACTGGATAGATAATGCCTCCACAGGAAGTGACATAGTTATGACAGACTATTCTGCTCTTTTTAAGTCCAACCCCAATGTCCACACTATCATACTGCTAAAGAATGTAGCAATAGGATCTATGGTTCCAACATTCTAAGTGGTATTCTAGTATAAACATTGGAACGTAGACTTATACTGTATATCAGAACACCTTTTACTACATCCACATCAAGGCCTGATTTCCTGAAGAACTCAGTTAAACACTGGAATTAATAACAGAATACAACCACCTTCAATAACCAGAACTGACACCTGAAAACTCTATTCATTTCAGCGGCTGACCTGCCGTTTGCAGGGCTCCCTACTTTTTTACCATTACAGTTGAGCATTGTTACCTTTTATATGACATTAAGTTACAAGATATATTACAAATTCTTTACCCTCTTTATCAACACAATAACAGACAAGAGCTGTACTATATTGCGTACATTAAATAATCCTGGCATTTCCCACGAAAACAAAAACACAGACCAGCATTGTGAAGAGGTTGCTTCCTTCGCGACCTAAAGGCTCCCAGGTACATGTGTTCTGTTGTAATACATTTTGTGTTCAAACACAATGTGTGTGTAAAAAAAAAAAAAAAAAAAAAAGGCTAAACGTAGAAACTGGCGATTAAGATTGTGTTTATGTTCATGTTTGGTTGGCACAGTCTATAACAAATGAGGTAGATAGATGTGTGATCATACAATATTCCCTTCTTTGGTATAACTATATAACATATGAAATATCCAGTGATCTGTTGAAATAAAAAACACATTTTCAAGTGGCTTTACAATAAAATCAATAGAAATTAAATATGTGAGGTATATTTTGAATCCACTCTGTGTGTGTGTATATATATATATATATGTATATATATATATATATATATATATATATATATATAGAGGTAAAGAGGTATCTGTCTGTCTGTGTTAGAAAATACTCTTAAAATGGGTTTCAAAATATAAAGTGGTATAGATGAATGCAAGGTTACAGACCCAGATCTAAACATAAAAAATAAAAATAAAAATACAATTTGAAATTATATGTTTGACAGACTTAATAAAAAATCTATATCTTCATACTGTTTCCCATTTCCCTTCACAATAAAAAATACAGTATCTTATGACTCGAAGCAGAGAGAGAGGGGGGGAGGGAGGGAGGGAGGGAGGGAGGGAGGGAGGGAGGGAGGGAGGGAGGGAGGGAGGGAGGGAGGGAGGGAGGGAGAAGGAGAGAGAGAGAGAGGGACAAAGAGGGAGAGAGAGAGAGAGAGAGAGGAGGGAGGGACAAAGATAGGGAGTGAGAAAGAGAGAGGGAGAGGGAGAAAGAAGGAGAGAGAGTGGGACAAAGAGGGAGAGAGAGAGAAAGGGAGGAAGGGACAAAGAGGGAGAGAGAGAGGGAGGAAGGGGCAAAGAGGGAGAGAGAGAGGGAGGAAGGGACAAAGAGAGGGAGAGAGAGAGAGAGAGAGAGAGAGAGAGAGAGAGGGACAAGAGAGGAGAGAGAGAGAGAGAGAGAGAGAGGGACAAAGAGAGAGAGAGAGAGAGGACAAAGAGAGAGAGAGAGGGAGGGACAAAGATAGGGAGAGAGAGAGAGAGAGAGAGGGACAAAGAGAGAGAGAGAGAAAGAGAGAGAGAGAGAGGGACAAAGATAGGGAGAGAGGACAAAGACAGGAAGAGAGAGAGGAGGGACAAAGAGAGAGGGAGAGAGAGGCAGAGAGAGAGGGAGGGAACAACGAGAGGGAGAGAGAGAGGGAGGGAGGGACAAAGAGAGGGAGAGAGAGAGAGAGAGAGGACAAAGACAGGAAGAGAGAGAGAGAGGGACAAAGAGAGGGAGGGAGAGAGAGGCAGAGAGAGAGGGAGGGAGGGACAACGAGAGGGAGAGAGAGAGGGAGGGAGGGACAAAGAGAGGGAGAGAGAGAGAGAGAGAGGGACAAAGAGGGAGGGAGAGAGAGAGAGGGACAAAGAGAGGGAGGGAGAGAGAGAGGACAAAGGAGGGAGAGAGAGAGAGGGAGAGAGGTTGGAGGGACAACGAGAGGGAGAGAGAGAGAGAGAGAGGGACAAAGAGAGGGAGAGAGAGGGACAAAGAGAGGGAGAGAAGAGGACAAAGGAGGGAGAGAGAGAGAGGGACAAAGAGAGGGAGGGAGAGAGAGAGAGAGGGGAGGGACAACGAGAGGGAGAGAGAGAGGGAGGGAGGGACAAAGAGAGAGGAGAGAGTGAGGGACAAAGTGAGGGAGGGAGAGAGAGACAAAGAGAGGGAGGGAGGGACAAAGAGAGGGAGAGAGAGAGAGAGAGGAGGGACAAGAGAGGGAGAGAGAGAGAGAGGGACAAAGAGAGGGAGAGAGACAAAGAGAGGGAGAGAGAGACAAAGAGAGGGAGAGAGAGAGAGAGGGACAAAGAGAGGGAGGGAGAGAGAGGCAGAGAGAGAGGGAGGGAGGGACAAAGAGAGGGAGAGAGAGAGAGAGGGACAAAGAGAGGGAGAGAGAGAGAGGGACAAAGAGAGTGAAATAGTGAGTATGGAGAAACTCTCCAATGTCAGACACAAGTGCACTTCAAAAGAAGACGGGGTGCCAGTCACTAGATAAAGCCACTGATTGATGATTACATCAGTGCTCCAACACCTATAGCCTCGTTCTGCTGTTCTACATTATGTGTTTAACCCACATATCTCCTTCTGCGGAGTAATATGTTGAACTGGTCTACAGATTGGGATCCCAGGACTCTATTTAACTAGAACCACCCACCAGGGGATAGTCCTACCAGCAGGTATGTTTCCGTCTGATTGCAAAGGTAACGCCTTCACCAGAAAAAGTTGCTGGTAATAAATTATTCATACTAAGTGTGAGCTTAAATCAATGTCGAATGTGTCGCAACATCATATTTAATCAGAGCCATCGTGCAATCTCTCTTCTGTGAGAAGGGTTAGTTAAGAGGCTCTGACCAGGACCGACAGTGTCGAACGCTCTAGGTTACTAGGCTATTTGGTTTACCCCTTTACTGACGAAGGCATGTCTTGACGCTCTAGCTATTGTCCCACAGCATTAAACAATGTGTTGATATAGCGAGCGGCATCGATTGATCCGAGTGGAACCAGCTTCAATAGATAGATAATAGATAGATAGATAATAGATAGATAATAGATAGATAGATAATAGATAGATAATAGATAGATAGATAGATAGATAGATAATAGATAGATAATAGATAGATAGATAGATAGATAGATAATAGATAGATAATAGATAGATAGATAATAGATAGATAGATAATAGATAGATAGATAGATAGATAGATAGATAGATAGATAGATAGATAGATAGATAGATAGATAGATAATAGATAGATAGATAGATAGATAGATAGATAGATAGATAGATAGATAGATAGATAGATAGATAGATAGATAGATAGATAGATAGATAGATAGATAGATAGATAATAGATAGATAATAGATAGATAATAGATAGATAATAGATAGATAGATAATAGATAGATAGATAGATAGATAGATAGATAGATAGATAGATAGATAATAGATAGATAGATAGATAGATAGATAGATAGATAGATAGATAGATAGATAGATAGATAGATAGATAGATAGATAGATAGATAGATAGATAGATAGATAGATAGATAGATAGATAGATAGATAGATAGATAGATAGATAGATAGATAGATAGATAGATAGATAGATAGATAGATAGATAGATAGATAGATAGATAGATAGATAGATAGATAGATAGATAGATAGATAGATAGATAGATAGATAGATAGATAGATAGATAGATAGATAGATAGATAGATAGATAGATAGATAGATAATAGATAGATAGATAGATAGATAGATAGATAGATAGATAGATAGATAGATAGATAGATAGATAGATAGATAGATAGATAGATAGATAGATAGATAGATAGATAGATAGATAGATAGATAGATAGATAGATAGATAGATAGATAGATAGATAGATAGATAGATAGATAGATAGATAGATAGATAGATAGATAGATAGATAGATAGATAGATAGATAGATAGATAGATAGATAGATAGATAGATAGATAGATAGATAGATAGATAGATAGATAGATAGATAGATAGATAGATAGATAGATAGATAGATAGATAGATAGATAGATAGATAGATAGATAGATAGATAGATAGATAGATAGATAGATAGATAGATAGATAGATAGATAGATAGATAGATAGATAGATAATAGATAGATAGATAGATAGATAGATAGATAGATAGATAGATAGATAGATAGATAGATAGATAGATAGATAGATAGATAGATAGATAGATAGATAGATAGATAGATAGATAGATAGATAGATAGATAGATAGATAGATAGATAGATAGATAGATAGATAGATAGATAGATAATAGATGGATAGATGGATAGATAGATAGATAGATAGATAGATAGATAGATAGATAGATAGATAGATAGATAGATAGATAGATAGATAGATAGATAGATAGATAGATAGATAGATAGATAGATAGATAGATAGATAGATAGATAGATAGATAGATAGATAGATAGATAGATAGATAGATAGATAGATAGATAGATAGATAGATAGATAGATAGATAGATAGATAGATAGATAGATAGATAGATAGATAGATAGATAGATAGATAGATAGATAGATAGATAGATAATAGATAGATAGATAGATAGATAGATAGATAGATAGATAGATAGATAGATAGATAATAGATAGATAGATAATAGATAGATAGATAGATAGATAGATAGATAGATAGATAGATAGATAGATAGATAGATAGATAGATAGATAGATAGATAGATAATAGATAGATAGATAGATAGATAGATAGATAGATAGATAGATAGATAGATAGATAGATAGATAGATAGATAGATAGATAGATAGATAGATAGATAGATAGATAGATAGATAGATAATAGATAGATAATAGATAGATAATAGATAGATAATAGATAGATAATAGATAGATAATAGATAGATAATAGATAGATAGATAGACAAGGAATTACATTTCCCTGATTCTATGAGATGTGCTTTGTCAGGATGTGCTTTGTCAGGATGTGCTTTGTCAGGATGTGCTTGTGATATACAGTATATCCTTAGTTTGGTCATTTGGTTCCACTATTGTATCTGTGCTGTCTGTGTATGTTATAGTTTTTATTCTTTACTTTCTTTTCATTGGTTACTCTTGTTTTTCTTTGGTTATTAGCTTAAAGTAGCAATCTTCTCTGGTTTGTGATCAAAAACAAGAAGAAAACTAAAGATTTTCAGTGACAATGAAATGGCCTCCCATGCCTAGCAGAGGTTTCAAACAAGCCATACTACAGATCAGGGTTGGGGTCAATTCCATTTCTATTCCAGCAAACTCAGGAAGTACACTGAATGCTAATTCTCTTTAATGCTTTTCAATTAGGAAAATGTGGAATTAGAATTTTGGTTTATTTTCTGAATTGACGATTTAAAAATGGAATTGACCCCCAACCCTGCTACAGGTTAACAAGCATTTCTCTCTCCGGGTACGAGGTCAAGAATCCTTTCTTCTGTTGGAGGAGCTGCAGACAGACAGACAGACAGACAGACAGACAGACAGACAGACAGACAGACAGACAGACAGACAGACAGACAGACAGACAGACAGACAGACAGACAGACAGACAGACAGACAGACAGACAGACAGACAGACAGACAGACAGACAGACAGACAGACAGACAGACAGACAGACAGACAGACAGACAGACAGACAGACAGACAGACAGACAGACAGACAGACAGACAGACAGACAGACAGACAGACAGACAGACAGACAGAGAGCCAACATGTCTCAGTCTCTCAGTGTCTTTGTCCCACAGTTCCTTGCGTCTAATGATGATGTCACCACATATATCTTTACCTATATGTTTGCACCACTCCAAACTGAGCAGCTGTTCTCAGGAAACACGAAAAAGACAGCAGAATGTATCTGAATACACACAGGGTTCAGAGGTCCTCTACATACCATTCAGAGGTCAGAGTTCAGAGGTCAGAGTTCAGAGGAAGGAAAGAGAATAGAGCGAGAGATTATTTTATTTTTCTACAGAAGCATTTTCTCAGTAAATAAAACTTTTTATTTTCATTCTTTCAACTTGAATAAGGGAGTTTGAGAAAAGGGAGGAGAAGAGGAAGAGGAGGAGGAAGGGAAAACCACCTTCAAAAAAAATAGAAGTATTTTCTTCTGGTATCTCAGACCGCTTGTTGTCTTTGGGGAATGATGGGGGCGGGGGGTTAGGGGGTGGGGCTGTGGTGGGTCTCAGCTCAGGGGGAGGAGTTTCCATGTCCATGGACCGAGGATGAGGAGGAGGAAGAGGAGCAGGACGGTTGGATCTGTATGGAGGAGGAGTTCATCCCCGGACTGGTCTTTCCCTGAGAGAAGGTGTCATTCTGGTTCTGGACCCGGTGACCACCCAGCATCGTAGGGAGGGAGGGCTTCCTGGCAAACAGAACACCTGGAGGGACGGAGAGAGGGAGGGAGGAGACCTCCTGTAAGACGTTATGATCTGTGAACTGTACATGATACAGACAACATCTTGGGAGTCATAATACCTTATGATCTGTGAACTGTACATGGTACAGACCACATCCAGGCTGTATCACAACCGGCCGTGATTGGGAGTCCCATAGGGCGGAGCACAATTGGCCCAGCGTCGTCCAGGTTTTGGCCGGTGTAGACCATCATTGTAAATAAGAATTTGTTCTTAACTGACTTGCCTTGTTAAATAAAAGTTAATTATACTCCTTAGAGCTCTAACATGTGGAGAATGGCTAGATTCTGAAATACGAATTTCTACATGAATTTATTCAAAATCAATATGAATATGAATGTCTCAAACTACCTTATTTGATTTTGTTAATTTTTAAGACATGTTGTTTGGAACGATATACTTTACAAGTTCATCACATTTCCAGAGTGGGCTTTCTGCTAATTCTGAAGTTAAGATCAATTTTATGATCACTACAAACACAGCGAATGGGAAATGGTTTCAAAAGGAACTCCCTCTGCTCGTGACTTGCTGAACGATCCTAAAGGACAACTGTGATCAGTCACTGACCTACATGACACTTATAAAATGTGTCATATCATTAAACGTAGCAGAGAGCCCCACTCTGGAAATGTGACCTTTATAAAGAGTATATTGTTCCAAACATTTTGTCTAAAAGAGTTGTTTTTTGAGATATTCATATATCTTCATATTTATTCATATGTTGAATAAATAAATGTAACAAAATAAAATCTTCAGAGTCAAGACATGCTCCATATTTGAGAACACATTATATGGTGTTGTCTAGAATATGTTGTCTGTATTATGTACAGTTCACAGTTCACGGATCATAAGATCTTATAGGAGGCATGTACAGGTCTAAACAGGGCCTAAAATGGACACTTTCATCATTACACAATTGTTTTATTACTGTCAGTACTACTACTGATACTACTACTACTACTGATACTACTACTACTGATACTACTACTACTGATACTACTACTACTACTGATACTACTACTACTACTACTGATACTACTATTACTACTGATACTACTACTACTGATACTACTACTGATACTACTACTACTGATACTACTACTACAACTACTGATACTACTACTACTACTACTACTGATACCACTACTACTGATACTACTACTACTGATACTACTACTACTGATACTACTACTACTGATACTACTACTACTGATACCACTACTACTGATACTACTACTACTGATACTACTACTACTGATACTACTACTGATACTACTACTGATACTACTACTGATACTACTACTACTACTACTACTACTACTGATACTACTACTACTACTACTGATACTACTACTGATACTACTACTACTACTACTACTACTACTACTGATACTACTACTGATACTACTACTACTACTACTGATACTACTACTACTACTACTGATACTACTACTGATACTACTACTACTACTACTACTACTACTACTGATACTACTACTGATACTACTACTGATACTACTACTACTACTACTACTACTGATACTACTACTACTACTACTGATACTACTACTGATACTACTACTGATACTAATACTACTGATACTACTACTGATACTACTACTGATACTACTACTGATACCTGATACTACTACTGATACTACTACTACTACTGCTGATACTACGACTACTACTGATACTACTGCTACTACTGATACTACTGCTACTACTGATACTACTCCTACTACTACTGCCACTACTATTACTGCTGATACTACTACTGTTGTTACTACTACTACTGCTGATACTACTACTACTGCTGATACTATTACTACTACTGATACTACTACTTCTGCTACTACTTCTACTACTGCTACTGATACTACTACAACTACTACTACTACTGACACTACTACTACTACTGATACTACTACTACTACTGATACTACTACTAATACTGATACTACTACTACTACGACTACTACTGATACTACTATTACTACTGATACTACTACTACTACTGACACTACTACTTCTGCTACTACTTCTACTACTGCTCTTGATACTACTACAACTACTACTACTACTGACACTACTACTACTACTGATTCTACTAATACTATGACTACTGCTACTACTACTACTGCTACGACTACTACTAATGCTACTACTACTACTGATACTACTACTACTACTGATACTACTACTAATACTGATACTACTATTATTACTACGACTCCTACTGATACTACTACTACTACTGATACTACTACTACTGATACAACTACTACTACTGATACTACTTCTACTACTACTACTACTACTACTGATACTATGACTACTGCTACTACTACTCCCACGACTACTACTGCTGCTACTACTACTACTAATACTATGACTACTGCTACTACTACTACTGCTACGACTACTACTAATGCTACTACTACTACTGATACTACAACTACTACTGATACTACTACTAATACTGATACTACTATTATTACTACGACTACTACTGATACTACTACTACTACTGATACTACTACTACTACTACTAATGCTACTACTACTACTACTGATACTACTACTACTACTGATACGACTACTACTACTGATACTATTACTACTACTGCTACTACTACTACTGCTACTACTACTACTACTGATACTACTACTACAACTACTGATACTACTACTACTACTGATACTACTACCACTACTACTACTACTGATACTACTACTACTACTGATACGACTACTACTACTATTACTACTACTGCTACTATTACTACTACTGCTACTACTACTACTGCTACTACTACTACTACTACTGATACTACTACTACAACTACTGATACTACTACTACTGATACTACTACCACTACTACTACTACTGATACTACTAATGCTACTACTTCTACTACTGATACTACTACTACTACTGATACGACTACCACTACTGATACTATTACTACTACTGCTACTACTACTACTGATACTACTACTACTGATACTACTACCACTACTACTACTACTGATACTACTACTACAACTACTGATACTACTACTACTGATACTACTACCACTACTACTACTACTGATACTACTAATACTACAAATGCTACTAGTAAGAGTAGTTTAATTGGTACTGTACATTTCTACATGTTCTTACAATCTATACAACCAGTTTTTTGGGGGCAGATGAAAATAATAGTATTTAAAACTTACTGTAATGTCACAATTAGACAAATACTATGATGACATATCAACTCACTAACTAACAAATAACACATTGTCACACCTAAACAACCTGAATTGGACAACTGACACAGAAACTCCAGTCTACCTCACTGAGCATAGTGTTTCAGACACTCCAGTCTACCTCACTGAGCATAGTGTTTCAGACACTCCAGTCTACCTCACTGAGCATAGTGTTTCAGACACTCCAGTCTACCTCACTGAGCATAGTGTTTCAGACACTCCAGTCTACCTCACTGAGCATAGTGTTTCAGACACTCCAGTCTACCTCACTGAGCATAGTGTTTCAGACACTCCAGTCTACCTCACTGAGCATAGTGTTTCAGACAGACAGCTAGATAGATCTCAACTATATCTGATGTTAATGGCCACTTCAACCTCACTGGAAGTTTTCCACCAGCAGGCTTATTCTTTACGCCACGACATGAACTGGCTGGCCTACCTATCTTGAGGTAATTACCCCATCTGCTCGAAGGCAGAGGAGGAGGTGGTGAACAAGTGAATGGAGGCTAAACCTGCCCGTGGCCTCTCTCCCAGGCACGTCTAAGACAATAAACCCCATCGATCTCCCATCCACAGCCTCAATTCTGAGATATTTAACTTTTTTTTAACTCTATTGGACTGCCACTTCATTACGATGGATTTTATAGCAAAGACATCAAATTGCGTGGAGGACTAAGCGCCAGGGTGCTGCTATAACTTATTGAATTTCCTGCCTGCAATTACATCAGCAAACGGCCCCTCTATTTACCTGTGTAGACAACTCCATCTATTTCTATTGACATGTTGATGCTGCTAATGCCGCTGGTAGACAGGTTCAATGGAGTCTCTTGTCTATCATCTGTCAGGAGGCGAGAGAGAGGAAAACTCAATATCAGCATTTAAAAAGGGAACACAAGGAGCAGGAGAGAAGCGTTCGGGCAGAGTATCGGCGATAACTCCTAGAGTGACAGGGTAAGGAGCAGTTTATTAAAAGAGTTCTGAGGGAAAAGGGAACTGTCAAAAGATGTAGCAACCATTTGTACATGTCGGATGTCGCCAACGGGTTATCTCCCTGAGGAGACGGTGACATCATCTCATAACACACAGACTGACAGGCAGGCACTTGGAGAACGTGTAGCTACTCGTGAAAAAAAACCAAGGCAAGTATATTGTCAAGTTTAATTTCTGTAAAATATCATTCATGTGCAGATACACACTAAATATACTATATGATTTTAGAGTTTAGATCAAAACAGATGTTACAGAACATTTTTGCAGGCGTTCTCTGGCCTAGGCTGCCATATTTAATACAAGTTTTGATGTAATCTGTAAATGATGGTGTTTATATGTTGGGTTGCAGCTCAGCCAGACTGGTCGGGTCGGCCAGTGGAGGAATTAACCTGTGAAAGATTCTGACTCATTCTACCATTAAGCTTTCGGAGAAAAGCCCACTATTATAACTAATGCCTGAGAGGCAGTCATGTAGAGAGAGATGAAACCACACCTGAGCAGATAGGCCCCTCATTCTTCCTTTAGACTCTATTATTCAGTAATGTATGACTTATGTCTTGTCGTAAACACTGTCACGCTGAGAACCATCAACAGAGTGGGCGGGTCACCCCCCCCCGTAGTCATGGAAGCAGTATTTCTTCATGACATCGAAGAAGTCCTCAGACATCACATTGCAGATGTTTTATGATGAACTGTGTGTTTCGTGTGTAATAGTGACTCACCTATCATATGGTGAAATACTCTTACTTGATGTCGGCATACCACCGCTGTGCTGTACAGCTAAACCCCTAGTTATATAATAGTAGAGGACAAACAGTAACATTGACAAGCCAATCACATGTTGGAGAAGAATAAATAGCCTGGGTTCTGAAGGAGAAGTTCTAGAACTCTGATACACTCCGAAACACAGAACGATACAATGTGTCAAAGATGTGATGTTATTTTTGTGGCGGTAACACGACTGTACATTGGATTGGGTTAGTTGGATATTAAACAGGATGTGTTACAGAACCCACTGTAGATTGAGTTGGATTAGTTGGATATTAAACAGGATGTGTTACAGAACCCACTGTAGATTGAGTTGGATTAGTTGGATATTAAACAGGATGTGTTACAGAACCCACTGTAGATTGAGTTGGATTAGTTGGATATTAAACAGGATGTGTTACAGAACCCACTGTAGATTGAGTTGGATTAGTTGGATATTAAACAGGATGTGTTACAGAACCCACTGGAATACATAGTAAGGGAATTACAAAACTTTTTTTCTCCAAATGCTTCTCTGTGGGTTTTGAAATGATTAATGTGTGTGTCACAGTTATACATCACAATTTCATTAATATTACAACATTATAAGGGCATAACAATGAATAAACATGTGTATTCACATTAGTAACTGTGGATGTGTCTGAAATTACACCCTGTTCCAGGGTTCCCCAATCATTTCTGATCTAAAAAGAGAGAGAGCAAAACTGTCATCAAGGCAAAGGGTGGCTACTTTGAAGAATCTAATATATATTTTGATTTGTTTAGTACTTTTTTGGTTACTACATGATTCCATATGTGTTATTTCATAGTTTTGATGTCTTCACTATTATTCTACAATGTAGAAAATAGTACAAATAAAGAAAAAGCATTGAATGAGTAGGTGTGTCCAAACTTTTGACTGGTACTGTATATATATATATATATCATTTTTGTCATTGGACATAAAAGCCTGTAAAATCACCAGGAAATCAACATGATTTTTAAGTCAGGAAATCTGTTCCCAAGTATCTCCACGTTTAAATAGAGAGGTATATGTGATCGTATCCCAATGTAATCAAGGTTTGAAATGATTCTGTTTTTTTTAAATACTTCAGAAAGTATTCCTTAACCTATTGCATATTTTGTTGTGTTACGGCCTGAATTGGAAAATGGATTAAATCAACAACAAAAAATTCCTCACCCATCTACACACAATAGCACAAAAATGACAAAGTGAAAACGTGTTTTTAGAAATGTTTTGCAAAAGTATTCAAAATTAAATACAAAACTATTTCATTTGGAATTTTTTTTGTTTTGTTTTTAGGATCCCATTAGCTGTTGCAAAAGCAGCAGCTACTCTTCCTGGTGTCCACACAGAACACAGAACACAGAACACAGAACACAGAACACAGAACATGAAACATAATACAGAATGACATAATACAGAACATTAATAGACAAGAACAGCTCAAGGACAGAACTACATATAAAAAAATGTAAAGGCACACATAGTCTACAAATCAATACATACACACAAACTATCTGGGTCAAATAGGGAGAGGCATTGTGCCGCGAGGTGTTGCTTTATCTGTTTTTTGAAACCAGGTTTGCTGTTTATTTGAGCAATATGAGATGGAAAGAAGTTCCATGCAATTAGGGCTCTATGTAATACTGTACGCTTTCTTGAATTTGTTCTGGATTTGGGGACTGTGAAAAGACCCCTGGTGGCACGAGTGGAGGGATAAGTGTGTGTGTCAGAGATATGTGTAAGTTGACTATGCAAACAATTTAGGATTTTCAACACATTGATGTTTCTTCTAAAATGTAGAAATAATGCAGTCAGTCTCTACTCAACTCTTAGCCAAGAGAGACTGGCATGCATAGTATTTATATCAGCCCTCTGATTACAATTAAGAGCAAGATGTGCCTCTCTGTTCTGGGCCAGATGCAGTTTAACTAGGTCTTTCCTTGCAGCACTGGACCACACGACTGGACAATAATCAAGATTAGACAAAACTAGAGCCTGCAGAACCTGCTTTTTGGAGTGTGGTGTCAAAAAAGCAGAACATCTCTATTACGGACAGACGTCTCCCCATCTTTACAACCACTGACCATGACAGTTTACAATCTAAGGTAACGCCAAGTCATTTAATCTCCTCAACTTGTTCAACAGCCACACCATTCCTTACTTGATTCAGCTGAGGTCTAGAACTGAAGGAATGATTTGTACCAAATACAATGCTCTTAGTTTTTGAGATGTTCAGGACCAGTTTATTACTGACCACCCATTCCAAAACAGACTGCAACTCTTTGTTAAGGGTTTCAGTGACTTCATTAGCTGCGGTTGCTGATTCGTATATGGTTGAATCATCAGCATACATGGACACACATGCTTTGTTTAATGCCAGTGGCAGGTCATTGGTAAAAATAGAAAAGAGTAGAGGGTCGAGAGAGCTGCTCTGCGGTACACCACACTTTACATGTTTGACATTAGAGAAGCTTCCATTAACGAAAACCGTTTGAGTTCTATTAAATAGTTAGCTCTGAGACCACAATATGGCAGAGGTTGAAAAGCCATAACACATACATTTTTTCAACAACAGGTTAGGGTCAATAATATTAAAGGCTGCACTGAAATCTAACAGTACAGCTCGCACAATCTTCTTATTATCGATTTCTTTCAACCAATCACCAGTCAGATGTGTCAGTGCAGTACATGTTGAGTGCCCTTCTCTATAAGCATGCTGAAAGTCTGTTGTTAATTTGTTTACAGAGAAATAGCATTGTATTTGGTCAAACACAAACTTTTAGGTTTGCTGTTAGAACCAGTACAGACCACTTTACGTCTCTTGGGTAGCGGAATTACTTTGGCTTCCCTCCAGGCCTGAGCACAAAGACTTTCCTCTAGGCTCAGATTAAAGATATGACAGGTATGAGTTGCTATAGAGTCAGCTACCATCCTCAGAATACCTACATAAGTATTCACACCCCTGAGTCAACACACGTTAGAATCACCTTTGGCAGTGATTACAGCTGTGAGTCTTTCTGGGTAAGTCTAAGAGCTTTGCACACTTGGATTGTACAATATTTGCCCGTTATTCTTTCTTAAATTATTCAATCTCCGTCAAGTTGGTTGTTGATCATTGCTAGACAGCCATTTTCAAGTCTTGCCATAGATTTTCAAGCTGATTTAAGTCAAAACTGTAACTAGGCCACTCAGGAACATTCAATGTCATCTTGGTAAGCAACTCCAGTGTATATTTGGGCTTGTGTTTGAGGTTACTGTCCTGCTGAAAGGTAAATTTGTCTCCAAGTTTCTGGTGGAAAGCCGACTGAATCAGGTTTTCCTCGAGGATGTTGCCTGTGCTTAACTCTATTACGTTTCTTTTTATCCTAAAAAACTTCCTAGTCCTTGCCAATGACAAGCATACCCATAACATGATGCAGTCACCACCATGCTTGAAAATATGAAGAGTGGTACTCAGTGATGTGTTGTGTTGGATTTGCCCCAAACATAACACTTTCTACTCAGGACTTATCGTTCATTTCTTTGACATATTTTTTGCAGTTTTACTTTAGTGTTTTACTGCAGAAATGCATGTTTTGGAATATTATTATTCTGTACAGGCTTCCTTTTCACTCTGTCATTTAGGTAAGTATTGTGTGGTAACTACAATGTTGTTGATCCATCCTCAGTTTTCTATCAAAGCTATTAAACTCTGTAACTGATTTAAAGTCACCATTGGCCTCATGGTGAAATCCCTGAGTGGTTTCCTTCCTCTCCGGCAACTGAGTTAGGAAGGACGCTTGTGTCTTTGTAGTGACTGGGTGTATTGATACACCGTCCAAAGTGTAATTAATAACTTCACCATGTTCAAAGTGATATTCAATGTCTGCTTTATTTTTTATTTTTACCCATCTATGAAACGTCCCTGGTCTTTGTGATTGAATCTGTGCTAGAAATTCACTGTTCGACTGAGGGACCTTACGGATAATTGTATGTGTGGGGTACAGAGATGACAAAGTCATTCAAAGATCATGTTAAAACACTATTATTGCAGACAGAGTGAATCCATGCAACGTACAGTATTATCTGACTTTATAAGCACATTGTTCCTGCTTGCCATAACAATGGGGTTAAATACATATTGACTCAAGACCTTTAATCTTTTCATTTTTTATTCAGTTCTAAACATCTCTAAAAACATCACTCCACTTTGACATTTTGGGGTTTAGTTTATTTTGTGTTTAGGCCAGTGACACAATTTAATCACAATTTCATAATTTAATTAAAAATTCAGGCTGTAAAATGTGAAGAAAAAAAAAATGGTGTGTGAATACTTTCTGAAGGCACTGTATCTGTTTGGGGTTCCTGCAGTGTTATTATTATTATTTTATAACTATTTTCTGACCCCCTGACCATTCGCTCAAGGAACAATCATCTCCCAGTTGAATGTAATTGGGAGCCCTGTCCTGTTCCCTATAGCTAGAGGCAGGTCAGCTGAATGTAATTGAGAGCCCTGTCCTGTTCCCTATAGCTAGAGGCAGGTCAGCTGATTGTAATTGAGAGCCCTGCCCTGTTCCCTATAGCTGGAGACAGGCTCTGGTCAAAAGTACCGCATTATATAGAGAAGTGGTTGCCATTTTAACCTGTATTTATAATACCAGATACATATGTGTGTGTGTAATACTTATCGTGTTGATTTGTCATAGGAAGTATGGTGCCATTTCAGACCAATGATGTATTTAAACTCTGATGCTATGATGTATCTAAACTCTGATGCTATGATGTATTTAAACTCTGATGCTATGATGTATTTAAACTCTGATGCTATGATGTATTTAAACTCTGATGCTATGATGTATTTAAACTCTGATGCTATGATGTATTTAAACTCTGATGCTATGATGTATTTAAACTCTGATGCTATGATGTATCTAAACTGTGATGCTATGTTTTGGCCATTGTGAGGTTTTAGAAGCCACCAGTCGGCCATATTGGCACTCCCCAGTGGGAGCAGTCCTCCATAGGAATGAATTACATTTTACAGTATTTCAATTAAAATGTTTCCAGAAGAAAATGTAAAAAAAATTATCTCAATTTTAGAAAATTTAAATATCTTTAAAAAAATATTTTATTTTTATGTTTAGCTGACATAATATAGTTTAAAAGCATGCATCAAAGTGTCTGTAATATAATAAACGTGGCGAAAACGAAGGTAACATTTAATAACATTTAATATTAAATACATTTCTATAACTTCCAGAATATTTTTTACAACGGAGGAGGAGCACCCAGATGTTGGCTTCAACACAACACCGGTCATCTAGGGTTTAATAGGGTTTCAGACACATCCTCTATTCATAATATCAGATAAGCATAAATCCACATTAATAAGGTAACTGTGTTGATTTGTCTCACCTCAGGACATAATAACAGATAAACACATTTTAGTATCTGTGTCCGAAATGGCACCCAAGTAGTGCACTGTATAGAGAACGGGGTATCATTCCAGATACCGCTGGTATTCAGAATAGCATCATTAGTAACTTTAGCGTTGGTTTATCTCACCTCTCATCCGCTCAGCTCGGTTGTTGATCTTGATGTTCATGGGAAGCTGTGTTGCCATGGCGAGGAGGTTCTGCTGCACCGCGTGCTGCATGAGTCTCTGTTGCTGCTCGGCCATCCCCATCTTCTCCGGCGGCTCCCCGCTCTCCAGCTTCTCCCTCAGCTGCTCCAACGCTGCAGCCTCCTGAGCTGCCGCGGCTTGGGGGTGACCTCCCAGAGACATGGGTATCCCCCCCACACGACCCGACAGACAACCCGCCATCAGACCATCCTCTGGGATAAAACAGATATTTTTAAAAAACAGTTTAGTCTCATTGAGATTAAAAATCACTTTTTCCAAGAGAGCGTTTTAAAGAAGAATACTTTATAGTTTATTGTCCATTTTCTATCTTTCAGATCTTGGGAAATATGTCTTTTGCTTTGAACCAAATCCCTGAGAAAAAAAGTTGGGCATTCTGTAGGCTACTGTAGGCATTTCTATGATCAGGAAGTTCCTATGGTCGTCAGTACAAGTTGGTCATTCTGTAGGCTACTGTAGTCATTTATATGCTCAGGAAGTTCCTATGGTCGTCAGTACAAGTTGGTCATTCTGTAGGCTACTGTAGGATCAGGAAGTAGGCTCAGGAAGGTCCTATGGTCGTCAGTACAAGTTGGTCATTCTGTAGGCTACTGTAGGCTCAGGAAGTAGGCTCAGGAAGGTCCTATGGTCGTCAGTACAAGTTGGTCATTCTGTAGGCTACTGTAGGCTCAGGAAGTAGGCTCAGGAAGGTCCTATGGTTGTCAGTACAAGTTGGGCATTCTGTAGGCTGCTGTAGGCTCAGGAAGTAGGCTCAGGAAGGTCCTATGGTCGTCAGTACAAGTTGGGCATTCTGTAGGCTACTGTAGGATCAGGAAGTAGGCTCAGGAAGGTCCTATGGTCGTCAGTACAAGTTGGTCATTCTGTAGGCTACTGTAGTCATTTATATGCTCAGGAAGTTCCTATGGTCGTCAGTACAAGTTGGTCATTCTGTAGGCTACTGTAGGATCAGGAAGTAGGCTCAGGAAGGTCCTATGGTCGTCAGTACAAGTTGGTCATTCTGTAGGCTACTGTAGGCTCAGGAAGTAGGCTCAGGAAGGTCCTATGGTCGTCAGTACAAGTTGGTCATTCTGTAGGCTACTGTAGGCTCAGGAAGTAGGCTCAGGAAGGTCCTATGGTTGTCAGTACAAGTTGGGCATTCTGTAGGCTGCTGTAGGCTCAGGAAGTAGGCTCAGGAAGGTCCTATGGTCGTCAGTACAAGTTGGGCATTCTGTAGGCTACTGTAGGCTCAGGAATTAGGCTCAGGAAGTTCCTGTGGTCGTCAGTACAGGTGTTTTCTCATGCAGTGGTAATGTCCGGTTTGATATTCAAACTTTGTGGGAAATTACAGCATGACAAGTCAAATTATGAAAGGTTTAAAAAAAAACAATTTTTTTTACAAGGAAATCAAATTTCCTGAGCATTGTGTCTTCACTCCATCCTGTGTCATTAATTTCAACAGTCAGGTCATGGACACACGTGTCTTTCAAATCAGTGAGCAACAAACAACACCGTCCCTATGGTAGTCTGGGTGCCAGTCTGATGCAGGAATGAATTATACACAACAACATCCCTGTAGCCTGGGTGCCAGTCTGAGGCAGGAATGAATCCTGCACAACACCGTCCCTATGGTAGTCTAGGTGCCAGTCTGATGCAGGAATTAATTATACACAACACCGTCCCTATGGTAGCCTGGGTGCCAGTCTGATGCAGGAATTAATTATACACAACACCGTCCCTATGGTAGTCTGGGTGCCAGTCTGATGCAGGAATTAATTATACACAACACCGTCCCTATGGTAGCCTGGGTGCCAGTCTGATGCAGGAATTAATTATACACAACACCGTCCCTATGGTAGTCTAGGTGCCAGTCTGATGCAGGAATTAATTATACACAACACCGTCCCTATGGTAGTCTAGGTGCCAGTCTGATGCAGGAATGAATTATACACAACACCGTCCCTATGGTAACCACAACTGCAGCACGGCATCTTCTTCCTGGTCACATGACATGAAACAGTGCTCTGTGTCTCACCTTTCTTGATGTTGTGTCCCTGGGTCACATGTGCTCCATTGAGGGTGGACATGGCCAGGTGAGGCATGTTCATCTTGGAGGAGGAGACGATGGAGGTTGTCCCCATTGGAGAGTAGTTAAAGATGGCCGACCCGTAGCTCTGACGACGTCCCTCACGGCGGTTACTGTCGATAGCTGCCTGGAGCTCTCCGGGGGAGCTCAGACCCCTCTTTTCACATTCGTAAGGGTAGAGGTACTTCATATACCTGTAGGAAGGGATCGGGAACAGGACATTTCACAATGTTTTATTGAAGGAGAAGTTTTACACCAAGAGGCCACACCATAATGCTTGTGTCATCATCTCAACAAGGTTATATTATGTAATGTATTACTACAGCCAACCTATAAAACATTCAGGGTTCAGGTATTTTTAGCTGGTGTTTAAGCCAGCTCAATTGTCAAATGCCATTTACAATTTTGACTGGTTAAGGTCAGTGCTCTTCTATGTTCAAACCCTATCTTCAGGATTGGTAATTGACCTGTCTTATCCTTGTTTGCTTGCACTGAGATGGGAGAATTTGGAAATATCTGAAGTGTATCCTTAAAAACGTGAGCCAAAGTGCCAGTTTCAGTATGAACTGCTGGGGATATTTTAGAGCAACTGAAAGCTGGTCCAGCAAAATTAAGACAGTTTATACCATTTAAAAAAAAACATTACAATACATTTACAACAGATTTCACAACACATTAAGTGTGTGCCCAACACAAAATGAATGTGTACATGTGTGTATAGTGTGTCTGATATTGTGTGTCTCTTCACGGTCCCTCGCTGTTCCATAAGGTGTATTTTTACCTGTTTATTAAATCAGACTCTACTGCTGCATCATTTACCTGATGTGGGATAGAGTTCCATGTAGTCATGGCTATATATAGTATCTATATAGTAATATTAGCTCTCTGTATACATCCAAGGGCCAGCCGTGCTGCCCTGTTCTGAGCCAATTGCAATTTTCTTAAGTCCCTCTTTGTGGCACCTGACCACATGACTGAACAGTAGTCCAGGTGGGACAAAACTAGGGCCTGTAGGACCTGCCTCATTGATAGTGCTGTTAAGAAGGTAGAAACAATGGCCTGTAGGACCTGCCTTGTTGATAGTGCTGTTAAGAAGGTATAAACTAGGGCCTGTAGGACCTGCCTTGTTGATAGTGTTGTTAAGAAGGTAGAAACTAGGGCCTGTAGGACCTGCCTTGTTGATAGTGTTGTTAAGAAGGTAGAAACTAGGACCTGTAGGACCTGCCTTGTTGATAGTGCTGTTAAGAAGGTAGAGCAGCGCTTTATTACGGACAGATTTCACCCCATCTTAGCTAATTGTGTATCAATATGTTTTGACCATGACAGTTTACAATCCAGGGTTACTCCATGCAGTTTAGTCACGTCCAATTTCCACATTATTCATTACAAGACTTAGTTGAGGTTTAGGGTTTAGTGAATGATTTGTCTCAAATACAATGCTTTTATTTTTAAAATATTTTTCATATTTAGCACTAACTTATTCCTTGCCACCCATTCTGAAACTAACTGCAGCTCTATGTTGAGTGTTGCAGTCATTTCAGTCGCTGTAGTAGCTGACGTGTATAGTGTTGAGTCATCCGCATACATAGACACACTGTCTTTACTCAAAGCCTGTGGCATGTCATTAGTAAAGATTGAAAAAAGTAAGGGGCCTAGACAGCTGCCCTGGGGAATTCCTGATTCTACCTGGATTATGTTGAAGAAGCTTCCATTAAAGAACACCCTCTGTGTTCTGTTAGACAGGTAAAATCTTTATCCACAATATAGCAGGGGGTGTAAAGCCATTACACATACGTTTTTCCAGCAGCAGACTTTGATCATTAATGTTAAAAGTCACATGATTTCTCAATTTGCAGTACATTTGCCAACCGGTTCTGCTGCCTTTTGCCTCATCCCTCTCAACCATACCATTTTACAATTCCTCATCAATCCACGGGGATTTAACAGTTTTTAATTTTCTTAATGTGTGCTTCATGCTTATTAGTAACTGGAATAAGCAATTTCATAAATGAGTCAAGTGCAGCATCTGTCTGCTCCTCATTACACACCACAGACCAGCAAATAATCTTTACATCATCAACATAAGAATCACTATAAAACTTATTGTATGACTTCTTATATACTATATTAGGCCCAGCTTTTGGAACTTTTGGTTTTCCTAGATATGGCTACTATAAATTGATCTGATGGATCTGGATGCTGCTTTAAAGCACATTTCTGCAGCTTTAGTAAATATGTGATCAATACATGTTGATGATTTTTATTCTTGTGCTGTTTGTAACTACCCTGGCAGGTTGACTGATAACATGAACCAGGTTGCAGGCACTAGATACAGTTTGAAGCTTTCTCTTGAGTGGGCAACCTGATGAAAGCCAGTCAATATTTAGTAAATGTACCTCTGTTGATATCACATTCATTGTCAAGCATTTCATCAGTTATCCAGATACTTTACAGTAATGTGGTTCTGAATATAAACAGCAACACCTCCACCTTTGGCATTTCTGTCTTTTCTGTAGATGTTATAACCATGTATTTCTACCACTGTATCATCAAATGTATCTAAGTGAGGTTTAGAGATAGTCAGAATATGAGTGTCATCTGTTACTAGCAAATGACTGAGTTCATGAACCTTGTTTCTTAAGCTACATATGCTAACGTGGGCTGTTTTTAGCACTTTTCTGGGATGCTTGATTGTTTTAATTGCTGGGAATTACTGGGAATGATAGCAGAAGTAGACATGCTCATGTTATTTATGTTAGTGCAGGGTGAGCTGCACACAGTAGACTTCTTACTAGAGCACACCACCCCTCAGTGCTAACAGTATAAATCTGGTTCGTAGGCACATGACAACTGCCAACAATAGCTGTAGGATCAGCAGAGGCATTCAGGGCAGTTAGAGGGACATACAGTGCATTCAGCATATATTCAGACTTTTTCCATATATTGTTACATCACAGCCTCATTCTAAATTGATTCAATTGTTTTTTCCCCCTCATCAATTTACACGGCATATCCCATAATAACATAATAATATAAACACTGAAATATCACATTTACGTTCAGACCCTTTACTCAGTAGTTGTGATCTTCCTGTCTGGGTTGGCGCCCCCCCCCCTTGGGTTGTGGCGTGGTGGAGATCTTTGTGGGCTATACTCGGCCTTGTCTCAGGATGGTAAGATGGTGGTTGAAGATATCCCTCTAGTGGTGTGGAGGCTGTGCTTTGGCAAAGTGGGTGGGGTTATATCCTTCCTGTTTGGCCCTGTCCGGGGGTATCATCGGATGGGGCCACAGTGTCTCCTGACCCCTCCTGTCTCAGCCTCCAGTATTTATGCTGCAGTAATTTATGTGTCGGGGGGCTAGGGTCAATTTGTTATATGTGGAGTACTTCTCCTGTCTCATCCGGTGTCCTGTGTGAATTTAAGTATGCTCTCTCTAATTCTCTCTTTCTTTCTCTCTCTCTGAGGACCTGAGCCCTAGGACCATGCCTCAGGACTACCTGGCATGATGACTCCTTGCTGTCCCCAGTCCACCTGGCCATGCTGCTGCTCCAGTTTCAACTGTTCTGCCTGCGGCTATGGAATCCTGACCTGTTCACCGGACGTGCTACCTGTCCCAGACCTATTATTTGACAATGCTGGTCATTTATGAACATTTGAACATCTTGGCCATGTTCTGTTATAATCTCCACCCGGCACAGTCAGAAGAGGACTTGCCACCCCTCATAGCCTGGTTCCTCTCTAGGTTTCTTCCTAGGGTTTGGCCTTTCTAGGGAGTTTTTCCTAGCCAACGTGCTTCAACACCTGCATTGCTTGCTGTTTGGGGTTTTAGGCTGGGTTTCTGTACAGCACTTTGAGATATCAGCTGATGTACGAAGGGCTATATAAATACATTTACAAATTTTATTTGATTTAGTTTTGTTGAAGCACCTTTTGCAGCGATTATAGCCTCGGGTAGTCTTGGGTATGAAGCTACAAGCTTGGCAAACATGTGGAGTTTTTCACATTCTTCTCTGCATATCCTCTTAAGATCTGTCAGGTTGGATGGGGAGAATCACTGCACAGCTATTTTAGGGTCTCTCCAGAGATGTTCGATTGGGTTCAAGTCCGGACTATGGCTGGGCCACTCAAGTTCATTAAGAGACTTGTCCCGAAGCCACTCCTGCGTTGTGTTGGCTGTGTGCTCAGGGTCATTGTCCTGTTGGAAGGTGGAAGGTGAACCTCTGTACTTTTCTCTGTTCATCTTTCCCTCAATCCTGACAAGTCTCCCAGTCCCTGCTATCTGAAAAACAACCCCACAGCACGATTCTGCCACCACCATGCTTCACCGCAAGGACAGTGCCAAGTTACCTCCAGACTTGATGCTTGGCATTCAAGCTTGGTTTATTGACCAGATAATTGTTTCTCATGGTCTGAGAGTCCTTTAGGTGCCTTTTGGCAAAGTCCAAGCGGGCTGTTCTGTACTTTTTGCTAAAGAGTAGCTTCCGTCTAGACACTTTACCATAAAGGCCTGATTGGTGGAGTGCTGCAGATGTGGTTGTCCTTCTGGAAGATTCTCCCATCTCCATAGAGGAACTCTGGAGCTCTGTCAGGGTGACCATCTGGTTCTTGGTCACCTCCCTGGCCAAGGCCCTTCTCCACCAATTGCTCAGTTTGGCCAAGTGGCCAGCACTAGGAAAAAGTATTGGTGGTTCCAAATGTCTTCCATTTAAAAGTAATGAAGACCACTGTGTTCTTGGAGACTTTGAATGATGCAGACATTTTTTTGGTCTGTACCTGGATACAATCCTGTCTCAGAATTCCTTTGACCTCATGGCTTGCTTTTTGATCTGACATGCACTGTCAACTGTGGAAGCCTGGAGACAGGTGCGTGCCTTTCCAAATCATGTCCAGTCAATTAAATTTACCATGGGTAAAATAGGTAAATTGTAGAAACATCTCAAGGATCAATGGAAACAGGATGCACCTGAGCTCAATTTCGAGTCTCATAGCAAAGGGTCTGAATAATTATGTAAATCATTTTTAATACATTTGAAAAAAAATCTAAAAACCTGTTTTCACTTTGTCATTATGGGGTATTGTGATGTCATTATGGGGTATTGTGATGTCACTATGGGGTATTGTGATGTCATTATGGGGTATTGTGTGTAGATTGATGAGGGGGGAAATGTATTTAATCAATTTTAGAATAAGGCTGTAACGTAACAAAATGTGGAAAAAGTCAAGGGGTCTGAGTACTTTCCGAATGCAGTGTAATTGTCACGTTCTGACCATCGTTCATATGTGTTTTCCTTGTTTTAGTGTTGGGTCAGGACGTGAGCTGGGTGGGCATTCTATGTTGTGTGTCTGGTTTGTCTATTTCTATGTTTGGCCTGATATGGTTCTCAATCAGAGGCAGGTGTTAGTCATTGTCTCTGATTGGGAACCATATTTAGGTAGCCTGTTTTGTGTTGGGTTTTGTGGGTGATTGTCCTTAGTGTCCTTGTTCCTGTCTGTGTTAGGTTACCCAAGTATAGGCTGTTTCGGTTTTCGTTACGTTTATTGTTTTTGTAGTGTTTGTATTTAGATTCGTGTTACGTTTGTTTATTAAGTTATGGATCGCAATCTACACGCTGCATTTTGGTCCGACTCTCCTTCACACCTAGAAAACCGTTACAGAATCACCCACCACAAACGGACCAAGCAGCGTCAACAGGCAGGAGCAGCCCAAAGAGGAGATGCGTAAGAAGGATTTCTGGACATGGGAGGAAATCCTCGATTCCCTGGGCTAAACCAGGGGAGTGTAGCCCCCAAAGGTGCAGCAGGAGAAGAGGCAACAGGAGCAGCCCAAAGAGGAGTACAGTATGGACTATACTTCTTGGGAGGAGATAGACAGGTGGGCGGTACCCAGGGAGAGTGCCGGAGCCCGCCTGGGATTCGATGGAGCAGTGAGCGAAGGTTACAGGAGAATGAGGTTGGCGTGCCTAGCACGGCGGCGCGGACGGAAGCCCTAGAGTCAGCCCCAAAAAGTATTGGGGGTGGGGCTCACAGGGGGTATGGCTATGCCAGGTAGGAGACCTGCGCAAACTCCCTGTGCTTACCGGGGTTAGAGAGACCGGGCAGGCACCGTGTTATGCAGTGGTGCGCACGGTGTCCCCAGTGCAGGTGCATAGCCCGGTGCGGTATATTCCAGCTCCTCGGATCGGCCGGGCTAGAGTGGGCATCGAGCCAGGTAAGGTAGGCTCCGTGCTCAAGAGCTCAGTGCGCCTGCACGGTCCGGTCTATTCAGTACCACCTCCACACCCCAGCCCTCCGGTGGCAGCTCCCCGCACCAGGCTTCCTGTGCGTGTCCTCGGTCCAGTACTACCAGTACCAGCACCACGCATATCAGGACTACAGTGCGCCTCACCTTTCCAGCGCTGTCGGAGCCTTTCTCCTCTCCTGCGCTGTCGGAGTCTCCCACCTGTTCAGCGCAGCCAGAGCCTTCCTCCTCTACAGCGCTGCTGGAGTCTCCCGCCTGTTCAGCGCAGCCAGAGCCTTCCTCCTCTACAGCGCTGCTGGAGTCTCCTGCCTGTTCAGCGCAGCCAGAGCCTTCCTCCTCTACAGCGCTGCTGGAGTCTCCTGCCTGTTCAGCGCAGCCAGAGCTGCCAGCGTGCATGGAGCAGCCAGAGATGTCAGTCTGCATAGACCAGCCATAGCTGTCAGTCTGCATGAAGCAGCCAGAGCTGTCAGTCTGCAAGGAGCTGCCAGTCTGCAAGGAGCTGCCAGTCTGCAAGGAGCTGCCAGTCTGCACGGAGCTGCCAGTCTGCAGGAGCTGCCAGTCTGCCACTGCCAGTCTGCAAGGAGCTGCCAGTCTGCAAGGAGCTGCCAGTCTGCACGGAGCCGCCAGAGCTGCCAGTCTGTAAGAAGTCGCCAGAGCTGTCAGCCTACATGGAGTAGCCAGAGCCGTCAGTCAGCGTGGAGCAGCCAGAGCCGCCAGTCAGCATGGAGCAGCCAGATCTTTCAGTCTGCCAGGATCTGCCAGTCAGCCAGACTCTTCCAGATCCGCCAGTCTGCCCAGCGCCGCCAGTGCCGTCAGTCTGCCCAGCGCCGCCAGTGCCGTCAGTCTGCCCAGCGCCGCCAGTGCCGTCAATCTACCCAGCGCCGCCAGTGCCGTCAGTCTGCCCAGCGCCGCCAGTACCGCCAGTCTGCCCAGCGCCGCCAGTCCGCCAGTCTGCCCAGTGCCGCCAGTGCCGCCAGTCTGTCCAGCGCCGCAAGTGCCGCCAGTCTGCCAGGATCAGTCAGCCAGGATCCGCCAGTCAGCCAGGATCCGCCAGTCTGCCAGGATCTACCAGTCTGCCAGGATCCGCCAGTCAGCCAGGATCTGCCAGAACTGCCAGTCAGCCAGGATCCGCCAGTCTGCCAGGATTCGCCATTCAGCCAGGATCTGCCAGTCAGCCAGGATCTGCCGGAACCACTAGCCAGGATCTGCTAGATCCATCAACCTGCCGGAGCTTCCTCTCAATCCTGAGCTTCCTCTCAGTCCTGAGCCCTCTGAGCTTCCCCTCAGTCCTGAGCTTCCCCTCAGTCCCGAGCTACCCTCAGTCCCGAGCTACCTCAGTCCGGGAGCTGCCCTTCAGTCCAGTGGGGTCCGTTGTTAGGTTTCCTAGGCCAAGGTTAGCGACCCACTCAAGGGACGCTAAGGAGGTGGACTAAAACAATTATGGAGTGGGGTCCACGTACTGAGTGCCACAGACAGATGCTCACCAAGACCCTCCCCTATAGGTGTAGGTTGTGCCCCACACCTTGGGGGCGGGGGTACTGTCACGTTCTGACCATCGTTCATATGTGTTTTCCTTGTTTTAGTGTTGGTCAGGACGTGAGCTGGGTGGGCATTCTATGTTGTGTGTCTGGTTTGTCTATTTCTATGTTTGGCCTGATATGGTTCTCAATCAGAGGCAGGTGTTAGTCATTGTCTCTGATTGGGAACCATATTTAGGTAGCCTGTTTTTTGTTGGGTTTTGTGGGTGATTGTCCTTAGTGTCCTTGTTCCTGTCTGTGTTAGGTTACCCAAGTATAGGCTGTTCCGGTTTTCGTTACGTTTATTGTTTTTGTAGTGTTTGTATTTAGATTCGTGTTACGTTTGTTTATTAAATTATGGATCGCAATCTAGACGCTGCGTTTTGGTCCGTAACAGTAATACCAACAGGCTTTCTTCTGTTCTGCACTTCATTGTGGTCAGGACTGTACAGTTAATTCCCCGTCTTCTCCAACTCTATCATTATCATGCATTATCCAGGCTAGGATGGCCGTAATGGTAGTAATGTAGTCAACATCGTAGCAGAATAATGAATGTTATTGTGCCTATCAAGTGTCTGCTAAAACATAATAACAGTACTGTACAGCAGTGGGGATTGGATATGCATTTCTAAGAATGACAACAGGTTGGGTGTTAGAATCTACATGACATTATGGTGTATTCTGAATCAACTGTAGTATTAATACAGACACATATCTAATCATATATCTAATCATATATAACATCATATCTAATCATATATCTAATCATATATCTCAGAAAATACTTGTGGTCCCTGTACCACTACTGGTGTAGAGACTCTTAGCTCTCCGAGACCCCCTGTACCACTACTGGTGTAGAGACTCTTAGCTCTCCGAGACCCCCTGTACCACTACTGGTGTAGAGACTCTTAGCTCTCCGAGACCCCCTGTACCACTACTGGTGTAGAGACTCTTAGCTCTCTGAGACCCCCTGTACCACTACTGGTGTAGAGACTCTTAGCTCTCTGAGACCCACTATACCACTACTGGTGTAGAGACTCTTAGCTCTCCGAGACCCCCTGTACCACTACTGGTGTAGAGACTCTTAGCTCTCCGAGACCCCCTGTGCCACTACTGGTGTAGAGACTCTTAGCTCTCTGAGACCCCCTGTACCACTACTGGTGTAGAGACTCTTAGCTCTCCGAGACCCCCTGTACCACTACTGGTGTAGAGACTCTTAGCTCTCTGACACCCCCTTTACCACTACTGGTGTAGAGACTCTTAGCTCTCTGAGACCCCCTTTACCACTACTGGTGTAGAGACTCTTAGCTCTCTGAGACCCCCTTTACCACTACTGGTGTAGAGACTCTTAGCTCTCTGAGACCCCCTTTACCACTACTGGTGTAGAGACTCTTAGCTCTCTGAGACCCCCTTTACCACTACTGGTGTAGAGACTCTTAGCTCTCTGAGACGCCCTTTACCACTACTGTAGAGTCAAGTGATATGCGATGCAGGTTATCAGGTTATTTATCTCCAGCAGCGTCACTCACTGTGTTAATGTATGGTGTACAGAGCGTCACTCACTGTGTTAATGTATGGTGTACAGAGCGTCACTCACTGTGTTAATGTATGGTGTACAGAGCGTCACTCACTGTGTTAATGTATGGCGTACAGAGCGTCACTCACTGTGTTAATGTACCCCCTCCACTCACTGTGTTAATGTATGGTGTACAGAGCGTCACTCACTGTGTTAATGTATGGTGTACAGAGACCCCACTGTGTTAATGTACTGGTGTACAGAGCGTCACTCACTGTGTTAATGTATGGTGTACAGAGCGTCACCACTGTGTTAATGTATGGTGTACAGAGCGTCACTCACTGTGTTAATGTATGGTGTACAGAGCGTCACTCACTGTGTTAATGTATGGCGTACAGAGCGTCACTCACTGTGTTAATGTATGGCGTACAGAGCGTCACTCACTGTGTTAATGTATGGTGTACAGAGTGTCACTCACTGTGTTAATGTATGGTGTACAGAGCGTCACTCACTGTGTTAATGTATGGTGTACAGAGCTTCACCCCCTGTTAATGTACTGGTGTACAGAGCGTCACTCACTGTGTTAATGTATGGTGTACAGAGCGTCACTCACTGTGTTAATGTATGCTGTACAGAGCCACTCACTGTGTTAATGTATGGTGTACAGAGCTCACTCACTGTGTTAATGTATGGTGTACAGACACTCACTGTGTTAATGTATGGTGTACAGAGCGTCACTCACTGTGTTAATGTATGGTGTACAGAGCGTCACTCACTGTGTTAATGTATGGTGTACAGAGCGTCACTCACTGTGTTAATGTATGGTGTACAGAGCGTCACTCACTGTGTTAATGTATGGTGTACAGAGCGTCACTCACTGTGTTAATGTATGGTGTACAGAGCGTCACTCACTGTGTTAATGTATGGTGTACAGAGCGTCACTCACTGTGTTAATGTATGGTGTACTCACTCACTGTGTTAATGTATGGTGTACAGAGCGTCACCACTGTGTTACTGTATGGTGTACAGAGCGTCACTCACTGTGTTAATGTATGGTGTACAGAGCGTCACTCACTGTGTTAATGTATGGCGTACAGAGCGTCACTCACTGTGTTAATGTATGGCGTACAGAGCGTCACTCACTGTGTTAATGTATGGCGTACAGAGCGTCACTCACTGTGTTAATGTATGGCGTACAGAGCGTCACTCACTGTGTTAATGCATGGCGTACAGAGCGTCACTCACTGTGTTAATGTATGGCGTACAGAGCGTCACTCACTGTGTTAATGTATGGCGTAGAGCGTCACTCACTTTGTTAATGTATGGCGTACAGAGCGTCACTCACTGTGTTAATGTATGGCGTACAGAGCGTCACTCACTGTGTTAATGTATGGTGTACAGAGCGTCACTCACTGTGTTAATGTATGGTGTACAGAGCGTCACTCACTGTGTTAATGTATGGTGTACAGAGCGTCACTCACTGTGTTAATGTATGGCGTACAGAGCGTCACTCACTGTGTTAATGTATGGTGTACCCGTAGAGCTTCACTCACTGTGTTAATGTATGGTGTACAGAGCGTCACTCACTGTGTTAATGTATGGCGTACAGAGCGTCACTCACTGTGTTAATGTATGGCGTACAGAGCGTCACTCACTGTGTTAATGTATGGTGTACAGAGCGTCACTCACTGTGTTAATGTATGGTGTACAGAGCGTCACTCACTGTGTTAATGTATGGTGTACCCGTACAGAGCTTCACTCACTGTGTTAATGTATGGTGTACAGAGCGTCACTCACTGTGTTAATGTATGGTGTACAGAGCGTCACTCACTGTGTTAATGTATGGTGTACAGAGCGTCACTCACTGTGTTAATGTATGGTGTACAGAGCGTCACTCACTGTGTTAATGTATGGTGTACAGAGCGTCACTCACTGTGTTAATGTATGGTGTACAGAGCGTCACTCACTGTGTTAATGTATGGTGTACAGAGCGTCACTCACTGTGTTAATGTATGGTGTACAGAGCGTCACTCACTGTGTTCGCAGGGTGAACGCTGCACTGGTGATGGAGGTAGGGAGGTTGAGGCCTTTGGTGATCTCACGCCATATTTTTTTATTGATGACCTCCACTAAGCCGCCTTTTTCTGTGACCAGCTTGTAGAGCGTGTACAGATCCAACACCTGCTTGGCCATGATAGGAATACGATTCACTGGAGTCCCTGTCGAGACAAAACACAATATCCACAATCAATGCTATTAACTTCAGTCCATCGATAGAGAGGGTTTCCTCGCTAGCTGTGGCTTATAAAGCCAATTTATCTGGAAGCAGTCCAATAGCTGACATCTTGGCTAACAAAACATATTACTTTTTGAAAAACTCCCCCTTGACTTTTTATACAGCGTTTTAAAGGGGCAATCTGTGTTTGCTAAATATATTTTTTGACATTTAAATTATCGATATAAACCCGCTGATTCTTGAAGAATATAACTTAGAAATGCCTCATGATCTTAGTTCAACTGTTGTACCTAGGGTTGCAAAGCTACCGGGTAGTTTATCAAAGATACCGGAATCTTCAGTAATTTTGGTAATTAACAGAAAATCAATTGCAATCAAATAACTTTAAAACAAGTCATTAATATATAGTATACATTTCGTATATCTGTGTCCATATTGTCCATGAATTTCTAGTAGATAGACCATATGGTTCAAGAGAAAATAGTCTAATTAATGAATAAAATATCTAATCATTAACGGGATTATTTTAAATTAACTCTGCAACTATTCTAAATATTGACTTCTTTCACAACTACCACCGGTTTGACTGAAAAACATTGACAACAAATACATACTGGTTTAAACTAGGTTTCCATCCAATTCGGACAGATTTTCATGAGAATATTCATAAAAATACATATGCGCATTTCTCCCCCCGCCAGAAATGTTTCCATCAAATTGACTTGTTGCACATAAACAACTGTGCGTGATGACGTAGTGCACATACAAATACATTTTGCGGTTTAAATTACCATCTACTGGATAAAAAATCAAATTAAAAAAAAGTTAAATTGGGTTCCATCACATTTTCAACTATACTGATGGTTATCTCACAAATATGTTTTGCGTTATAGTGTACAACAGTGTGCCAACACCGGTATTGGCACAGAGCGCGTTTAGCCTACATGATGACTATATGATGAACTAAAGAGCGACATTAATTCTATTTGTCAAACGCAACCAAGCGTCGATGATCATGTCACCCGGAATAAAACCCTCGATTTTTTTGGAAAGGACACATCAAGATTATCACTTTGCACTTTCACATGTTAATAAGTTCATGATCATTTATTTCATCTGTTGCCTAATAAACTGCATGCTTTCCCGAGTCGTGACTCCAAGTTTACTTTGATATGATGGTTATTATATCAATATTTGCGCATAAAAGCGTTTCCACCGAAATTTTTGGCATAATTAATTTTACTAACCAGGTTTCCATTCAAAGTCTATATGCCAGTAAAATACAAGTCGGATAAAAAAATTACAGGCCTGATGGAAACAGAACATTTTTCTATAAACTTTCCCCCCCAAAAAGTACTGTAACGACCCATACGCTGGACAAGGTGGGATAGTTTTGTGTTGGTAAAATCATTGCGGGAAATGTAGGTGGAAACACTTGTATGCGCAAAAATGTATATAATAACCAATATATCAAAGTTGATTTGGAGTCACACGATGACATGTTGTGGAGTCCTCCCACTACGACTCATCGGGAAAGCAGACAGTTTATTATGCCGCGTTCACAACAACTGAGAACTCAGAACTTGGAAACCTCCGACTTCCATCTTCAATGCGTTCAAGACAACTGAGAATTCGAAAAGAACGAACTCCGACTGGCAAATCCAACTCAGAATTCCAAGTCGGGAACTCTGGCCTCTTTCGCGACCCCCGATTTTACCGACCTGAAGATCACTGACGTCATGATTAGACCTCGTTTTTATCCGAATTCCCAGTTGTCTTGATAGCACCATTAGGCTACAGATTAAATCAATGATGATGAACTTCGACAGGGTGGTAAACGTGAAAGGTGATGAGCTTGATGCTCGTTTCCAAGTAAATATCGAGGGTCTTATTCTGGTAACATGATAATCGATGCTTGGCTGCGTTTGAAAAAAAGAAATAAAAATCTTGCCTTTTTGTCCATAATAATCTCATCATGTACTGTGGGCTATACATGCGCTCCGGCCAACGGCGCGCAGTTACTGCTGTTGTCTAGAGCGCATGTGTCAATACCAGAGTGGGAAAACACTATATGATGCAAAAGCATCAGTAGAGTTGAACATGCGATGGAACCCATTTAACTTGTATTTTTATTCGGTACATCTCAGTTTAACTGCAACACGTATGTTTATGTGTATTACATCATCACGCAACAAGCAACATTTTATATAACACATTTGATTGTAACACATCTCTTTGTGGGAAAATGCACATATTGTTTTAATGCGGATTTTAGAATATTGACATGGAAATCTGTCCCCAAAAGATCCCATCTTGTCTAGCGTATTTTGTTTTGTCTACATTTGTAAAAGTTTACCGGGAATTTTTTTTTGTCATGACAATCTTTTTTCCTGGCATGTATTGGATGGAAACCTGGTTATAGTAAAAAAATAATAATAATCTGTAAATAAAATTTATATAAAGGATTTGTCATGTTGGAACCCTCATATTAAACACTAATGGTATTCACTAAATTGACCGTTTGTATTTAGGATGATGTTTTATAGCTGTGCCATTCAGTTTTATTAGACAATCATCTCATTTGATGATTTTTAATATTTGACATGTGATTAGGCCACACAGAGGGCCAGAGATGAATACAGATACCTGTGATCATCTGAAGTAGAGACCAGAGATTATTACAGATACCTGTGATCATCTGAAGTAGAGACCAGAGATTATTACAGATACCTGTGATCATCTGAAGTAGAGACCAGAGATTATTACAGATGCCTGTGATCATCTGAAGTAGAAACCAGAGATTATTACAGACACCTGTGATCATCTGAAGTAGAGACCAGAGATTATTACAGATGCCTGTGATCCTCTAAAGTACCCTAAAGGGCCACCAAATGAATTGTAATAGATTTCTTAAAATCTTAGAAAAATACCACAATTCTGGTATTTTACTGTTAAACTTTGAAAGTTTCCAGTAATATACCCTCTCTTTGCACCCCTTGACCCACCCCATCAGGACCCTATATGCTTGTTATAATGCAATGCAAGCCTTCAAAACCTGGTTTGGGGGGTGGCAGCTAGCCTAGCCAGGTATCCTAGTGGAAAGAGCATTGGACTTGCAACCGAAAGGTTGCAAGATCGAATCCCCGAGATGACAAGGTAAACATCTGTCGTTCTGCCCCATGAACAAGGTAGTTATAACTCACTGTTCCTAGGCTGTAATTGAAAAAAAAAATGTGTTCTTAATGGACTTGCCTAGTTAAAAAAAAAACTATAACGTTGACATCATGGATGGTCAGTCCTTGATTCCATATCTCTGTCTACTAATTAGAGTGTGATGTCATATCTCCAGCCCCGTCCCTCAGCTGTTAACCAAAATAAAGGGTTGAGAACTTTACTATTGTTTCAACTGCAATACTGCCCCTTTAATGCCCCCTCTATGTTATATAAATACTGCCCCTTTAATGCCCCCTCTATGTTATATAAATACTGCCCCTTTAATGCCTCCTCTATGTCATATAAATACTGCCCCTTTAATGCCTCCTCTATGTTATATAAATACTGCCCCTGTAATGCCTCCTCTATGTTATATAAATACTGCCCCTTTAATGCCTCCTCTATGTCATATAAATACTGCCCCTTTAATGCCTCCTCTATGTTATATAAATACTGCCCCTGTAATGCCTCCTCTATGTTATATAAATACTGCCCCTTTAATGCCTCCTCTGTTATATAAATACTGCCCCTTTAATGCCCCCTCTATGTTATATAAATACTGCCCCTTTAATGCCTCCTCTATGCTATATAAATACTGCCCCTTTAATGCCTCCTCTATGTTATATAAATACTGCCCCTTTAATGCCTCCTCTATGTTATATAAATACTGCCCCTTTAATGCCTCCTCTATGTCATATAAATACTGCCCCTTTAATGCCTCCTCTATGTTATATAAATACTGCCCCTGTAATGCCTCCTCTATGTTATATAAATACTGCCCCTTTAATGCCTCCTCTATGTTATATAAATACTGCCCCTTTAATGCCTCCTCTATGTTATATAAATACTGCCCCTTTAATGCCTCCTCTATGTTATATAAATACTGCCCCTTTAATGCCTCCTCTATGTTATATAAATACTGCCCCTTTAATGCCTCCTCTATGTTATATAAATACTGCCCCTTTAATGCCTCCTCTATGCTATATAAATACTGCCCCTTTAATGCCTCCTCGATGTTATATAAATACTGCCCCTTTAATGCCTCCTCGATGTTATATAAATACTGCCCCTTTAATGCCTCCTCTATGTTACTATGTGTACGTGTAGAATTTAAATACACCTTTAGCTATGAAATTAACATTACTTTAAACATTCAACTTCTTTTTAAAGAAGCAATCACTGTTCAACCCTAACCCCAACCCTAAACTTCATTCCATTCTGGCCTGAACCCTGCTAACCTAACCCTGACCCTAAGCTTTATTCCACTCAAGTCTTAATTAGCAGGGTATAAGGAGGCAGATAATAATTTGTACTATGCAGTTTAAAGGGTCGGCCGTAAAGAGGGAAGGGTCGGCCCTTTGTGAGCAGCCTGACCCTGAGATAATGAACCTGTATTTTGCTGATAGAGTTCCATTGTACCCATCGAGTTTACCATATAATGGCAATCAATACCTGCAGAAATATAGTGGAAACAGCAGCAAGCAGTGCAGGGCCATACACCGGAGGAGAGGAGAGGGGGAGGAGAGGAGGAGAGGTGGGGGAGGAGGAGGGAGGAGGAGAGGATGAGGAGAGGGGGAGGAGAGGAGGAGGAGGAGAGGGGGAGGAGGGGGAGGAGAGGGGGAGGAGGGAGGAGGAGGGAGGAGGGGGGAGGAGAGGAGGAGGAGAGGGGGGGAGGAGAGGGAGAGGGAGAGGGGGAGGAGAGGAGGGAGGAGGAGGGGGGAGGAGAGGAGGAGGAGAGGGTGAGGAGAGGAGGGGGGGGAGGAGATGAGAGGAGAGGGGGAGGAGAGGGGGAGGAGAGGAGAGGAGAGGGGGAGGAGAGGAGAGGAAAGGAGAAGGGGAGGAGGAGGAGAGGGGGAGGAGCGGGGGAGGAGAGGAGGAGGAGAGGGGGGGAGGAGGGAGAAGAGGGGGAGGAGGAGAGGGGGTGAAGTATCGTCTGAGGCGGTAAAAACACATAAATTAAGGCTGGTAATTATGGGATGACTTGGCTGGCAGTAGAACCGACTGAGGAGAAAGACAACATTAAAACTAGAGATTTATCCTGTCTCTCCGACCAGGACAATACTGGCCATTATATCTAAAGTAGCACCACCCAAAGCCCATCTATCGCCGTTTCCAACTCCACACTAAACTGTCTATATATCACGACTGTGTGGTGAAAGTGGTCTCAGGAGAAGTGGGGTGATTCTAAATCATTAAAGAGACTTCTCAAAGGTTAACGGACGTACTTGGAGTTCTCTCATAATTAAGATTGAGATGCTTGATTGACTGTAGTGTAACATTCAGCTTGGTGTTACTACAGTTTAAGAGGTGTTGATTGGGGTGTTTTCTTGTTGTTGCTGTTTTTGTACAGTGTCACAATGCAGAACATACAAGTACAGTAAGGCTAATACTAGGAATACACGACAGTAATGAGAAGAGAAACACAAAGAAAAAGCCTTTGGTAATACACCGTCACAGAGACATACTGTTACTCCCCATCCCATTCTCACCGGTGATAATGCACAGCCCGTTGCCTTGATCTATACAACTATTATTTATCCCGATCCACAATGGCCGACCCAAACGAGCACGGGGCGATGAATAAAAAAGACCTGGCCTCAGAAACGCTTTTGTCTGTTAGAATCTGACCCAACCAAGACAGGCCTCTTAAAACCAGATTTATGCGCTTTCAATACCCGGCGTGATGCATTCGTCTCCCGATTCCCTGAAAGGGATATGAAGAATAAAAGAGGAGAGGACAGTCTTTTGTCAGCAGAGACGATCCGATCAGCTCATGGATCACGTTGACAATGAGGAATGGCGGGCGGGAGGAAAAAGCACCTCGTATACGACTCCTCTAACGGACTAACGACGGGCACAGGCAGTCCTCTAGTTAATCACTCACTTGCTAAAAGATTGCAGTGTGTAATTGGAGCTTGCAGAGGGAATCGGGACTTAGTAGAGCGGAGTAATCATCATCTTTTCGCTCGGCTTCGTCGCTGATGCGTTCAGTTTCGCACCTTTGCAGCAAGCCGGTAATGGACCTGGCCAGAGGAGTTTCTCCTCTTCATTTACTTGGCTCTTTTAACCTGTGAAATGAAGGATTAATGTAATGCAGCTAGCAGGAAAACAACTGTTTATCTACATGTGGACAGCCCATCTAATTGGAATGGCGCTTCAGTAGTTTCTTACATTTAGATTTTACTGTTGTTCATTTAGCAGACGCTCTTATCCAGAGTGATTTACAATCAGTGCAAACAGCTGACTGGGTTAGGGAGGGCCCATACAGTATGAACCTAGAATACAGTATGAACCTAGAATACAGTATGAACCTAGAATACAGTATGAACCTAGAATACAGTATGAACCTAGAATACAGTATGAACCTAGAATACAACATGAACCTAGAATACAGTATGAACCTAGAATACAACATGAACCTAGAATACAACATGAACCTAGAATACAGTATGAACCTAGAATACAACATGAACCTAGAATACAACATGAACCTAGAATACAGTATGAACCTAGAATACAGTATGAACCTAGAATACAGTATGAACCTAGAATACAGTATGAACCTAGAATACAGTATGAACCTAGAATACAGTATGAACCTAGAATACAACATGAACCTAGAATACAACATGAACCTAGAATACAGTATGAACCTAGAATTTTTATTTTACCTTTATTTAACTAGGCAAGAAAGTAAAGAACAAATTCTTATTTTCAATGAGAGCCTAGGAACAGTGGGTTAACTGCCTGTTCAGGGGCAGAACAACAGATTTGTACCTTGTCAGTTCAGGGATTTGAACTTGTAACCTTTCAGTTACTAGTCCAACTCTCTAACCACCAGGCTACCCTGCTGCCCTAGAACATAAAATGCAGCATGAACCTAGAATAGAACTCTATTGTCCAGCCAAACATGGAAACTGTAGGAATGTTTCCCCCTGTCTGTCTGTCTGTCTGTCTGTCTGTCTGTCTGTCTGTCTGTCTGTCTGTCTGTCTGTCTGTCTGTCTGTCTGTCTGTCTGTCTGTCTGTCTGTCTGTCTGTCTGTCTGTCTGTCCCTGTTTCTGTCTGTCCCTGTGTCTGTCTGTCTGTCTGTCTGTCTGTCTGTCTGTCTGTCTGTCTGTCTGTCTGTCTGTCCCTGTTTCTGTCTGTCTGTCTGTCTGTCTGTCTGTCTGTCTGTCTGTCTGTCTGTCTGTCTGTCTGTCTGTCCCTGTGTCTGTCTGTCCCTGTGTCTGTCTGTCTGTCCCTGTTTCTGTCTGTCCCTGTGTCTGTCTGTCTGTCTGTCTGTCTGTCTGTCTGTCTGTCTGTCTGTCTGTCTGTCTGTCCCTGTTTCTGTCTGTCCCTCTCTGTCTGTCTGTCTGTCTGTCTGTCTGTCTGTCTGTCTGTCTGTCTGTCTGTCTGTCTGTCTGTCTGTCTGTCTGTCTGTCTGTCTGTCCCTGTTTCTGTCTGTCTGTCTGTCTGTCTGTCTGTCTGTCTGTCTGTCTGTCTGTCTGTCTGTCTGTCCCTGTGTCTGTCTGTCCCTGTGTCTGTCTGTCTGTCTGTCCCTGTTTCTGTCTGTCCCTGTGTCTGTCTGTCTGTCTGTCTGTCTGTCTGTCTGTCTGTCCCTGTTTCTGTCTGTCCCTGTTTCTGTCTGTCTGTCTGTCTGTCTGTCTGTCTGTCTGTCTGTCTGTCTGTCTGTCTGTCTGTCTGTCTGTCTGTCTGTCTGTCTGTCTGTCTGTCTGTCTGTCTGTCCCTGTTTCTGTCTGTCCCTGTGTCTGTCTGTCTGTCTGTCTGTCTGTCTGTCTGTCTGTCTGTCTGTCTGTCTGTCTGTCTGTCTGTCTGTCTGTCTGTCTGTCCCTGTTTCTGTCTGTCCCTGTTTCTGTCTGTCCCTGTTTCTGTCTGTCCCTGTGTCTGTCTGTCTGTCTGTCTGTCTGTCTGTCTGTCTGTCTGTCTGTCTGTCTGTCTGTCTGTCTGTCTGTCTGTCTGTCTGTCTGTCTGTCTGTCTGTCCCTGTTTCTGTCTGTCCCTCTGTCTGTCTGTCTGTCTGTCTGTCTGTCTGTCTGTCTGTCCCTGTGTCTGTCTGTCCCTGTGTCTGTCTGTCCCTGTGTCTGTCTGTCTGTCTGTCTGTCTGTCTGTCTGTCTGTCTGTCTGTCTGTCTGTCTGTCTGTCTGTCTGTCTGTCTGTCTGTCTGTCTGTCTGTCTGTCCCTGTTTCTGTCTGTCCCTGTTTCTGTCTGTCCCTGTTTCTGTCTGTCCCTGTTTCTGTCTGTCTGTCTGTCTGTCTGTCTGTCTGTCTGTCTGTCTGTCTGTCTGTCTGTCTGTCTGTCTGTCTGTCTGTCTGTCTGTCTGTCCCTGTTTCTGTCTGTCCCTCTGTCTGTCTGTCTGTCTGTCTGTCTGTCTGTCTGTCTGTCTGTCTGTCTGTCCCTGTTTCTGTCTGTCCCTGTTTCTGTCTGTCTGTCTGTCTGTCTGTCTGTCTGTCTGTCTGTCTGTCTGTCTGTCTGTCTGTCTGTCTGTCTGTCTGTCTGTCTGTGTTTCTGTCTGTCCCTCTGTCTGTCTGTCTGTCTGTCTGTCTGTCTGTCTGTCTGTCTGTCTGTCTGTCTGTCTGTCTGTCTGTCTGTCCCTGTTTCTGTCTGTCTGTCTGTCTGTCTGTCTGTCTGTCTGTCTGTCTGTCTGTCTGTCTGTCTGTCTGTCCCTGTGTCTGTCTGTCCCTGTGTCTGTCTGTCTGTCTGTCCCTGTTTCTGTCTGTCCCTGTGTCTGTCTGTCTGTCTGTCTGTCTGTCTGTCTGTCTGTCTGTCTGTCTGTCTGTCTGTCTGTCTGTCCCTGTTTCTGTCTGTCCCTGTTTCTGTCTGTCTGTCTGTCTGTCTGTCTGTCTGTCTGTCTGTCTGTCTGTCTGTCTGTCTGTCTGTCCCTGTTTCTGTCTGTCCCTGTGTCTGTCTGTCTGTCTGTCTGTCTGTCTGTCTGTCTGTCTGTCTGTCTGTCTGTCCCTGTTTCTGTCTGTCCCTGTTTCTGTCTGTCCCTGTTTCTGTCTGTCCCTGTGTCTGTCTGTCTGTCTGTCTGTCTGTCTGTCTGTCTGTCTGTCTGTCTGTCTGTCTGTCTGTCTGTCCCTGTTTCTGTCTGTCCCTCTGTCTGTCTGTCTGTCCCTGTGTCTGTCTGTCCCTGTGTCTGTCTGTCTGTCTGTCCCTGTTTCTGTCTGTCCCTGTGTCTGTCTGTCTGTCTGTCTGTCTGTCTGTCTGTCCCTGTTTCTGTCTGTCCCTGTTTCTGTCTGTCTGTCTGTCTGTCTGTCTGTCTGTCTGTCTGTCTGTCTGTCTGTCTGTCTGTCTGTCTGTCTGTCTGTCTGTCCCTGTTTCTGTCTGTCCCTGTGTCTGTCTGTCTGTCTGTCTGTCTGTCTGTCTGTCTGTCTGTCTGTCTGTCTGTCTGTCTGTCTGTCTGTCTGTCCCTGTTTCTGTCTGTCCCTGTTTCTGTCTGTCCCTGTTTCTGTCTGTCCCTGTGTCTGTCTGTCTGTCTGTCTGTCTGTCTGTCTGTCTGTCTGTCTGTCTGTCTGTCTGTCTGTCTGTCTGTCTGTCCCTGTTTCTGTCTGTCCCTCTGTCTGTCTGTCTGTCTGTCTGTCTGTCTGTCTGTCCCTGTGTCTGTCTGTCCCTGTGTCTGTCTGTCCCTGTGTCTGTCTGTCTGTCTGTCTGTCTGTCTGTCTGTCTGTCTGTCTGTCTGTCTGTCTGTCTGTCTGTCTGTCCCTGTTTCTGTCTGTCCCTGTTTCTGTCTGTCCCTGTTTCTGTCTGTCCCTGTTTCTGTCTGTCTGTCTGTCTGTCTGTCTGTCTGTCTGTCTGTCTGTCTGTCTGTCCCTGTTTCTGTCTGTCCCTCTGTCTGTCTGTCTGTCTGTCTGTCTGTCTGTCTGTCTGTCTGTCCCTGTTTCTGTCTGTCCCTGTTTCTGTCTGTCTGTCTGTCTGTCTGTCTGTCTGTCTGTCTGTCTGTCTGTCTGTCTGTCTGTCTGTCTGTCTGTCTGTCTGTCTGTCTGTCTGTCTGTCTGTCTGTCTGTTCTGTCTGTCCCTCTGTCTGTCTGTCTGTCTGTCTGTCTGTCTGTCTGTCTGTCTGTCTGTCTGTCTGTCTGTCTGTCTGTCTGTCTGTCTGTCTGTCTGTCTGTCTGTCTGTCTGTCTGTCCCTGTTTCTGTCTGTCTGTCTGTCTGTCTGTCTGTCTGTCTGTCTGTCTGTCTGTCTGTCTGTCTGTCTGTCCCTGTGTCTGTCTGTCCCTGTGTCTGTCTGTCTGTCTGTCCCTGTTTCTGTCTGTCCCTGTGTCTGTCTGTCTGTCTGTCTGTCTGTCTGTCTGTCTGTCTGTCTGTCTGTCCCTGTTTCTGTCTGTCCCTGTTTCTGTCTGTCTGTCTGTCTGTCTGTCTGTCTGTCTGTCTGTCTGTCTGTCTGTCTGTCTGTCTGTCCCTGTTTCTGTCTGTCCCTGTGTCTGTCTGTCTGTCTGTCTGTCTGTCTGTCTGTCTGTCTGTCTGTCTGTCTGTCTGTCTGTCTGTCCCTGTTTCTGTCTGTCCCTGTTTCTGTCTGTCCCTGTTTCTGTCTGTCCCTGTGTCTGTCTGTCTGTCTGTCTGTCTGTCTGTCTGTCTGTCTGTCTGTCTGTCTGTCTGTCTGTCTGTCTGTCTGTCCCACCTTTCTGTCTGTCCCTCTGTCTGTCTGTCTGTCTGTCTGTCTGTCTGTCTGTCTGTCTGTCTGTCCTGTGTCTGTCTGTCCCTGTGTCTGTCTGTCCCTGTGTCTGTCTGTCTGTCTGTCTGTCTGTCTGTCTGTCTGTCTGTCTGTCTGTCTGTCTGTCTGTCTGTCTGTCTGTCTGTCTGTCTGTCTGTCTGTCTGTCTGTCTGTCTGTCTGTCTGTCCCTGTTTCTGTCTGTCCCTGTTTCTGTCTGTCCCTGTTTCTGTCTGTCCCTGTTTCTGTCTGTCTGTCTGTCTGTCTGTCTGTCTGTCTGTCTGTCTGTCTGTCTGTCTGTCTGTCTGTCTGTCTGTCTGTCTGTCTGTCTGTCTGTCCCTGTGTCTGTCTCTGAAGCACAGAAGTCGTACCACCTATAGTTTCCAGCAGGAAATTTAGTGTTGTGGCAATAGAAGCCTGGAACCATTCTTTAAAGCTTAGCTGTCTTCTCTTCTGTCCCTTAGTATTCCAGATAATTACACTAGCTGGGACAAAAATTGACTGACTTATTCAACAGAAAGAGCTGATTGTGGTTTCTGGGGCGGTAATCAATTAATACCCACAACCCCCAACAGCCTGGAGGAGAAAGACAGTCCATCACACAGGATATTTATCAGTACACAAAGACAGTAACACCACCATTGTTTTGTCTGCTTTTGATGAGACCAGCTCAAAAGGCCATCACTTATTGAATCAGACACGAGGTACAGGAGACTGAGGTTCTGGAGGCTGAGGTACAGGAGACTGAGGTTCAGGAGGCTGAGGTACAGGAGACTGAGGTACAGGAGACTGAGGTTCAGGAGACTGGGGTACAGGAGACTGAGGTACAGGAGACTGAGGTACAGGAGACTGAGGTTCAGGAGGCTGAGGTACATGAGACTGAGGTTCAGGAGACTGAGGTACAGGGGACTGAGGTACAGGAGACTGAGGTACAGGAGACTGAGGTTCAGGAGGCTGAGGTACAGGAGACTGAGGTATAGGAGACTGAGTTTCAGGAGGCTGTGGTACAGGAGACTGAGGTACAGGAGACTGAGGTACAGGGGACTGAGGTACAGGAGACTGAGGTACAGGAGACTGAGGTTCAGGAGGCTGAGGTACAGGAGACTGAGGTACAGGAGACTGAGGTTCAGGAGACTGAGGTTCAGGAGGCTGAGGTACAGGAGATTGAGGTACAGGATACTGAGGTACAGGAGACTGAGGACAGGAGACTGAGATTCAGGAGACTGAGGTTCAGGAGGCTGAGGTACAGGAGACTGAGGTTCAGGAGACTGAGGTACAGGAGACTGAGGTTCAGGAGGCTGAGGTACAGGAGACTGAGGTTCAGGAGGCTGAGGTACAGGAGACTGAGGTACAGGAGACTGAGTTACAGGAGACCGAGGTTCAGGAGACTGAGGTTCAGGAGACTGAGGTACATGAGACTGAGGTTCAGGAGCCTGAGGTACAGGAGACTGAGGTTCAGGAGACTGAGATACAGGAGACTGAGGTTCAGGAGACTGAGGTTCAGGAGACTGAGATACAGGAGACTGAGGTTCAGGAGACTGAGGTACAGCCTGAGGTACAGGAGACTGAGGTTCAGGAGACTGAGGTACAGCCTGAGGTACAGGAGACTGAGGTACAGGAGACTGAGTTACAGAAGACTAAGGTCCATGGCCATGCACAAAGCTAAGGATCCTATAAAACCAATGGTGCTATTATTACGCCGTTATTTGTAACTGATTTTGTACATAATGTTTCTGCAACCGTATTTTACGGCAAAAAAAGAGCTTCTGGATATCAGGACTGCGATCACTCACCTCGGATTAGACGAAGAGCTTCTGGATATCAGGACAGAGATCACTCACCTCGGATTAGACGAAGAGCTTCTGGATATCAGGACAGTGATCACTCACCTCGGATTAGACGAAGAGCTTCTGGATATCAGGACAGTGATCACTCACCTCGGATTAGACGAAGAGCTTCTGGATATCAGGACAGTGATCACTCACCTCAGATTAGACAAAGAGCTTCTGGATATCAGGACAGTGATCACTCACCTCGGATTAGACGAAGAGCTTCTGGATATCAGGACAGTGATCACTCACCTCGGATTAGACGATGAGCTTCTGGATATCAGGACAGTGATCACTCACCTTGGATTAGACGAAGAGCTTCTGGATATCAGGACAGTGATCACTCACCTCGGATTAGACGATGAGCTTCTGGATATCAGGACAGTGATCACTCACCTCGGATTAGACGAAGAGCTTCTGGATATCAGGACAGTGATCACTCACCTTGGATTAGACGAAGAGCTTCTGGATATCAGGACAGTGATCACTCACCTCGGATTAGACGAAGAGCTTCTGGATATCAGGACAGTGATCACTCACCTCGGATTAGACGAAGAGCTTCTGGATATCAGGAGAGTGATCACTCACCTCAGATTAGACAAAGAGCTTCTGGATATCAGGACTGCGATTACTCACCTCGGATTAGACTAAGAGCTTCTGGATATCAGGACTGCGATCACTCACCTCGGATTAGACTAAGAGCTTCTGGATATCAGGACTGCGATCACTCACCTCGGATTAGATGAAGAGCTTCTGGATATCAGGACAGTGATCACTCACCTCGGATTAGACAAAGAGCTTCTGGATATCAGGACAGTGATCACTCACCTCGGATTAGACGAAGAGCTTCTGGATATCGGGACTGCGATCACTCACCTCGGATTAGACGAAGAGCTTCTGGATATCAGGACTGCGATCACTCACCTCGGATTAGACGAAGAGCTTCTGGATATCAGGACTGCGATCACTCACCTCGGATTAGACGAAGAGCTTCTGGATATCAGGACTGCGATCACTCACCTCGGATTAGACGAAGAGCTTCTGGATATCAGGACAGTGATCACTCACCTCGGATTAGACAAAGATTTTTTCTTCAACAAGCAGGACGCACAGGACATTCTCCAAACACCCGACGAGGCCAACAACCCAGTTATTTGCAAGAGGAAGAGACGCAGGTACAGAGGACACAGAGCGGGATGAGAGGAAGAGACGCAGGTACAGAGGACACAGAGCGGGATGAGAGGAAGAGACGCAGGTACAGAGGACACAGAGCGGGATGAGAGGAAGAGATGCAGGTACAGAGGACACAGAGCGGGATGAGAGGAAGAGACGCAGGTACAGAGGACACAGAGCGGGATGAGAGGAAGAGACGCAGGTAGAGAGGACACAGAGCGGGATGAGAGGAAGAGACGCAGGTACAGAGGACACAGAGCGGGATGAGAGGAAGAGACGCAGGTACAGAGGACACAGAGCGGGATGAGAGGAAGAGACGCAGGTACAGAGGACACAGAGCGGGATGAGAGGAAGAGACGCAGGTAGAGAGGACACAGAGCAGGATGAGAGGAAGAGACGCAGGTACAGAGGACACAGAGCGGGATGAGAGGAAGAGACGCAGGTACAGAGGACACAGAGCGGGATGAGAGGAAGAGACGCAGGTACAGAGGACACAGAGCGGGATGAGAGGAAGAGACGCAGGTACAGAGGACACAGAGCGGGATGAGAGGAAGAGACGCAGGTACAGAGGACACAGAGCGGGATGAGAGGAAGAGACGCAGGTACAGAGGACACAGAGCAGCGTCACTCGTAAGGATCCACAGAAGGCGAGTGGGAAAGCTGTTGTTACCATCAATATTACTTGCCAACGTGCAATCATTGGACAATAAATTAGACGAGGTACGATCACGAATATCTTACCAGACAAGCTAAATCACTTCCATGCTCGCTTTGAGGCAAGCACACTGAGGCATGCATGAGAGCATCAGCTGTTCTGGATGACTGTGTGATCACACTATAGGGAGGATGTCAGCCTATAGGGAGGATGTCAGAGACCTGGCCGGGTGGTGTCAGAATAACAACCTATCCCTCAACGTAACCAAGACTAAGGAGATGAATGTGGACTACAGGAAAAGGAGGAACGAGCACGCCCCCATTCTCATCGACGGGGCTGCAGTGGAGCAGGTTGAGAGCTTCAAGTTCCTTGGTGTCCACATCACCAACAAACTAGAATGGTCCAAACACACCAAGACAGTCGTGAAGAGGGCACGGGCACGACAAAGCCTATTCCCCCTCAGGGAACTAAAAAGATTTGGCATGGGTCCTCAGATCTTCAAAAGGGTCTACAGCTGCACCATCGAGAGCATCACTGCCTGGTTGCATCACTGCCTGGTATGGCAACTGCTCGGCCTACGACCGCAAGGCACTACAGAGAGTAGTGCGTACGGCCCAGTACATTACTGGGGATAAGCTGCCTGCCATAGAGGACCTCTACACCAGGCGTTGTTAGAGGAAGGCCCTAAAAATTGTCAAAGACCCCAGCCACCCCAGTCATAGACTGTTCTCTCTACTACCGCATGGCAAGCAGTACCGGAGCGAAAGTCTAGGTCCAAGAGGCTTCAACAGCTTCTACCCCCAAGCCATAAGACTCCTGAACAGCTAATCAAATGGCTACCCAGACTATTTACATTGTGTCTCGCCACCCACCACCCGCCACCCGCCACCCGCCACCCGCCAACCCCTCTTTTACGCCACTGCTACTCTCTGTTATCACATAT
>NC_056440.1:3124940-3149940 GCF_018296145.1 Oncorhynchus tshawytscha | reverse complement strand
TTCCATGCCTTAGCTGCCTCGTCAGGCTTCCATGCCTTAGCTGGCTCGAGAGGTTTTCTTGCCTCGGTTTGCTCGGTAGGCTCCCATCCAACGCCACTCCTCAGCCGGCAGGTCGGCCTCGTCCAGGAGGGTCGCCGGATGGCGCCCCTAGAGAGGGGGTACTGTCACGCCTGCTCCCGCTCCCCCTCTCTGGCGCTCGAGGGAGCCAGGCTACCCATCACACCTGTCACCATTGTTACATCAGCGCTGCATTGGAATCATCTGGACTCCATCACCTTATTATTAGCCTCCTCTATATCTGTCTATTTCTCAGTTTGAGGAATTTACTTGCTTCTCGTTTCCTCACAGAAATACAGGTTGGAAAGCAAATGGATCCTGCTGAAAAGAGAACACTAATCTGTCTGTAGGCTACCAAGTTATACACTTCCAAATAGGCCTGTCGAGTGAACAGAGATAAGCTTTTGGCACAAGTGCATCGGCCAACGCCAGTGAGTGAGCCGAGCATCATTGGGTGAGTCAGAGCAACTGGAAAGCTTTATTCAGGACTATAATTTCCTCTTCATATTGTACAGTGTCTCCTCCAACACCACGCACCTAGGCCTAGGCTACTGATGGATTCAAGACAACGTGGTTTTTATTGATCTCCGTTTGTGTCAAAGTAGCTTGAATATTTTATCATTTGTAAGGTATTAAAAAATAGTCTGCTAAAGGCCACAACATGTTTTGTAACTTCTGCAAGTCCCTTTTACTCTACTGATCTATGCCAGTACACAAAAGCATGATAATGCATGCAATGCTGTATTATAATTATACAGCATTTTAAAAATGTATTTTATTTTATTTAAATCATGCATTCTGGTACCTCAGAGCACCCCTCCCTCTCTGGCTCACTGTTTGTTCTAGCACCTCTAAATGTACTAAGTAGTTCCTGTCTGTAGAGCTTTGCCGTTTGCGGCAGTCGATTTGCCATAACAGGCTCTGATGCAGCCCGACAGTATGCTCTCAATAATGCTCCTGTGGAACACTGTGAGAGCCCTCTGGGACATGTCGAATTTCTGCCAGCTTCCTGAAGTTGAACAGTAGCTCTTGTTCTTTCTTCACCACGGTGTCCATGTGGTTTGATGATTTCAGCTGCTCGGAGATGTGTTACGCCGAGGAACTTGAATTTTTTTGCTCATCTCCACAGTTGATATGGATGGGGTTGTGCCCAGCCTGGTTCCTCCTGAAGTCCACAATCAGCTCCTTTGTTTTGCTAACGTTGAAGGAAAGGTTGTTCACCTGGCACCACGCTGTCAGAGTTCCTTACCTCCTCACTGTAGGCTGTCTCGTTATTGTTGGAAATCAGGCCTACTACTTTTGTGTTGTCTGCGAACTGGATGATGTAGCTGAAACTGTGTGAGGCCAGGGAGCAGAGGAGGGGACTGAGGACGAACCGTTGTGGGGCCCCAGTGTTGAGAATCAGTGTTGAGGAGGTAATGTTGCCTACCTTCACCACCTGGGGGCGGACCGCCAGGAAGTCCAGGAACCAGTTGCATAGGGAGAAGTTCAGACCCAGGGCTGTGAGCTTTGTCATGAGCTTAGAGGGCACTATGGTATTTAAGGCCGAGCCGAGTCGGTGAACAGTATCCCCACATATGCATTCCTTTTGTCCCGGTGGGTGAGGGCAGCGTGCAGTATAATGGCGATAGTGTCATCTGTGGATCTGTCAGGGCGGTAGACGAATTGGAGAGGGTTGAGTGTGTCGGGGAGGGAGGAGGTGATATGGTCCTTGACTAGACTCTCGAGGGACTTCATGACGACGGAGGTGAGCGCTACGGGTCGGTAGTCATTCAGTTCAGTGACATTCCCTTTCTTGGGCAGGGGGACGTCTTGAAGAAGATGGGGATAGTGGCCTGAGTTAGAGAGATATTAAAAATGTCAGAAAACACAACAGCCAGCTTGTCTGCACATGCTCTGAGGGCGCGGCTTGGGATGCTGTCTCGGCTGGCAGCTTGTGAGGGTTAACACGTTTGAATGACTTACATACGCCCTCCGTGGAGACCATAAGTACATAGCCCTCATTGTCCCGAGGGGCTCTTCTCGGCAGCTCAGAGTCATCATTGTGTGTGGAAAGAAAAAAGGTGTTTAGCTCATCCGGTAGTGCGGCGTTGGTATCCGTGACGTGGCTGGCTTTCATTTCGTTAGGATCCCCTGTCACCTCATGTCCAACCCTTGAATAGCTCCTCCACTTTGTCCCTATACTTGTTGTGTTTTGCAATCTTGATCGATATGCTTAGGTCGTATTTGTGCTGTTTAACCAAATTATTGTTTATAAGCAGCATCTCTCTCGTTTTGAAAGACACAGTGAAAGTTTTGAAAGACACTATCGGTATCACATCATCTGTGCATTTTTTGATGTTATCATTGATGTTATCCCCAGAGATGATCTGGAACACATTCCAGTCCACGTGATCAAAACAGTCTTGGAGCGTGGATTACGATTGGTCGGACCAGCACGGTATAGACATGACCACCGGAACTTCCCTCTTGAGTCTTTGTTTGTGGGCGGGGAGAGGCAAAATGGAGTTGTGATCAGATTTACTAAAAGGAGGGCAAGAGAGAGCCTTATACCCATGTTGAAAAGGCGTGTAGCAGTGGTCAAGTGTCACCTTCCTGCGAGTTGGATAATCAACTTGTTGGTAATAATTAGGGAGCAGGAAACTCAAATAACTTTCGTTAAATTCCCACGCAACAGTGAACACTACCTCCGGGTATCCTCCATTTTGATTAGGGTCCAATGAAGATTGTTGAGAGCATTGTTGGTGTTGCCATGACGATATTCCAAGTCAGGAGAGCAGAAGCTCGCAACTTCCTGTATGTTTCCCCCATCCCAACGTAAAGCAGAGCCCACCAACTTTGTTCTTGCCAGAGAGAGAGCGTTTCCTCTCCGCTCAAAAAACCCGCTGGTTGTATATAATCCGTTTGGATGTCGGAGGAGAGCCAATTTTCAGCCCAGTCTCACTCTCAGAGTATGTTGCAGAATCTGATGTCCCTCTGAGGGGAAATGCACTTTATGTTGGTGGTTCCTTTATTTTGGCAGTTACCTGTTACTGCAAAGCAGTTGACTATTCCCATTACTATGAATTAAAGCAAAGCAGTTAACTATTCCCAGTATAGGGGAATTAAAGCAAAGCAGTTGACTATTCCCATTACTATGAATTAAAGCAAAGCAGTTGACTATTCCCAGTATAGGGGAATTAAAGCAAAGCAGTTGACTATACCCATTACTATGAATTAAAGCAAAGCAGTTGACTATTCCCAGTATAGAGGAATTAAAGCAAAGCAGTTGACTATTCCCAGTATTATGAATTAAAGCAAAGCAATTGACTATTCCCAGTATAGGGGAATTAAAGCAAAGCAGTTGACTATACCCATTATTATGAATTAAAGCAAAGCAGTTGACTATTCCCAGTATAGGGGAATTAAAGCAAAGCAGTTGACTATTCCCAGTATAGGGGAATTAAAGCAAAGCAGTTGACTATTCCCAGTATTCAGGTGAATTAAAGCAAGGCAGTTGACTATTCCCATTATTATGAATTAAAGCAGTAGTCAACAGAGAAGAACGCTAAGGGAAAACCTATTGAAAAGATACAGACACAAGCACTAGCACACCACATACATTGTAATATTTTTGTATGGTGGTATTATACAATTTGCATTGTACATTTTGTATTTTAGATATGTAGTGGTGTAGTAATGTTATATGATGTACAGTTTTATCTGTAAGGTAAGTGCTTTAATGTGTTTAGATCCCAGGAAGAGTAGCTGCTGCCTTGGCAGGAACTAATGGGGATCCATAATAAACCCCAGGAAGAGTAGCTGCTGCCTTGGCAGGAACTAATCGGGATCCATAATAAACCCCAGGAAGAGTAGCTGCTGCCTTGGCAGGAACTAATGGGGATCCATAATAAACCCCAGGAAGAGTAGCTGCTGCCTTGGTATCAGGAACTAATGGGGATCCATAATAAACCCCAGGAAGAGCAGCTGCTGCCTTGGCAGGAACTAATGGGGATCCATAATAAACCCCAGGAAGAGTAGCTGCTGCCTTGGCAGGAACTAATGGGGATCCATAATAAACCCCAGGAAGAGCAGCTGCTGCCTTGGCAGGAACTAATGGGGATCCATAATAAACCCCAGGAAGAGTAGCTGCTGCCTTGGCAGGAACTAATGGGGATCCATAATAAACCCCAGGAAGAGTAGCTGCTGCCTTGACAGGAACTAATGGGGATCCATAATAAACCCCAGGAAGAGTAGCTGCTGCCTTGGCAGGAACTAATGGGGATCCATAATAAACCCCAGGAAGAGTAGCTGCTGCCTTGGCAGGAACTAATGGGGATCCATAATAAACCCCAGGAAGAGCAGCTGCTGCCTTGGCAGGAACTAATGGGGATCCATAATAAACCCCAGGAAGAGTAGCTGCTGCCTTGGCAGGAACTAATGGGGATCCATAATAAACCCCAGGAAGAGTAGCTGCTGCCTTGACAGGATCTAAGGGGGATCCATAATAAACCCCAGGAAGAGTAGCTGCTGCCTTGACAGGAACTAATGGGGATCCATAATAAACCCCAGGAAGAGTAGCTGCTGCCTTGACAGGAACTAATGGGGATCCATAATAAACCCCAGGAAGAGCAGCTGCTGCCTTGGCAGGAACTAATGGGGATCCATAATAAACCCCAGGAAGAGTAGCTGCTGCCTTGGCAGGAACTAATGGGGATCCATAATAAACCCCAGGAAGCGTAGCTGCTGCCTTGACAGGAACTAATGGGGATCCATAATAAACCCCAGGAAGAGTAGCTGCTGCCTTTGCAGGAACTAATGGGGATCCATAATAAACCCCAGGAAGAGTAGCTGTTGCCTTGGCAGGAACTAATGGGGATCCATAATAAACCCCAGGAAGAGTAGCTGATGGGGATCAAATACACATTGAACCTTTTGAGACCAAGGCCTCTTTTTCTAGTGAGACGTGGAGGAGCATGAAAACAGTTTAGAAGTTCCAAAAACATTTGACGTACTAAAACCATAAAATACTACAATCAATTTATGAAGAAATCACATTCCTCAACACGACCAACAACTTGAACTGACCTGGAGGCAAGCAGAGATCATTCCATACACGGGGAACAAAGAAACTAAATGGCAGATTTCCCTAATTCTGTGGAGATCAAGAGTTGACCTCTAGAGTTAACTCTGTGATGGGGTCTCGTATGTCTGTAATTTAACATTGAAATAGATTACTGTATAGGGGAGGCTTAATAAACATACAGAGAGCAGAGCATGGATCTACAAGATAGAGGGCCAGCCTACTTGCTGATACAAACTGCAGTGATGTGTACTGAAACTGAAAGTATGTCACTTTGATCATTCAAACACTTTGAGTGCTTGGTGTGGAACCTCCCACATACAGTGGTTTGCGAAAGTATTCACCCCCCTTGGCATTTTTCCTATTTTGTTGCCTTTACAACCTGGAATTAAAATATATATTTTTTGGGGGGGTTGTATCATTTGATTTTCACAACATGCCTACCACTTTGAAGATGGAAAATATTTTATATTGTGAAACAAGCAAGAAAATGACAAAAAAAACTAAAAATTTGAGTGTGCATAACTGTTCACCCCCCTAAAGTCAATACTTTGTAGAGCCAACTTTTGCAGCAATTACAGCTGCAAGTCTCTTGGGATTTGTCTCTATAAGCTTGGCACATCTAGCCACTGGGATGTCTGCCCATTCTTCAAGGCAAAACTGCCTCAGCTCCTTCAAGTTTGATGGGTCCTGCTGGTGTACAGTAATCCTTAAGTCATGCCACATATTCTCAATTGGATTGAGGTCTGGGCTTTGACTAGGCCATTCCAAGACATTTAAATGTTTCCCCTTAAACCAGCCGAGTATTGCTTTAGCAGTATGCTTAGGGTCATTTTCCTGCTGGAGGGCGAACCTCCGTCCCTGTCTCAAATCTCTTGAAGACTGAAACAGACTTCCCTCAAGAATTTCTTTGTATTCAGTGCCATCATTCCTTCAATTCGGTCCAGTTACCCAGTCCCTGCCGATGAAAAACATGTTGTTGTTCTCGGGGATGTTGTTCTCGGGGTGATGAGAGGTTTTGGGTTTGCGCCAGACATAGCGTTTTCCTTGATGGCCAAAAAACTACATTCTAGTCCCATCTAACCAGAGATCCTTCTTCCAGATATTTGTGGAGTCTCCCACATGCCTTTTGACGAACACCAAACATGTTTGATTATTTCTTTCTTTAAGCAATGGCTTTTTTCTGACCACTTTTCTATAAAACCCATCTCTGTGGAGTGTACGGCTTAAAGTGGTCCTATAGACAGACACTCCAATCTCCGCTGTGGAGCTTTGCAGCTCCTTCAGGGTTATCTTTGGTCTCTTTGTTGCCTCTGATTAATGCCCTCCTTGCCTGGTCCGTGAGTTTTGGTGGGCGACCCTCTCTTGGCAGGTTTGTTGTGATGCCATATTCTTTCCATTTTTTAATAATGGATTTAATCGCACTCCATGGGATGTTCAAAGTTTCAAATATTTTTTTATAACCCAACCATGATATGTACTTCTCCACAACTTTGTCCGTGACCTGTTTGGGGAGCTCCTTGGTCTTTATGGTGCCACTTGCTTGGTGGTGGTGATTCTTAATGCAGGCGGTGCAGCTACAGTCGGCAGTCCAGCAAAGTGACTGTGATTATAGTATGCTACTGACTGTCAGATAGTAGTTACTCAGCAGTCAAATGAATAAGATTTGGTTCATCACAGGCTTCCTGTAGGAAGATGAGCATCGCTGCAGTGAATCAATGATACTAAACAATGACTGGATCAATACAGGGACATTCCGGACTCATCATGTGATGTCACTAACACCAAAGTATCTACACTAAATATAGGGGTGTGTGTGTGTGTGTGTGTGTGTGTGTGTGTGTGTGTGTGTGTGTGTGTGTGTGTGTGTGTGTGTGTGTGTGTGTGTGTGTGTGTGTGTGTGTGTGTGTGCGTGTGTGTGCGGTGTGTGTGTGTCAAATCAAATCAAGTTCTAATCAAATCAAGTTGTTTACCAACAACACCTGTTGTTTACCAAGCATTTCACTGTTAGTCTACACCTGTTGTTTACCAAACATTTCACTGTTAGTCTACACCTGTTGTTTACCAAGCATTTCACTGTTAGTCTACACCTGTTGTTTACCAAGCAGTGAAATGCTATAGAGAAATAATATTAACGTCATACTAAATCCACAATGAGGAACGATAACTTGGTTATATACACAGAGTACCAGTACTGAGTCTATGATAACTTGGTTATATACACAGAGTACCAGTACTGAGTCTATGATAACTTGGTTATATACACAGAGTACCAGTACTGAGCCGATGATAACTTGGTTATATACACAGAGTACTGAGTCTAGATACTGATATACACAGTACCAGTACTGAGTCTATGATAACTTGGTTATATACACAGAGTACCAGTACTGAGTCTATGATAACTTGGTTATATACACAGAGTACCAGTACTGAGTCTATGATAACTTGGTTATATACACAGAGTACCAGTACTGAGTCTATGATAACTTGGTTATATACACAGAGTACCAGTACTGAGTCTATGATAACTTGGTTATATACACAGAGTACCAGTACTGAGTCTATGATAACTTGGTTATATACACAGAGTACCAGTACTGAGTCTATGATAACTTGGTTATATACACAGAGTACCAGTACTGAGCCGATGATAACTTGGTTATATACACAGAGTACCAGTACTGAGTCTATGATAACTTGGTTATATACACAGAGTACCAGTACTGAGTCTATGATAACTTGGTTATATACATAGAGTACCAGTACTGAGTCTATGATAACTTGGTTATATACACAGAGTACCAGTACTGAGTCTACGATAACTTGGTTATATACACAGAGTACCAGTACTGAGTCTATGATAACTTGGTTATATACACAGAGTACCAGTACTGAGTCTATGATAACTTGGTTATATACACAGAGTACCAGTACTGAGTCTATGATAACTTGGTTATATACACAGAGTACCAGTACTGAGTCTATGATAACTTGGTTATATACACAGAGTACCAGTACTGAGTCGATGATAACTTGGTTATATACACAGAGTACCAGTACTGAGTCTATGATAACTTGGTTATATACACAGAGTACCAGTACTGAGTCTATGATAACTTGGTTATATACACAGAGTACCAGTACTGAGTCTATGATAACTTGGCTGTACGTGGTATAAGTACTGAGTCAATGTGCAGGGTACGAGGTAATTGAAGTAGATATTTACATGTAGGTAGGGGTGAAGTGACTAGACAACAGGATAGATAATAGACAGTAACAGCAGTATACTGTAGGTAGGGAAGTAGTGTACTATATAGGGAATAGGGCTCTGGTCTAAAGTAGTGTACTATATAGGGAATAGGACTCTGGTCTAAAGTAGTGCACTATATAGGAAATAGGGCTCTGGTCTAAAGTTGTGCACTATATAGGGAATAGGGCTCTGGTCTAATGTAAAGTATAGATAATAGACAGTAACAGCAGTATACGTGATGACTCAAAAGAGAAGGGTCAATGCAGAAAATCCAGGAGGCTATTGATAAACTTCCTCTGTGTAGTTTAGATAAACTCTCTTGGTAAATAGTATGGTCTACATCTTATCATGAATTCTTCTAAAAACCTTGAGACTTCCTTAATATTGTTGTTAACTAAGAGACCCTGAGCTTCCCGACACCACTGTTCTATGCTGCCGATGTATCGAAAAAACAGCTAGAGGTAAACTCAGCAAAAAAAAGAAACGTCCTCTCACTGTCAACTGTGTTTATTTTCAGCAGATTTAACATGTGTAAATATTTGTATGAACATAAGATTCAACAACTGAGACATAAACTAAACACGTTCCACAGACATGTGACCAACAGAAATTGAATAATGTGTCCCTGAACAAAGGGGGGGGGGTAAAAATCAAAAGTAACAGTCAGTATCTGCTTAATCAGTTTAATCACTGCAGCGCTTAATGGACTGCACCAGATTAGACTGCACCAGATTAGACTGCACCAGATTGGACTGCACCAGATTAGACTGCACCAGATTAGACTGCACCAGATTGGACTGCACCAGATTAGACTGCACCAGATTGGACTGCACCAGATAAAACTGCACCAGATTAGACTGCACCAGATTGGACTGCACCAGATTGGACTGCACCAGATTAGACTGCACCAGATTGGACTGCACCAGATTGGACTGCACCAGATTAGACTGCACCAGATTAGACTGCACCATATTGGACTGCACCAGATTAGACTGCACCAGATTGGACTGCACCAGATTAGACTGCACCAGATTAGACTGCACCAGATTAGACTGCATCAATTAGACTGCACCAGATTGGACTGCACCAGATAAAACAACACCAGATTAGACTGCACCAGATTGAATTGCATCAGATTAGACTGCACCAGATTGGACTGCACCAGATTGGACTGCACCAGATTAGACTGCACCATATTGGACTGCACCAGATTAGACTGCACCAGATTGGACTGCACCAGATTAGACTGCACCAGATTAGACTGCACCAGATTAGACTGCATCAATTAGACTGCACCAGATTGGACTGCACCAGATAAAACAACACCAGATTAGACTGCACCAGATTGAATTGCATCAGATTAGACTGCACCAGATTGGACTGCACCAGATTTGACTGCACCAGATTAGACTGCAGCAGATTGGACTGCACCAGATTAGACTGCACCAGATTGGACTGCACCAGATTAGACTGCACCAGATTAGACTGCACCAGATTAGACTGCATCAATTAGACTGCACCAGATTGGACTGCACCAGATAAAACAACACCAGATTAGACTGCACCAGATTGAATTGCATCAGATTAGACTGCACCAGATTGGACTGCACCAGATTGGACTGCACCAGATTAGACTGCAGCAGATTGGACTGCACCAGATTAGACTGCACCAGATTGGACTGCACCAGATTAGACTGCACCAGATTAGACTGCACCAGATTGGACTGCACCAGATTTCCCAGTTCTTTCTTACTGTGAGATGTTACCCCACTCTTCCACCAAGTTCCCAGACATTTCTGGGGGGGGGGTGGCCCTTGCCCTCACCCTCCGATCCAAAAGATATTGGGATATTGGGATATTACACTTCTTCAGCAAAAAGTACAGAGATGGTTTCTGTATTTTGAAAACTTGAGTGCTGACAAGCAAAACATTTTGGGACAATGTCAACAATTGTCTCACAAAACAGATATACCAAAATATATATTTGGGGTGGAATTTTCCTTAAACATAGTGTTTAAAATACATGTTCTCCTTAAAACACTGTGTCATGATACTGTCATTGTTCAGAGCTGACAGGAAAAATAACTTTAATTAAAAACAGGGATTTGTAAAGACGGTAGCCTATAAGGTTCATTTTTTGTTTGTGTTTGTTTACACAGGGAATTCACTTTATAACTCGCCTGGACTGAATGTGTTCACTGTGGAAAAGACCGTTTTATAACATAAGTCGCTGCACTGCAGTACATCCTGATTGAAGTACGACTTTCTGAACAGAAAACTCAAGCTGAGCCCACTTGAATCCATTCATCCACTGTTTCAAATATAAACACCACCGCAGTACATCCTGATTGAAGTACGACTTTCTGAACAGAATGTAAACACCGGTGCAGTACTTTTCTGTCTAAACTTTATGAGTTGTCTGCAGTCCAGCAGTCCCCCTCACCGTACAATCTATGAATTAGGTTCAGATATCCATGTGTAACTCACACTGGGTTAGGATTCGTGATAAATACAGTGGAATTACCTGGATTTCTGCATAAATTGGTCGTCAAATTTGATCTGAATCTTCATCTAAGTCCCAACAATAGACAAACACAGTGTGCTTAAACTAATAACACACAAATTATTGTATTTTTCTTGTCTATATTGAGTACATCATTTAAACATTCACAGTGTAGGATGTAAAAAGTATGTGAACCCCCCCTAGTCTAATGACTTCTCCAAAAGCAAATTGGAGTCAGGAGTCCGCTAACCTGGAGTCCAATCAATGAGACGAGATTGGAGCTGTTGGTTAGAGCTGCCTTGCCCTAGAAAAAACACTCACAAAATGTGAGTTTGCTACTCACAAGAAGCATTGCCTGATGTGAACCATGCCTCGATTGTACGCCGCCCTGTGGGACTCCCAATCACGGCCGGATGTGATGCAGCCTGGATTCGAACCAGGGTCTGTAGTGACACCTCTTGCACTGAGATGCAGTGCCCTAGACCGCTGCGCCACTCGGGAGCCCAAAACAGGTTTGGCATGCTGTGGAGTGTAAAGAGATAACTACAGGCCTGTTTCATGTTGCCGTAGGTAGGAGTCCTCCACTGTAAACACATTACCTGCCCCCCAAGCACACCAAGGAAGCATTCAATCAATGGACATGATCACATAAATACAAAACTGCATCACACATCTTTATGTTATTCAGACAATATGGAGGACAAGACGTGTCCTGTATAGGCATAATCTCATCGCAAACACCTCCATTCTTTTACTTAAAATGTGTGTGTATTGTTGTGAAATTGTTAGATATTACTTGTTAGATATTACTGTACTGTCGGAGCTAGAAACACAAGCATTTCACTACACCCACAATAACATCTGCTAAACACGTGTATGTGACCAATAAAATGTTGTTTTGATTTGATTTGAGAAGTGAGATATTTAATTGGCTCAAAAAAAGCTTCTAAAGCCATTTCCTCTTAAACGAGTCAAACTAAAAGAGGAATCTGACGAATTTTAGACAGAGCTGACAAATTGAAGTGTTGTTGCAAGACGGAACTGGGCTAGCCAAAGGCGGTTTTCACCAGAGATAGCCAAAGGCGGTTTTCACCAGAGATAGCCAAAGGAGGTTTTCACCAGAGATAGCCAAAGGCGGTTTTCACCAGAGATAGCCAAAGGCGGTTTTCACCAGAGATAGCCAAAGGAGGTTTTCACCAGAGATAGCCAAAGGCGGTTTTCACCAGAGATAGCCAAAGGAGGTTTTCACCAGAGATAGCCAAAGGCGGTTTTCACCAGGACTAGCCAAAGGCGGTTTTCACCAGGACTAGCCAAAGGAGGTTTTCACCAGGACTAGCCAAAGGCGGATTTCACCAGGACTAGCCAAGGCGGTTTTCACCAGAGATAGCCAAAGGAGGTTTTCACCAGGACTAGCCAAATGAGGTTTTAACCAGGGCTAGCCAAAGGAGGTTTTCAAAAGGGCTAGCCAAAGGAGGTTTTCACCAGGACTAGCCAAAGGAGATTTTCACCAGGACTAGCCAAAGGAGGTTTTCACTAGGGCTAGCCAAAGGAGGTTTTCACCAGGACTAGCCAAAGGCGGTTTTCACCAGAGATAGCCAAAGGAGGTTTTCACCAGAGATAGCCAAAGGAGGTTTTCACCAGAGATAGCCAAAGGAGGTTTTCACCAGGACTAGCCAAAGGAGGTTTTCACCAGGGCTAGCCAAAGGCGGTTTTCACCAGAGATAGCCAAAGGAGGTTTTCACCAGAGATAGCCAAAGGAGGTTTTCACCAGGACTAGCCAAAGGAGGTTTTCACCAGGACTAGCCAAAGGAGGTTTTCACCAGGACTAGCCAAAGGAGGTTTTCACCAGGACTAGCCAAAGGAGGTTTTCACCAGGACTAGCCAAAGGAGGTTTTCACCAGGGCTAGCCAAAGGAGGTTTTCACCAGGACTAGACAAAGGAGGTTTTCACCAGGGCTAGCCAAAGGAGGTTTTCACCAATGGGGAAACAACAAAAATGTTCTCCTCTCCTCTCCCCTCTCCTCTCCCCTCCTCTCCTCTTCTCTCCTCTCCCTCTTTCCTCTCTCTTTCCTCTCTTTTCCTCTCCTCTCCTCACTTTTTCTCCTTTCTCCTTTCTCCTCTCCTCTCCTCTCCTCTCCTCTCCTCTCCTCTCCTCTCCTCTCCTCTCCTCTCCTCTCCTCTCCTCTCCTCTCCTCTCCTCTCCTCTCCTCTCCTCTCCTCTCCTCTCTCTCTCCTCTCCTCTCCTCTCCTGTGTATGTGTGTTAGGAGGCCAATGTTAGAATTTCAGCCATTCCGTTATTGACACCCTTTAGCCAGATGACAGTGATGGAGAGACATTGATTTTTTTGGACGAATCCGGTAGAGAAACAGACCACTCTGATTAAGTCTTAAAGACAGACAGAGATACTGCAGATACTGATGATGAAACATCTCTCTGCCAGCTCTGACAATGTCTCTCTCTCTGCCAGCTCTGACAATGTCTCTCTCTCTGCCAGCTCTGACAATGTCTCTCTCTCTGCCAGCTCTGACAATGTCTCTCTCTCTCTGCCAGCTCTGACAATGTCTCTCTCTGCCAGCTCTGACAATGCCTCTCTCTCTCTGCCAGCTCTGACAATGTCTCTCTCTGCCAGCTCTGACAATGTCTCTCTCTCTCTGCCAGCTCTGACAATGTCTCTCTCTGCCAGCTCTGACAATGTCTCTCTCTCTGCCAGCTCTGACAATGTCTCTATCTCTATCAACTCTGACAATGTCTCTCTCTGCCAGCTCTGACAATGTCTCTCTCTGTCAGCTCTGACAACGTCTCTCTCTCTCTGCCAACTGTGACAATGTCTCTCTCTGCCAGCTCTGACAATGTCTCTCTCTGCCAGCTCTGACAATGTCTCTCTCTCTGCCAGCTCTGACAATGTCTCTCTCTCTATCAACTCTGACAATGTCTCTCTCTCTGCCAGCTCTGACAATGTCTCTCTCTCTATCAACTCTGACAATGTCTCTCTCTCTGCCAGCTCTGACAATGTCTCTCTCTGCCAGCTCTGATAATGTCTCTCTCAGTCAGCTGTGACAATGTCTCTCTCTGCCATCTTCCTAAATCCTAAATCAATTGGTAATTGAACAGTTGGGCAACAATCCATAAGGTCATAAGCCCTAGTAAGTGACTATAGCTGGATCAACTTAGTCTAGCTACTGAAACACACACACACACACACACACACACACACACACACACACACACACTGTAACGGCTGATTTCTTCCTCCTCTTCATCTGAGGAGGAGAGGCGAGAGGGATCGGAGGACCAATGCGCAGCGTGGTAAGTGTCCATGGTTGTTAATTTAAAAAACATAAACTGAACACTATGAATACAAAAACAATCAACGTGAAACGAACGAAAACCGAAAGAGTACCGTGTGGTGAAAAACACAGACACGGAAACAAACACCCACAAACAAACAGTGAAACCCAGGCTACCTAAGTATGATTCTCAATCAGAAACAACTAATGACACCTGCCTCTGATTGAGAACCATAATAGGCCGAAACATAGAAATCCCAAAATCATAGAAAAACAAACATAGACTGCCCACCCCAACTCACGCCCTGACCATACTAAATAAATACAAAACAAAGGAAATAAAGGTCAGAACGTGACAGTACCCCCCCACCCAAAGGTCCGGACTCCGGCCGCAAAACCTGAACCTATAGGGGAGGGTGTGGGCGTCTGTCCGTGGTGGCGGCTCTGGCGCGGGACGCGGACCCCACTTCACCACAGTCTTTCTCCGCCTCATTGTCTGCCTCCATGGCCTCCTAAACACGGCGACCCTCGCCGCCGACCTTGGACTGGGGACCCTAGAAATGGGTCCCGAATGAACCGGAGACTCCGGAAGCTCCGGAGTGAAGGACGACTCCGGCATCGCCGGCATGACAGGCAGCTCTGGCAGCTCCTGGCTGACTGATGGCTCTGGCAGCTCCTGGCTGACTGACGGCTCAAGACAGACTGGCGGCTCTGGCAGCTCCTGGCTGACTGGCAGCTCTGGCAGCTCCTGGCTGACTGACGGCTCTGGCAGCTCCTGGCTGACTGATGGCTCTGGCAGCTCCTGGCTGAATGGCGGCTCTGGCAGCTCCTGGCTGACTGGCGGCTCTGGCAGCTCCTGGCTGACTGACAGCTCAAGACAGACTGGCGGCTCTGGCAGCTCCTGGCTGACTGGCAGCTCTGGCAGCTCCTGGCTGACTGACGGCTCTGGCAGCTCCTGGCTGACTGACGGCTCTGGCAGCTCCTGGCTGAATGGCGGCTCTGGCAGCTCCTGGCTGACTGGCGGCTCTGGCAGCTCCTGGCTGACTGACGGCTCTGGCAGCTCCTGGCTGACTCAAGGCTCTGGCAGCTCCTGGCTGACTGGCAGCTCTGGCAGCTCCTGGCTGACTGACGGCTCTGGCAGCTCCTGGCTGACTGACGGCTCTGGCAGCACCTGGCTGACTGATGGCTCAGGACAGACTGGCAGCTCTGACAGCTCTGGACAGACGGGAGACTCTAGCATCCCTGGACAGACGGGAGACTCTAGCATCCCTGGACAGATGGGAGACTCTAGCAGCTCTGGACAGACGGGAGACTCTAGCAGCTCTGGACAGACGGGAGACTCTAGCAGCTCTGGACAGACGGGAGACTCTAGCAGCTCTGGACAGACGGGATCACCTGTAGGGAGGAGACAGAGAGACAGCCTGGTGCGTGGGGCTGCCACAGGACCCACCAGGCTGGGGAGACCTCCAGGAGGCTTGGTGTTAGGAGGAGGCACCTGAAGGACCGGGCTGTGGGGGAGCACTGGAGCTCTGGTGCGCAGCCTTGGCACCATTCCCCCAGGCTGGATCACTACTCTAGCCCGGACCCTCCAGAGTGCAGGCACATGTAGAACCGGGCTGTGGGTAAGCACAGGAGATCTAGTGCCTACTACGAGCACCTCTCCCTTAGGCTCCACTCCCACATTTGCCCGGCACGAGCGGAGCGCAGGCAGAGGACGCACTGCACCCTCCCAGCGCCCCGGAGACACAGCACGCAGAGCCGGCGCAGGATACCCTGGACCGAAGCGGCGTACCGGCGACCAGACACGCTGAGCAGGCACCATACGCCCTGGCTGGATGCCCACACTCTCATGACACTCTCGGGGGGCTGCCCTATAGCGCACCGGGCTATGGACACTGCTGGCGACACCGTGCGCTTAACCGCATAACACGGTGCCTGACCAGTAACGCGCTGCTTATAATAAGCACGAGGAGTGAGCTCAGGTCATAGAAAAACAAACATAGACTGCCCACCCCAACTCAAGCCCTGACCATACTAAATAAAGACAAAACTAAGGAAATAAAGGTCAGAACGTGACAACTTAAACACACTATTTATTTAGTGTGTATATTGTAAATTACACAACACTAGTGTTCATCAACAACCACCTAAAGTGAAATGCCACAGTAAAGTCAAATCAAATTGTATTTGTCACATGGAAATGCTTGGTAAACAACAGGTGTAGACTAACAGGAAAATGCTTGGTAAACAACAGGTGTAGACTAACAGTGAAATGATTGGTAAACAACAGGTGTAGACTAACAGGGAAATGCTTGGTAAGCAACAGGTGTAGACTAACAGTGAAATGATTGGTAAACAACAGGTGTAGACTAACAGTGAAATGCTGACTTACTGGGACCTTCCCAACAACGCAGTAAGAACGAAAATAGAGAAATTATATTAAAGTAATAATAAATACACAATGAGTAACGATAACTTGGATATATACACAGAGTACCAGTACTGAGTCGATGTGCCGGCTACGAGACAATTGAGGAAGATATGCACATATAGGTAGGTATAAAGTGACAGTAACATCAGTATACTGTAGGTAGGGGTAAAGGATAGATAATAGACAGTAACAGCAGTATACTGTAGGTAGGGGTAAAGGATAGATAATAGACAGTAACAGCAGTATACTGTAGGTAGGGGTAAAGGATAGATAATAGACAGTAACAGCAGTATACTGTAGGTAGGGGTAAAGGATAGATAATAGACAGTAACAGCAGTATACTGTAGGTAGGGGTAAAGGATAGATAATAGACAGTAACAGCAGTATACTGTAGGTAGGGAAGTAGTGTACTATATAGGGAATAGGGCTCTGGTCTAAAGTAGTGCACTATATAGGGAATAGGACTCTTGTCTAAAGTAGTGCACTATATAGGAAATAGGCCTCTGGTCTAAAGTAGTGCACTATATAGGGCATAGGGCTCTGGTCTAAAGTAGTGCACTATATAGGGAATAGGGAGCCATGTTGGACACTAGCAACTTATTAAGCAGTCATATGTCAGAGGCTGAATGCATGATGGCAGTTTGAACTAAACATGTCTAATGTACTAATTTCTTTCACATTTCTTACCATGTTTGTCAGAAAGTTGTGATTGATTTCCAGACTGAGAGTAGAGATCATCGATCTGGATCCCCGCTGCTACATAGTTGATGTGGCCTTTGCTTTCATTTTTGCTTTAGTGTGAGGCGAACAGGAAAACCAATCACTGAAGGGTATTGTTCCTTTAATTAAAAACGGGTCAACCACAATTGCATCATCTTACAAGCCACAGTTAGTAATAGCTTAATATGTTATATCCCATGAGGACTGGGTTACACCTTAAACTAATATTATATAATATGTTTATTTCTTCCACTTTAATCTAACTAAACTAATCCATGATATACAAGAATGTAAATAATACTATTTAAAGACGGCAGACCACAAATGTAAAAACTAATCTTATAGAAACAATTTTCACTAAACTTTGGCATAACAACTTACACCCCAAAATAACAACAAACAAAAAAACACGGTCCTAGTCTCAAAATTATAGTGTTGTCACTTACCAGGTTTCCATTCATCCTTTTCATACACGCAAAGTATAAATCATTTCACAAATGTTGACAAAACTAAATACGCTAGACAACGTGGGACACTTTTATCCACAAATATTGATCTAATAACCATCATATGGAAGTAAACTTGGAGTCACGCGATATTGTGTGGTCCTCAGGAAACCATACAGTTTATTAGGCTACAGATCTGTTGTGTGGTCCTCAGGAAACCATACAGTTTATTAGGCTACAGATCTGTTGTGTGGTCCTCAGGAAACCATACAGTTTATTAGGCTACAGATCTGTTGTGTGGTCCTCCCACTACGACTCAGGAAACCATGCAGTTCATTAGGCTACAGATCTGTTGTGTGGTCCTCCCACTACGACTCAGGAAACCATGCAGTTCATTAGGCTACAGATCTGTTGTGTGGTCCTCCCACTACGACTCAGGAAACCATACAGTTTATTAGGCTACAGATTAAATAAATTATGATGAACTTCACAGGTTGGAAGTAAAACATATTTTATTTCACGCTGATTTTAGAATGTTTGAAAATCTGTCGCCAATTGGATGGAAAACTAGCTATTGAGTCAATCCTTGTGTTCCTGATTTTACACAAGGCCCAGATCTCCCAGGCTGATCTCCCAGGCTGATCTCCCAGGTTGATCTCCCAGGCTGATCTCCCAGGCTGATCTCCCAGGTTGATCTCCCAGGTTGACCTCCCAGGTTGATCTCCCAGGTTGATCTCCCAGGTTGACCTCCCAGGTTGATCTCCCAGGTTGATCTCCCAGGTTGACCTCCCAGGTCTCCCAGGCTGATCTCCCAGGCTGATCTCCCAGGCTGACCTCCCAGGCTGATCTCCCAGGCTGATCTCCCAGGCTGATCTCCCAGGCTGATCTCCCAGGCTGATCTCCCAGGCTGATCTCCCAGGCAGATCTCCCAGGTTGATCTCCCAGGCTGATCTCCCAGGCTGATCTCCCAGGCTGCGTCCCAATATACCCTACATACAGCTGTACATCTCATTTTGTTGCACAACAGGAAAGCTTTGAAACTAATTCTAGAGTTTGTAATTTCCACTTTAAAATTTCAGGCTTGATTTTCCAAAACTAATAACGTAACAACCCCAACAAAAAAATGTCCATGAATTATAATCCACACAATAATTCACATGTCCTGTTGCTGCAGGATAATGTTCATGCTGTGACAGACTGGGCAGACTGTTCTAAAGAGGTCTACTACTCCATCTAGGGAATAGAGTGTCATTTGGAACATAAACATTTCCACTACCCTCCGTTCTGCCCCCTCCCCTCCCCGCAGCTCCCCTCCCCTCCGTTCTGCCCCCTCTGTTCTGCCCCCTCCCCCTCCCCTCCCCTCCGCTCCACTCCCCTCCCCTCAGCTCCACTCCCCCCCCCCCTCAGCACCCCCCTCCTCCCCTCAGCTCCCCCCTCCCCTCAGCTATATTCCCCTCTGCCCCCTCCCCTCAGCTCCCCTCCCCTCAGCTCCCCTCCCCTCAGCTCCCTCCCCTCCCCTCAGCTCCCCTCCCCTCAGCTCCCCTCCCCTCAGCTCCCCTCCCTCCCCTCAGCTCCCCTCCCCTCAGCTCCCCTCCCCTCAGCTCACCTCCCCTCAGCTCCCCTCCCCTCACTCCCCTCCCCTCAGCTATATTCCCCTCAGCTCCCCTCCCCTCCCCTCAGCTCCCCTCCGCCCCCATTGAAATAAATGGTTACATTGTTATTATTGCTATTATTATGATCATATAATGATTATATATTAATAACAACTCACCTCTCTTCTGCATAAAACTGAAGAGGTCATCAAGAAACTCTTTCCTCTTGTCATCGTTATCCAACTCGTACAACTAGAAGACAAGAAGGGGAGGGAGACAATCTGATTAAACCTGGCCTCAGGGCAACCATTTCATGGACAAAACAATCACACCAAGAAGATCATTGAAACATTCATTCATGTTATTTCCATTAGTTTATTCTACTGTATTGACGTGTATTCTACTGTATTGAAGTGTATTCTACTGTATTGACGTGTATTCTACTGTATTGAAGTGTATTCTACTGTATTGAAGTGTATACTACTGTATTGACGTGTATACTACTGTATTGACGTGTATTCTACTGTATTGAAGTGTATACTACTGTATTGACGTGTATTCTACTGTATTGAAGTATATACTACTGTATTGAAGTGTATACTACTGTATTGACGTGTATACTACTGTATTGACGTGTATTCTACTGTATTGAAGTATATACTACTGTATTGAAGTGTATACTACTGTATTGACGTGTATACTACTGTATTGAAGTGTATACTACTGTATTGAAGTCTATTCTACTGTATTGAAGTATATACTACTGTATTGAAGTGTATACTACTGTATTGACGTGTATACTACTGTATTGACGTGTATACTACTGTATTGAAGTGTATACTACTGTATTGAAGTGTATACTACTGTATTGACGTGTATACTACTGTATTGAAGTGTATACTACTGTATTGAAGTGTATACTACTGTATTGAAGTCTATTCTACTGTATTGAAGTATATACTACTGTATTGAAGTGTATACTACTGTATTGAAGTGTATACTACTGTATTGAAGTGTATACTACTGTATTGAAGAGTATTCTACTGTATTGAAGCCATTTCAAAACTGTGAAGTGTTTTAGAAAACACCATTCACGATTAAATGACTATCAACGAGTACCTCCAGTATCTCATACTAGTGTACTTTCACACCAAAAACACCAAATGGAAGGTACAGTAGACAAGGAGACCAAAACATAACATATGTAGACTGTCGTCACTATACTATTTTAATACCTATTTACTATTATTTGGTTCACATAAACCTTTAAAAACCATATATTGTTTATTTTGTTTGTGAATAAGAGCAGATGTGAATCCGTAATTGTTGTTACAGATTTAAGACAATCTGTGAGTAACCTTGAGTGTTCTAAATTTATCATATAAGAGTATCTTGTGATCTGGAAACAGAGTGACTGGAAACTAACAGACGCTGTGTCTCCTCTGTGAAGGAACAATATCATGGACATACATTTTATCCACGGTAGGGAGGGAACAATTAGAGCTGTTCTCACACTCCCAGCCTCCCAGCCTCCCTGCCTCCCTACCTCCCAGCCTCCCTGCCTCCCAGCTCCCCTGCCTCCCAGCCTCCCTGCCTCCCAGCTCCCCAGCCTCCCAGCCTCCCAGCTCCCCTGCCTCCCAGCCTCCCTGCCTCCCAGCTCCCCAGCTCTCCAGCTCCCCAGCCCCCCAGCCTCCCAGCCTCAGAAGAACAACCTTTAATGGCTGAAAAACAGGAGACGGTCACACCTTTAAACTCTTTGGTCGTCTCCATTCAGTTTTCCTGAACAGATACCCTCCTGTAGCCAAGGCTGGGAATTTCTCTCTTTTTAAATATTTTTTATAAGAAATAGTGGATTTGAGTACTTGTATATTTTGACTGATAAACTGAAGTCAGCGTCGAACCAAAACAAACACACCATACAAAGTATTTGAAGTACTGTAGAAACAACAAGCATCTATTAACAAGTAAATGATGATTAACAGATTGAGAATATCTCAATGACATAAGTATGGATGCAGGCTACCCACAAAGAATTGAAAACAAACCCAATTTTGATAAACTCCCATATCTACTGGGTGAAATACCACAGTGTGACATCACAGCAGCAAGACTTGTGACCTGTTGCCACAAGAAAAGGTCAACCAGTGAAGAACAAACACCAATGTAAATACAACCCATATTTATTTTTTTTCCCTTTTGTACTTTAACTATTTGCACATCGTTACAACACTGTATATAGACATAATATGACATTATAAATGTCTTTATTCTTATGGAACTTCTGTGAGTGTAGTGTTTACTGTAAATTGATTATTTCATTTTTGTTTATTATCTACTTCACTTGCTTTGGCAATGTTAACATATGTTTCCCATGCCAATACAGCCCCTTGAATTGAATTGACTGAGAGAGGAGAGAGAAGAGAGAAACTGAGACAGAGACAGAGAGAGTGAGATAAAGAGAAAGAGAGAGAGAGAGAGAGAGAGAGAGAGAGAGAGAGAGAGAGACAGAGAGAAAGAGACAGAGAGAGAGATATAGAGAGACAGAGAGAGATACAGAGAGATACAGAGGGAGAGAGTTATTGTTTATTTCACTTTTGTATATAATCTACCTCACTTGCTATGGCAATGTTAACACATGTTTCCCATGCCAATAAAGCCCCTTGAAATGAAATGGAATTGAATTGAGAGAGAGAGAGAGAGAGAGAGAGAGAGAGAGAGAGAGAGAGAGATAAAGTAATATCTCTGTACGAGAAAAGGGCAACCAGTGAAGAACAAACACCATTGTAAATACAACCCATATTTATGCTTATTTATTTTATCTTGTGTCCTTTAGCCATTTGTACATTGTTAGAACACTGTATATATATATAATATGACATTTGTAATGTCTTTACTGTTTTGAAACTTCTGTATGTGTAATGTTTACTGTTAATTTTTGTTGTTTTTCACTTTATATATTCACTTTGTATGTTGTCTACCTCACTTGCTTTGGCAATGTTAACACATGTTTCCCATGCCAATAAAGCCCTTGAATTGAATTGAATTGAATTGAATTGAATTAAAGAGAGAGAGATACAGTGAGAGGGAGACAGAGAGAGATATACAGAGAGAGAGAGAGAGAGAGAGTACAGAGAGAGACACAGAGAGAGATACAGAGAGGCGATACAGAGACAGAAACAGAGAGAGATACAGAGAGAGATACAGAGAGAGATACAGAGAGGCGATACAGAGACAGAAACAGAGAGAGATACAGAGAGAGATACAGAGAGAGATACAGAGAGGGATACAGAGAGATATACAGAGAGAGATATACAGAGAGAGAGAGAGATACAGAGAGATACAGAGAGATACAGAGAGAGATACAGAGAGAGACACAGAGAGAGATACAGAGAGGCGATACAGAGACAGAAACAGAGAGAGATATACAGAGAGATACAGAGAGATATATACAGAGAGATATACAGAGAGAGATACAGGGAGAGATACAGAGAGAGAGACAGGGGGAGATACAGAGAGAGACAGAGAGAGATACAGAGAGAGATACAGAGAGATACAGAGATACAGAGAGAGATACAGAGATACAGAGAGAGATACAGAGAGATACAGAGAGAGATACAGAGAGATACAGAGAGAGATACAGGGAGAGATACAGAGAGAGACAGAGAGAGATACAGAGATACAGAGAGAGATACAGAGAGATACAGAGAGAGATACAGGGAGAGATACAGAGAGATACAGAGAGAGAGACAGAGAGTGTTACAGAGAGAGATACAGAGAGATACAGAGATACAGAGAGATACAAAGAGAGATACAGAGAGAGATACAGAGAGAGACAGAGAGAGATACAGAGAGATACAGAGATACAGAGAGAGATACAGAGAGATACAGAGAGAGATACAGAGAGACACAGAGAGAGATAGAGAGACAGAGAGATAGAGAGAGATACAGAGAGAGATACAGAGAGATACAGATAGAGAAGATACAGAGAGAGATACAGAGAGAGATACAGGGAGAGATACAGAGAGATACAGAGAGATACAGAGAGAGATACAGAGAGATACAGAGATACAGAGAGATACAGAGAGAGATACAGAGAGAGATACAGAGAGACACAGAGAGAGATAGAGAGACAGAGAGATAGAGAGAGAGATACAGAGAGAGATACAGAGAGATACAGATAGAGATACAGAGAGAGATACAGGGAGAGATACAGGGAGAGACACAGAGAGATACAGAGAGAGATACAGAGAGAGATACAGAGAGATACAGAGAGAGACATAGAGACAGAGAGATAGAGAGAGAGATACAGAGAGAGACACAGAGTGAGATGCAGAGAGAGATACAGAGAGATACAGAGTGAGATGCAGAGAGAGATACAGAGAGATATACAGAGTGAGATACAGAGAGAGATACAGAGAGATACAGAGAGAGATACAGGGAGATACAGAGAGAGAGACAGAGAGTGTTACAGAGAGAGATACAGAGAGATACAGAGATACAGAGAGAGATACAGAGATACAGAGAGATACAAAGAGAGATACAGAGAGAGATACAGAGAGAGACAGAGAGAGATACAGAGAGATACAGAGATACAGAGAGAGATACAGAGAGATACAGAGAGAGATACAGAGAGACACAGAGAGAGATAGAGAGACAGAGAGATAGAGAGAGAGATACAGAGAGAGATACAGAGAGATACAGATAGAGATACAGGGAGAGATACAGGGAGAGATACAGAGAGATACAGAGAGAGATACAGAGAGATACAGAGATACAGAGAGAGATACAGAGAGATACAGAGAGAGATACAGAGAGAGATACAGAGAGACACAGAGAGAGATAGAGAGACAGAGAGATAGAGAGAGAGATACAGAGAGAGATACAGAGAGATACAGATAGAGATACAGAGATACAGAGAGAGATACAGAGAGATACAGAGAGGGATACAGAGAGAGATACAGAGAGACACAGAGAGAGATAGAGAGAGAGATACAGAGAGATACAGATAGAGATACAGAGAGAGATACAGGGAGAGATACAGGGAGAGACACAGAGAGATACAGAGAGAGATACAGAGAGAGATACAGAGTGAGATGCAGAGAGAGATACAGAGAGATATATACAGAGAGATACAGAGAGAGAGACAGAGAGAGGGCAACGGGAGATCAGATCAATACAAGAAGACAGAGATCTGACCTTTGGAATCAGCGGGGCAGCCAGAACGAGACCCCAGAGATAATAACTGAACATTTAGGAGTGGATTAGCTGTCAACAATATTAAAGAACTGAGAGAGAGAGAGAGAGATACAGAGAGAGATACAGAGAGAGAGAGAGAGAGAGAGAGAGAGAGAGAGAGAGAGAGAGAGAGAGAGAGAGAGAGACAGAGAGAGATAGAGAGAGAGAGAGAGAGAGAGAGAGAGAGAGAGAGAGAGAGAGAGAGAGAGAGAGAGAGAGAGAGAGAGAGAGAGAGAGAGAGAGAGACAGAGAGAGAGAGAGAGAGAGAGAGAGAGAGAGAGAGAGACAGAGAGAGAGAGAGAGAGAGAGAGAGAGAGAGAGAGATAGAGAGAGAGAGAGAGAGAGAGAGAGAGAGAGAGAGAGAGAGAGAGAGAGAGAGAGAGAGAGAGAGAGAGAGAGAGAGAGGCAGACAGA
>NC_056440.1:3102440-3122440 GCF_018296145.1 Oncorhynchus tshawytscha | reverse complement strand
CATACCATAGTACTATACACACTACCACACCATAGTACTATACACAATACACTACCACACCATAGTACTATACACAATACACTACCACACCATAGTACTATACACAATACACTACCATAGTACTATACACACTACCATACCATAGTACTCTACACACTACACTACCACACCATAGTACTATACACAATACACTACCACACCATAGTACTATACACAATACACTACCATAGTACTATACACACTACCATACCATAGTACTATACACAATACACTACCATAGTACTATACACACTACCATACCATAGTACTATACACAATACACTACCACACCATAGTACTATACACAATACACTACCATAGTACTATACACACTACCATACCATAGTACTCTACACAATACACTACCACACCATAGTACTATACACAATACACTACCATAGTACTATACACACTACCATACCATAGTACTCTACACAATACACTACCATACCATAGTACTATACACACTACCACACCATAGTACTATACACAATACACTACCACACCATAGTACTATACACAATACACTACCATAGTACTATACACACTACCATACCATAGTACTATACACAATACAATACCACACCATGGTACTATACACACTACAATATACTACACAATACTAGCACTCTAGACTGACTATCCCTCTATCAGGCCTGACATCACTCTAGACTGACTATCCCTCTATCAGGTCCTGACACCACTCTAGACTGACTATCCCTCTATCAGGTCCTGACATCACTCTAGACTGACTATCCCTCTATCAGGTCCTGACATCACTCGAGACTGACTATCACTCTATCAGGTCCTGACATCACCCGAGGTCCTGACATCACTCGAGACTGACTATCCCTCTATCAGGGCCTGACATCACTCTACTGACTATCCCTCTATCAGGTCCTGACATCACTCTAGACTGACTATCACTCTATCAGGTCCTGACATCACCCGAGACTGACTATCACTCTATCAGGTCCTGACATCACTCGAGACTGACTATCCCTCTATCAGGGCCTGACATCACTCTAGACTGACTATCCCTCTATCAGGTCCTGACATCACTCTACTGACTATCCCTCTATCAGGTCCTGACACCACTCTAGACTGACTATCCCTCTATCAGGTCCTGACATCACTCGAGACTGACTATCCCTCTATCAGGGCCTGACATCACTCTACTGACTATCCCTCTATCAGGTCCTGACATCACTCTAGACTGACTATCACTCTATCAGGTCCTGACATCACCCGAGGTCCTGACATCACTCGAGACTGACTATCCCTCTATCAGGGCCTGACATCACTCTAGACTGACTATCCCTCTATCAGGGCCTGACACCACTCTAGACTGACTATCCCTCTATCAGGTCCTGACATCACTCTACTGACTATCCCTCTATCAGGTCCTGACATCACTCTAGACTGACTATCCCTCTATCAGGTCCTGACATCACTCTAGACTGACTATCCCTCTATCAGGTCCTGACATCACTCTAGACTGACTATCCCTCTATCAGGTCCTGACATCACTCTAGACTGACTATCCCTCTATCAGGTCCTGACATCACTCTAGACTGACTATCCCTCTATCAGGGCCTGACATCACTCTAGACTGACTATCCCTCTATCAGGGCCTGACAGCACTCCACTGACTTGACTGTGTATTTGTACAGACACCTTTTTCTGTTGAAAGATTTCAGAGTAGATGTTGTCTCTTTGGTGTCAGGGCTCCTGTCATATATTGAGTAGATTGATATAATGAAAGGCCAGCTGTCATACAAAGATTTCAGTAGAGGGAGCTATTTACAATAAGAAATATAACTCAATTGAAAAAAACAACGTGGCTCCTGCCAGAGTATCTTGCCTGTTGCAATTGATTTACTTTCATGTTAATCTCAATCTCAGGAGATTTAGTCATAACATGTTAGTATATTTGTGTCATATAACCAATTTTACAGTGTTTTCTTTTAGCACAAGTGGATGGGGGGAGAACAGTCACCAGGAGGTGTTGTTGTCTAGGTGATGGGGAGACCAGTCACCAGGTGGTGTTGTTGTCTAGTGGATGGGGAGAACAGTCACCAGGTGGTGTTGTTGTCTAGGTGATGGGGAAGAACAGTCACCAGGTGGTGTTGTTGTCTAGTGGACGGGGAGAACAGTCACCAGGTGGTGTTGTTGTCTAGGTGATGGGGAGAACAGTCATCAGGTGGTGTTGTTGTCTAGTGGATGGGGGAGAACAGTCACCAGGTGGTGTTGTTGTCTAGTGGATGGGGAGAACAGTCACCAGGTGGTGTTGTTGTCTAGTGGATGGGGGAGAACAGTCACCAGGTGGTGTTGTTGTCTAGGTGATGGGGAGAACAGTCACCAGGTGGTGTTGTTGTCTAGTGGATGGGGGGAGAACAGTCACCAGGTGGTGTTGTTGTCTAGTGGATGGGGGAGAACAGTCACCAGGTGGTGTTGTAGTCTAGTGGATGGGGAGAACAGTCACCAGGTGGTGTTGTTGTCTAGTGGATGGGGGAGAACAGTCACCAGGTGGTGTTGTTGTCTAGTGGATGGGGGAGAACAGTCACCAGGTGGTGTTGTTGTCTAGTGGATGGGGAAGAACAGTCACCAGGTGGTGTTGTTGTCTAGTGGATGGGGGAGAACAGTCACCAGGTGGTGTTGTTGTCTAGGTGATGGGGAGAACAGTCACCAGGTGGTGTTGTTGTCTAGTGGATGGGGAGAACAGTCACCAGGTGGTGTTGTTGTCTAGTGGATGGGGAGAACAGTCACCAGGTGGTGTTGTTGTCTAGTGGATGGGGAGAACAGTCATCAGGTGGTGTTGTTGTTGTTGTCTAGTGGATGGGGAGAACAGTCACCAGGTGGTGTTGTTGTCTAGTGGATGGGCAGAACAGTCACCAGGTGGTGTTGTTGTCTAGGTGATGGGGAGAACAGTCATCAGGTGGTGTTGTTGTTGTTGTCTAGTGGATGGGGAGAACAGTCATCAGCTGGTGTTGTTGTCTAGTGGATGGTGGAGAACAGTCACCAGGTGGTGTTGTTGTCTAGGTGATGGGGAGAACAGTCATCAGGTGGTGTTGTTGTTGTTGTCTAGTGGATGGGGAGAACAGTAACCAGGTGGTGTTGTTGTCTAGTGGATGGGGAGAACAGTCACCAGGTGGTGTTGTTGTCTAGGTGATGGGGAGAACAGTCTTCAGGTGGTGTTGTTGTCTAGTGGATGGGGGAGAACAGTCACCAGGTGGTGTTGTTGTCTAGTGGATGGGGGAGAACAGTCACCAGGTGGTGTTGTTGTCTAGTGGATGGGGGAGAACAGTCACCAGGTGGTGTTGTTGTCTAGTGGATGGGGGAGAACAGTCACCAGGTGGTGTTGTTGTCTAGTGGATGGGGGAGAACAGTCACCAGGTGGTGTTGTTGTCTAGTGGATGGGGGAGAACAGTCACCAGGTGGTGTTGTTGTCTAGTGGATGGGGGAGAACAGTCACCAGGTGGTGTTGTTGTCTAGTGGATGGGGGCAGAACAGTCACCAGGTGGTGGTGTTGTCTAGTGGATGGGGGAAACAGTCATCAGGTGGTGTTGTTGTCTAGTGGATGGTGGAGAACAGTCACCAGGTGGTGTTGTTGTCTAGGTGATGGGGAGAACAGTCATCAGGTGGTGTTGTTGTTGTTGTCTAGTGGATGGGGAGAACAGTCATCAGGTGGTGTTGTTGTCTAGTGGATGGGGGAGAACAGTCTTCAGGTGGTGTTGTTGTCTAGTGGATGGGGGAGAACAGTCTTCAGGTGGTGTTGTTGTCTAGTGGATGGGGGAGAACAGTCATCAGGTGGTGTTGTTGTCTAGTGGATGGGGGAGAACAGTCATCAGGTGGTGTTGTTGTCTAGTGGATGGGGAGAACAGTCATCAGGTGGTGTTGTTGTCTAGTGGATGGGGGAGAACAGTCTTCAGGTGGTGTTGTTGTCTAGTGGATGGGGGAGAACAGTCTTCAGGTGGTGTTGTTGTCTAGTGGATGGGGGAGAACAGTCACCAGGTGGTGTTGTTGTCTAGTGGATGGGGGAGAACAGTCACCAGGTGGTGTTGTTGTCTAGTGGATGGGGGAGAACAGTCACCAGGTGGTGTTGTTGTCTAGTGGATGGGGCAGAACAGTCACCAGGTGGTGGTGTTGTCTAGTGGATGGGGGAGAACAGTCATCAGGTGGTGTTGTTGTCTAGTGGATGGTGGAGAACAGTCACCAGGTGGTGTTGTTGTCTAGGTGATGGGGAGAACAGTCATCAGGTGGTGTTGTTGTTGTTGTCTAGTGGATGGGGAGAACAGTCATCAGGTGGTGTTGTTGTCTAGTGGATGGTGGAGAACAGTCACCAGGTGGTGTTGTTGTCTAGGTGATGGGGAGAACAGTCATCAGGTGGTGTTGTTGTTGTTGTCTAGTGGATGGGGAGAACAGTAACCAGGTGGTGTTGTTGTCTAGTGGATGGGGAGAACAGTCACCAGGTGGTGTTGTTGTCTAGGTGATGGGGAGAACAGTCTTCAGGTGGTGTTGTTGTCTAGTGGATGGGGGAGAACAGTCACCAGGTGGTGTTGTTGTCTAGTGGATGGGGGAGAACAGTCACCAGGTGGTGTTGTAGTCTAGTGGATGGGGGAGAACAGTCACCAGGTGGTGTTGTTGTCTAGTGGATGGGGGAGAACAGTCATCAGGTGGTGTTGTTGTCTAGTGGATGGGGGAGAACAGTCACCAGGTGGTGGTGTTGTCTAGTGGATGGGGAGAACAGTCACCAGGTGGTGTTGTTGTCTAGTGGATGGGGAGAACAGTCACCAGGTGGTGTTGTTGTCTAGTGGATGGGGAGAACAGTCACCAGGTGGTGTTGTTGTCTAGGTGATGGGGAGAACAGTCACCAGGTGGTGGTGTTGTCTAGTGGATGGGGAGAACAGTCACCAGGTGGTGTTGTTGTCTAGTGGATGGGGAGAACAGTCACCAGGTGGTGTTGTTGTCTAGTGGATGGGGAGAACAGTCACCAGGTGGTGTTGTTGTCTAGTGGATGGGGAGAACAGTCACCAGGTGGTGTTGTTGTCTAGTGGATGGGGAGAACAGTCACCAGGTGGTGTTGTTGTCTAGGTGATGGGGTGAACAGTCACCAGGTGGTGTTGTTGTCTAGTGGATGGGGAGAACAGTCACCAGGTGGTGTTGTTGTCTAGGTGATGGGGAGAACAGTCACCAGGTGGTGGTGTTGTCTAGTGGATGGGGAGAACAGTCACCAGGTGGTGTTGTTGTCTAGTGGATGGGGAGAACAGTCACCAGGTGGTGTTGTTGTCTAGTGGATGGGGAGAACAGTCACCAGGTGGTGTTGTTGTCTAGTGGATGGGGAGAACAGTCACCAGGTGGTGTTGTTGTCTAGTGGATGGGGAGAACAGTCACCAGGTGGTGTTGTTGTCTAGGTGATGGGGAGAGGGAGAGAGAACAGTCACCAGGTGGTGTTGTTGTCTAGTGGATGGGGAGAACAGTCACCAGGTGGTGTTGTTGTCTAGTGGATGGGGGAGAACAGTCACCAGGTGGTGTTGTTGTCTAGTGGATGGGGGAGAACAGTCACCAGGTGGTGTTGTTGTCTAGTGGATGGGGAGAACAGTCACCAGGTGGTGTTGTTGTCTAGTGAATGGGGAGAACAGTCACCAGGTGGTGTTGTTGTCTAGGTGATGGGGAGAACATTCACCAGGTGGTGTTGTTGTCTAGTGGATGGGGAGAACAGTCACCAGGTGGCAAGAGAACAGTTCATGTCTCTGAGGTTGACCTGGTTCACGTCTCTGAGGTTGACCTGGTTCGTCTCTGAGGTTGACCTGGTTCACGTCTCTGAGGTTGACCTGCGTCTCTGAGGTTGACCTGGTTCACGTCTCTGAGGTTGACCTGGTTCACGTCTCTGAGGTTGACCTGGTTCACGTCTCTGAGGTTGACCTGGTTCACGTCTCTGAGGTTGACCTGGTTCACGTCTCTGAGGTTGACCTGGTTCACGTCTCTGAGGTTGACCTGGTTCACGTCTCTGAGGTTTCTCAATGCTTCTGGGAATGAAGCGATACTTTTCCTGACTGGTAATACTGTTGTTTTTTTAAACGTTCTGGGAATGAAAATGAAAATGTGGCCTGTACTAGGAACATACATTTTTAGGTTGCAGGGAGGTTCTGATAACATTTAACTCATGGTTCCCTGAAAGTTTTCCTGGGAGGTTGTATTAACATTCTGAGAACAACAGTTATAAGTTATTAAATAACACTGCTAGCTTAGTTGGGGTTAACTCGCAGAGAGGACACATGGAAAGGAATTTGCTTAGGCATTAATCATGCCAACACATTTATTTTTAATGTGGCACAGCATCAGTGAGATTCAAGCCTATGACCTTTCTGTTTTCTAACCATGGAATTAGTCAACTGTGCCACCAGGATGGAGATGTCACGTCATGTATTCTGTTACTTGTACAAAGCCGTAAATTGTTTTTTCATTTTCCTTTTCTGAATGTTTTCTTGTGGTTTTTATGGAACGTTTTCTTAACGTTCTCGGAAAACAACTTGAGAACATCCCCAATATCAAACCAGCTAGAACACAATCCTACAACCTAAATTGAAATTAAATGTAACCATTTTTTTTTTTTTTTTTACTTTTAGGAAACATCCTGTTTTTTTTTTGTTTTTTTTTTTAACTTTTAGGAAACATCCTGTTTTTTTTTTTTTTTTTTTTAACTTTTAGGAAACATCCCGTTAAAGAAAATAACGTTTTTTTTGTTGTTGTTAAGAACCTTAAATGTGCTGAGAATGTTCCAAAGACAAGCAACTATCCTGCACCGTTCCCAGAACGCTGTGGGAAGGCTGTATGTAGAATAACCATAGGACGACCACACTCTCACCAAGATCTAAGAAACATATGGTTCCCAGAACGCTGTGGGAAGGCTGTATGTAGAATAACCATAGGACGACCACACTCTCACCAAGATCTAAGAAACATATGGTTCCCAGAACGCTGTGGGAAGGCTGTATGTAGAATAACCATAGGACGACCACACTCTCACCAAGATCTAAGAAACATATGGTTCCCAGAACGCTGTGGGAAGGCTGTATGTAGAATAACCATAGGACGACCACACTCTCACCAAGATCTAAGAAACATATGGTTCTCAGAACTTCATGTGTTAACTAGCCCTTGAGCGCTAGAGAGGAGGACCCAGGAGCAGACGTGGCAGAACCCCCCCTCTAGGGGCGTCACCCGGCTTCCCACCTGGATAAACCTGACGAGCTGGACAAGGCGTGGTAGCTTGACAAGCCGGCTGGGGCAAGAAAACCTCTCGAGCCAGCTGAGTCATCCCCCATTTCATGTCCCATTCATAAATAAAGGACATGAAACAAAACAAGAACAGCGTCTGGACAAGAGGAAACAAAACAACATTAATGCTGACACGGGGATGAAACTGAGGAACTGACAGATATAGGGGAGGCAATCAATAATTGTATATATACTAGAGAAACCCTGTGATAGGTGAAGGTATCATTACCCTCCCTTACCTCACTGTGCCGTGTGCTGAGACCTTAATGTACCGTATACAGCCAGCTGTTTCAAAATAGCAGGAGGAAGTGTGTGTGTGAGCCAAATGTGTCCCACCAGCACCTGGGAAACATCCTGCTTGTAGTGAGTGTGTGTGTGGTGTGTGTGTGTGTGTGTGTGTGTGTGTGTGTGTGTGTGTGTGTGTGTGTGTGTGTGTGTGTGTGTGTGTGTGTGTGTGTGTACTGTATGTGTGAGCCCAGTGTATTCCACACACTCCTAGAAAACCCCAGAGAGAGGGATAGTGTATGAGTGTCAGAGCTCCATGTGGAGGAACCAGGAGTTCATTAGGGAACAGCCCTGGATCACACTTAGCAGACGCTCTGATTCAGATCCATTTACAGAAGCATTCAGGGTTCAGGGGACAGAACACCCAGTAGGCTCGGGATTCTAACCAGAGACCTTTTGATTAATGGCCCCAACTACGCTTAACCGCTACCTGCCACTCACACGACACGCGAACGCGCACACACACGCACACACAGAGGGAGAACAGCCAGGTCATGCTGGCACCCTGCCAGTTGGCTCCACACTAGGCTCTAACAGCTCTCTCCCTCCGCTGCGCTGGCTCCCATTCCATCACACACACACACACACACACACACACACACACACACACACACACACACACACACACACACACACACACACACACACACACACACACACACACTACTACTAGAGCTGATGGCTCCTGATGGGGGCTTGGCCAAGGAGATGTGTCCTGATGGGGGCTTGGCCTAAGGAGATGTGTCCTGATGGGGGCTTGGCCTAAGGAGATGTGTCCTAATGGGGGATTGGCCTAAGGAGATGTGTCCTAATGGGGGATTGGCCTAAGGAGATGTGTCCTGATGGGGGCTTGGCCAAGGAGATGTGTCCTGATGGGGGCTTGGCCTAAGGAGATGTGTCCTGATGGGGGCTTGGCCTAAGGAGATGTGTCCTGATGGGGGCTTGGCCTAAGGAGATGTGTCCTAATGGGGGATTGGCCTAAGGAGATGTGTCCTAATGGGGGCTTGGCCTAAGGAGATGTGTCCTGATGGGGGCTTGGCCAAGGAGATGTGTCCTGATGGGGGCTTGGCCTAAGGAGATGTGTCCTGATGGGGGCTTGGCCAAGGAGATGTGTCCTGATGGGGGCTTGGCCTAAGGAGATGTGTCCTGATGGGGGCTTGGCCTAAGGAGATGTGTCCTAATGGGGGATTGGCCTAAGGAGATGTGTCCTGATGGGGGCTTGGCCTAAGGAGATGTGTCCTGATGGGGGCTTGGCCAAGGAGATGTGTCCTGATGGGGGCTTGGCCTAAAGGAGATGTGTCCTGATGGGGCTTGGCCTAAGGAGATGTGTCCTGATGGGGGCTTTGCCTAAGGAGATGTGTCCTGATGGGGGCTTGGCCAAGGAGATGTGTCCTGATGGGGGCTTGGCCTAAGGAGATGTGTCCTGATGGGGGCTTGGCCTAAGGAGATGTGTCCTAATGGGGGATTGGCCTAAGGAGATGTGTCCTGATGGGGGCTTGGCCAAGAAGATGTGTCCTGATGGGGGCTTGGCCTAAGGAGATGTGTCCTGATGGGGGCTTGGCCTAAGGAGATGTATCCTGATGGGGGCTTGGCCTGAGGAGATGTGTCCTGACGGGGGCTTGGCCTAAGGAGATGTGTCCTGATGGGGGCCTAAGGAGATGTGTCCTGATGGGGGCCTAAGGAGATGTGTCCTGATGGGGGCCTGAGGAGATGTGCTGCCCTGATGGGGGCCCGAGGAGATGTGTCCTGGTGGGGGCCTGAGGAGATGTGTCCTGATGGGGGCTTGGCCTAAGGAGATGTGTCCTGATGGGGGCCTAAGGAGATGTGTCCTGATGGGGGTCTAAGGAGATGTGTCCTGATGGGGGCCTAAGGAGATGAACCCTGTCTTCGTTTCTTGGCTAGGGCGAAGGAGGCTGGTCACTATTAAAGACCTCCGTCCTCACACATCAGCTTCCTATCGATACTACTGATTTGTTTAGAATTATTTGATACATGTCTCAGAATGACCTGATTCTACTGGACTTCCTTAACCCATTTAAGGAGTGTGTAGTTGTGTAGCTTCCAATTGGCTCATGCACGCCCCCCCTCCTCTCCCCTGTAACTATTCCCCAGGTCGTTGCTGTAAATGAGAATGTTTTCTCAGTCAATTTACCTGGTAAAATAACGGTTGACTAAAATAAATAAATTGTGTTGTGTTGAGTTGAGTTGCCAATAGCAGCCCCAAAGCTTTTACCTACATTAGCCCAATCTCTAATCACGTGTGTCTCTCTTATGAAACCATAGGAAACAGCTGTAAGAAGGGTACCTCTTCAAACAGTATTTTAAATCATCCCAAAGCAAACCAGAGATCTTGTTTTGATTCAGTCAGATATCTGACTGGTGAATTAACCAGAAATAGGTCAACGTAGAACCCTTTCCTGAAGGGGGTATTTGATTCACAACAATACTGAATTTATCTACACGAAGGGTGATAGAGGTTTAGCTGAACCAGATGTGCTTGAGGCGGGACAGAGTGCAGAAAGAGGAGATGGGATAGAAAAAGGGACTCTTTCATTTGGGCCATGGCTTTAGTTTAGACCAACCATAATGTGTGTACGTATGTTGAGCTTTTCAGTCTTGTCTGGTCTGTGACTCTTGAGGTCTTCGTAAATGACAAGCCTAAATGAGCTAATAAGAGACGGTGGACGTGGGACTAACATTTTGTTCATGTCTTCCACAGAGGGTGAGTCTCAGTTTGCGGGTGTAGCCTTTAACTTAGCCTAGCATAGCGTTAGTTAGCATGCTAGTGGTTTTCTACAGTAGCTAGCTAGCATGGTTCAGAGTATCTAGCTATAGAGGCCATACATGCTGCATAGTGTTAGTTTGCATGCTAGTGGTTTTCTACAGTAGCTAGCTAGCATGGTTCAGAGTAGCTAGCTATAGAGGCCATACATGCTGCACAGCGTTAGTTAGCATGCTAGTGGGTTTCTATGGTAGCTAGCTAGCATGGTTCATGGTGGCTAGCTATAGAGGCCATACATGCTGCACAGCGTTAGTTAGCATGCTAGTGGGTTTCTATGGTAGCTAGCTAGCATGGTTCATAGTGGCTATATATACAAGTTGGTTGGATATGTAACATGAGAAGATTCTGCCATTGGGGGACAAGAAACCACTTTGTTTCACTTTGCTGTGTCCTCTCTGTGGTCTTTCTGTATTTTAAGATCAAACCAGTAAGCATGTTTTAATCAGTTCTCTGAAATGAACATCTGATTTGGATATTCTTGGATTGGGTCTTTATCATTTTTGGGAGTAGTGAACTACATATAGTTTATAAACAAGTAATTTAACTACATGTGCAGTAGGTTGGAGGTAGTTGTCAAACTAAATTATAATCTAGGTAGTGTTTTCAGTAGCTAAATGTTGTTTTACCATGTAGCGGTGTAGCTAACTACTGGAACTACACACTACTGTTTTACCATGTAGCTAACTACTGGAACTACACACTACTGTTTTACCATGTAGCTAACTACTGGAACTACACACTACTGTTTTACCATGTAGTGGTGTAGCTAACTACTGGAACTTCACACTACTGTTTTACCATGTAGCGGTGTAGCTAACTACTGGAACTACACACAAATTTTTTTGCAATAAGAAAATAAAATATTGGTGAAGTAAGCAATCGTTTCCTTTATTTTTTTCGGCATCGCATCTGCCTAATTCTCACGTGAAACATCGTTTTTGTGTTGAATAGGCTAATTCTGCACATTCTGTTATCATACCCCAAAGTGATCTGTTCTTGCAATCTGTAGTCTGTGACATTTCAAATGTACATATGATAATTTTTCCATTTAGTAGTTTGGATGTAGTGAACCTACTTTTTTCAAAATGTAACTTTAGTTAACTTTTTATGGCTCTATTAAGTAGCTTGGATGAAAATGTGCAAATTGTAAACGGCCTGCTCCTCAGTCATAGTTGCTAATATTTGCATATTATTATTAGTATTGGATAGAAAACACTCTGAAGTTTCTAAAACTGTTTGAATTATGTTTGTGAGTATAACAGAACTCATATTGCAGGCAAAAACCTGAGAAATTCCACTTCCTGTTTGTATTTTTTCAACCAAGCTCTCATTGAAATTACAGGGAGATATGGATGAGTTTTCACTTCCTACGCCTTCCACTCGATGTCAACCGTCAATAGAACTTTGTCTGATGACTAATGTGAAGGGGGGTCGAATGAGACAGGAAATAGTCACCACAGCCATGAGTGGACCATGCTTTCACTATGCGCGTTCACAAGGGAAGGGCCTGCGTTCCACCGCTCATTTGAAGTCATTCTAATTCTCCGGTTGGAACGTTATTCAAGATATATCTAAACAACATTCTAAAGACTGATTCCGTACATCGTTTGACATGTTTCTACGGACTGTTACGGAACTTTTGGACATTTCGTCACGTTATAGTGGACGCGCTTTGTGACTTTGGAATTGTTTACCAAACGCGCTAACCAAAGTAGCCAAAGTAGCTAATTGGACATAAATAACGGACATTTTCGAACAAATCAAGCATTTATTGTGGACCTGGGATTCCTAGGACTGCATTCTGATGAAGTTCATCAAAGCTAAGGAAACATTTATCATGTATTTTCTGGTTTCTGTTGACTCCAATATGGTGGCTAATTTGGCTAATGTTCTGAGCTCCGTCTCAGATTATTGCATGGGTTGCTTTTTCCGTGAACTTTAAAAAAAATCTGACACAGCGGTTGCATTAAGAAGAGGTATATCTATAATTTCACGTGTATAACTTGTATTATCATGTACATTTATGATGAGTATTTCTGTTGAAACGATGTGGCTTTGCAAAATCACTTGATGTTTTTGGAACTAGTGAATCTAATACGCCAATGTAAACTCAGATTTTTTGATATAAATATGAACTTTATCAAACAAAAAATGCATGTATTGTGTAACATGAAATCCTATGAGTGTCATCTGATGAAGATAGTTCAAGGTTAGTGATTCATTTTATCTCTATTTTTGCTTTTTGTGAATGCTATATTTTGCTGTGCTTATTGTGGTTTGGTGGAGACCTAACATAATCGTTTGTAGTGCTTTTGCTGAAAAGCATATTTGAAATCGGACACTTTGGCAGGATTAACAACAAAATTAACTTTAAAATGATATAAAGACACATGTATTTTTTTTTTTGGAATTGTAATTATGAGATTTCTGTGGTTTGAATTTGGCGCCCTCTATTTTCACTGGTAGTTGTCATATCGATCCCGTTAGCGGGATTGTAGCCATAAGCAACTGGTAGCTTGGTAAACTATATTTACAGAGTAACTTCCCCAACAGAGATTGAGTCTCATGTTCCCATAAAGTGAATAGGATTTATACGTGTTGTCCATATTAAACACTATAAAATATAAAAATAAAATATATAACTATAAAACAGTGCATTCGGAACGTAGTCATACCCCCCCTTTGACTTTTTCCACATTTAAACACTATAGGTTACATTAGCTGCATTGTTAGTGAAAGACAATCATAGTGCTGTCACCAGCACACATATTTTATATTCATGAATTCTATCGTCAAACAAAGCTAACATCTATAGTCTTTGTTCTACGTTATTAAATGTAAAGAGACTCACTACTCACACGGTTCTTCATACATGATCGAGCCATTTAAATGTAATGTGACACAACTAGTTTCAGTGCCTCCGGTTGAGTCCAATCAGAAGGAGGCACATGAATAGCTCGTTTTATGTTACCCTGGAAACGTTGTCATATCAGTGTAAAAATTTAACATAAAACAGTGCATTCGGAACGTAGTCACACCCCCCCTTTGACTTTTTCCACATTTCCACAGAGAATGTAGCATAGGCAATGTGGTTCTCCGCCATGCTTCACTGCAGCATCTATCATCGTTTCCAAAATGAGAATAGGTATGTATTGCAGACATTGGACCTATCTACTGCTTGACAGTAGAACAACATAAAGTACAGTAAAGACTGTAGATTACAATACTCGATGTATGAAATTGGGAGCTATACTACTTTGTAACATGTTGATCTTGTATCCTGTATGAATGTGGTGTTCACTGTACTGCACGCCATTTTGTTTGTGGTGGTGGAATGCGTCTATTTACAGACAAACAGGAAGTTACCATTGTGAAAAGGGTAGTGGAAAATAATGCCATAAAGACAGTTGGGAAATCCAACAACAGATGATTTAAAAACCCTGCTATCTTCCATAACATCAGAGTGAGCTTATCAATCACAGCCCGCATCCTTAACAAACACCACCTCTCCCGCATCCTTAACACCATCTCTCCCACATCCTTAACACCATCTCTCCCCCATCCTTAACAAACACCATCTCTCCCGCATATTTAACAAACACCATCTCTCCTGCATATTTAACAAACACCACCTCTCCCGCATCCTTAACACCATCTCTCCCACATCCTTAACACCACCTCTCCCGCATCCTTAACAAACACCATCTCTCCCACATCCTTAACAAACACCATCTCTCCCACATCCAAACACCACCTCTCCCCCATCCTTAACAAACACCATCTCTCCTGCATCCTTAACAAAAACCATCTCTCCCGCATCCTTAACAAACACCATCTCTCCTGCATCCTTAACAAACACCATCTCTCCCCCATCCTTAACAAACACCATCTCTCCTGCATCCTTAACAAACACCATCTCTCCCCCATCCTTAACAAAACCATCTCTCCCACATCCTTAACAAACATCATCTCTCCCCCATCCTTAACAAACACCATCTCTCCCCCATCCTTAACAAACACCACCTCTCCCGCATCCTTAACAAACACCATCTCTCCCACATCCTTAACAAACACCATCTCTCCCACATCCAAACACCACCTCTCCCCATCCTTAACAAACACCATCTCTCCTGCATCCTTAACAAAACCATCTCTCCCGCATCCTTAACAAACACCATCTCTCCTGCATCCTTAACAAACACCATCTCTCCCCCATCCTTAACAAACACCATCTCTCCTGCATCCTTAACAAACACCATCTCTCCCCCATCCTTAACAAAACCATCTCTCCCACATCCTTAACAAACATCATCTCTCCCCCATCCTTAACAAACACCATCTCTCCCCATCCTTAACAAACACCATCTCTCCCCATCCTTAACAAACACCATCTCTCCCCATCCTTAACAAACACCATCTCTCCCCCATCCTTAACAAACACCATCTCTCCCACATCCTTAACAAACACCATCTCTCCCACATCCTTAACAAACACCATCTCTGCCACATCCTTAACAAACACCACCTCTCCCCCATCCTTAACAAACACCATCTCTCCCACATCCTTAACAAACACCATCTCTCCCACATCCTTAACAAACACCATCTCTCCCACATCCTTAACAAACACCATCTCTCCCACATCCTTAACAAACACCACCTCTCCCCCATCCTTAACAAACACCATCTCTGCCACATCCTTAACAAACACCATCTCTCCCCCATCCTTAACAAACACCACTTTTTTTTTTTTTTTCACCTTTATTTAACCAGGTATGTATATATATAACCCTAACCCTTTATTTAACCAGGTAGGCTAGTTGAGAACAAGTTCTCATTTGCAACTGCGACCTGGCCAAGATAAAGCATAGCAGTGTGAACAGACAACACAGAGTTACACATGGAGTAAACAATTAACAAGTCAATAACACAGTAGAAAAAAAGGGGAGTCTATATACATTGTGTGCAAAAGGCATGAGGAGGTAGGCGAATAATTACAATTTTGCAGATTAATAACACTGGAGTGATAAATGATCAGATGGTCATGTACAGGTAGAGATATTGGTGTGCAAAAGAGCAGAAAAGTAAATAAATAAAAACAGTATGGGGATGAGGTAGGTAGAAATGGGTGGGCTATTTACCGATAGACTATGTACAGCTGCAGCGATCGGTTAACTGCTCAGACAGCAGATGTTTGAAGTTGGTGATGGAGATAAAAGTCTCCAACTTCAGCGATTTTTACAATTCGTTCCAGTCACAGGCAGCAGAGAACTGGAACGAAAGGCGGCCAAATGAGGTGTTGGCTTTAGGGATGATCAGTGAGATACACCTGCTGGAGCGCGTGCTACGGATGGGTGTTGCCATCGTGACCAGTGAACTGAGATAAGGCGGAGCTTTACCTAGCATGGACTTGTAGATGACCTGGAGCCAGTGGGTCTGGCAACGAATATGTAGCGAGGGCCAGCCGACTAGAGCATACAAGTCGCAGTGGTGGGTGGTATAAGGTGCTTTAGTGACAAAACGGATGGCACTGTGATAAACTGCATCCAGTTTACTGAGTAGAGTGTTGGAAGCAATTTTGTAGATGACATCGCCGAAGTCGAGGATCCGTAGGATAGTCAGTTTTACTAGGGTAAGTTTGGCGGCGTGAGTGAAGGAGGCTTTGTTGCGGAATAGAAAGCCGATTCTTGATTTGATTTTCGATTGGAGATGTTTGATATGAGTCTGGAAGGAGAGTTTACAGTCTAGCCAGACACCTAGGTACTTATAGATGTCCACATATTCAAGGTCGGAACCATCCAGGGTGGTGATGCTGGTCAGGCGTGCGGGTGCAGGCAGCGAACGGTTGAAAAGCATGCATTTGGTTTTACTAGCATTTAAGAGCAGTTGGAGGCCACGGAAGGAGTGTTGTATGGCATTGAAGCTTGTTTGGAGGTTAGATAGCACAGTGTCCAAGGACGGGCCGGAAGTATATAGAATGGTGTCGTCTGCGTAGAGGTGGTCAGGGAATCGCCCGCAGCAAGAGCAACATCATTGATATATACAGAGAAAAGAGTCGGCCCGAGGATTGAACCCTGTGGCACCCCCATAGAGACTGCCAGAGGACCGGACAGCATGCCCTCCGATTTGACACACTGAACTCTGTCTGCAAAGTAATTGGTGAACCAGGCAAGGCAGTCATCCGAAAACCGAGGCTACTGAGTCTGCCGATAAGAATATGGTGATTGACAGAGTCGAACGCCTTGGCAAGGTCGATGAAGACGGCTGCACAGTACTGTCTTTTATCGATGGCGGTTATGATATCGTTTAGTACCTTGAGCGTGGCTGAGGTGCACCCGTGACCGGCTCGGAAACCCGATTGCACAGCGGAGAAGGTACGATGGGATTCGAGATGGTCAGTGACCTGTTTGTTGACTTGGCTTTCGAAGACCTTAGATAGGCAGGGCAGGATGGATATAGGTCTGTAACAGTTTGGGTCCAGGGTGTCTCCCCCTTTGAAGAGGGGGATGACTGCGGCAGCTTTCCAATCCTTGGGGACCTCAGACGATATGAAATAGAGTTTGAACAGGCTGGTAATAGGGGTTGCGACAATGGCGGCGGATAGTTTCAGAAATAGAGGGTCCAGATTGTCAAGCCCAGCTGATTTGTACGGGTCCAGGTTTTGCAGCTCATTCAGAACATCTGCTATCTGGATTTGGGTAAAGGAGAACCTGGAGAGGCTTGGGCGAGTAGCTGCGGGGGGGGGGCGGAGCTGTTGGCTGAGGTTGGAGTAGCCAGGCGGAAGGCATGGCCAGCTGTTGAGAAATGCTTGTTGAAGTTTTCGATAATCATGGATTTATCGGTGGTGACTGTGTTACCTAGCCTCAGTGCAGTGGGCAGCTGGGAGGAGGTGCTCTTGTTCTCCATGGACTTCACAGTGTCCCAGAACTTTTTGGAGTTGGAGCTACAGGATGCAAACTTCTGCCTGAAGAAGCTGGCCTTGGCTTTCCTGACTGACTGCGTGTATTGGTTCCTGACTTCGCTGAACAGTTGCGTATCGCGGGGACTATTCGATGCTATTGCAGTCCGCCACAGGATGTTTTTGTGCTGGTCGAGGGCAGTCAGGTCTGGAGTGAACCAAGGGCTGTATCTGTTCTTAGTTCTGCATTTTTTGAACGGAGCATGTTTATCTAAAATGGTGAGGAAGTTACTTTTAAAGAATGACCAGGCATCCTCAACTGACAGGATGAGGTCAATGTCCTTCCAGGATACCCGGGCCAGGTCGATTAGAAAGGCCTGCTCACAGAAGTGTTTTAGGGAGCGTTTGACAGTGATGAGGGGTGGTCGTTTGACAGCGGCTCCGTAGCGGATACAGGCAATGAGGCAGTGATCGCTGAGATCCCAGTTGAAGACAGCAGAGGTGTATTTGAAGGGCCAGTTGGTCAGGATGACGTCTATGAGGGTGCCCTTGTTTACAGATTTAAGGTTGTACCTGGTGGGTTCCTTGATTTGTGTGAGATTGAGGGCATCTAGCTTAGATTGTAGGACTGCCGAGGTGTTAAGCATATCCCAGTTTAGGTCACCTAACAGAACAAACTCTTAAGCTAGATGGGGGGCGATCAATTCACAAATGGTGTCCAGGGCACAGCTGGGAGCTGAGGGGGGTCGGTAGCAGGCGGCAACAGTGAGAGACTTATTTCTGGAGAGAGTAATTTTCAAAATTAGTAGTTAGAACTGTTTGGGTATGGACCTGGAAAGTATGACATTACTTTGCAGGCTCTCTATGCAGTAAACTGCAACTCCTCCCCCTTTGGCAGTTCTATCTTGACGGAAAATGTTATAGTTGGGTATGGAAATCTCAGAATTTTTGGTGGCCTTCCTGAGCCAGGATTCAGACACGGCAAGGACATCAGGGTTAGCAGAGTGTGCTAAAGCAGTGAGTAAAACAAACTTAGGGAGGAGGCTTCTGATGTTGACATGCATGAAACCAAGGCTTTTTCGATCACAGAAGTCAACAAATGTGGGTGCCTGGGGACATGCAGGCCTGGGTTTACCTCCACATCACCCGCGGAACAGAGGAGGAGTAGAATGAGGGTGCGGCTAAAGGCTATCTAAACTGGTCGCCTAGAGCGTTGGGGACAGAGAATAAAAAGAGCAGATTTCTGGGCATGGTAGAATATATTCAGGGCATAATGCGCAGACAGGGGTATGGTGGGGTGCGGGTACAGCGGAGGTAAGCCCAGGCACTGGGTGATGATGAGAGAGGTTGTATCTCTGGACATGCTGGTTGTAATGGGTGAGGTCACCGCATGTGTGGGAGGTGGGACAAAGGAGGTATCAGGGGTATGAAGAGTGGAACTAGGGGCTCCATTGTAAACTAAAACAATGATAACTAACCTGAACAACAGTATACAAGGCATATTGACATTTGAGAGAGACATACAGCGAGGCATACAGTAATCACAGGTGTTGAATTGGGAGAGCTAGCTAAAACAGTAGCTAAAACAGTAGGTGAGACAACAACAGCTAATCAGCTAGCACAACAACAGCAGGTAAAATGGCGATGACTAGGCAGGGAGGGTCGGATTAACTACACACAGAGCCTGAGTGCAGCTGGGGCCGACAGATAAAACATAAACAAGCAGAATGGAGTACCGTGATTAATGGACAGTCCAGCATGCATCAGCTATGTAGCCAAGTGATCAGTGTCCAGGGGGCAGCGGTGGATGGGGCAGGGAAGCTGGACTGGCGAGTATTATCCAGGTAAGGTAAAAGCCGCTAGCAGTGGCTAACAATGATAGCTTGTAGCTAGTTAGCTGGTTAGCTTCTGGAGGTTCTTGAGTGTGTTCTAAAAATTAAAAATAATAGCGATTCCGTATCACATTGGGTGAGGCAGGTTACCGGAAAGGTATAAACAAATTAAAAATCGAAAAGAGATTGAAAGTAAATATGGGTCCAGTGAGTGTTTGGGACGCGGCGATTCAGACGGTTAGCAGGCCTGTGCTAACAAGCTAACAGTTAGTAGGCCGGGGCTAAACAAGGTAGCAGTTAGCGGAACGGGGCTAAACAAGCTAGCAGTTAGCAGGCCGAATTAGCAAGCAAGGAGATAGCAAGGGCTAGAAAGTTAGCCTTTGGGGGGCGTCGCGATGGGGTGAGTCTGTTTATGCCTCTTCATGCGGTGACATCGATAGACCGGTCGTGGGTCCGGATATTGTAGCCCAGGAGTATGCTTCGGTGGTAGCACAGGAGCTCTGGCCGGGCTAGCTTCAAGCTAAGTGGGTGGAAACGCTAGCCAGGAGTAATCATCCGGGGTTGCGGTTAGCTAGTTAGCTAGTTGTGAAGATCCAGCTGAAAATGTTCCGTTTACGGTGGGAATCCGGGGATTAAAAAAAATATATATATATATATAGGTCCGTTATGCTCTGGTTAGAGTCGCGTTGTTCGAACTGGCGAGAGCTTTCCGGGCTAAAGGTTAGCTGATGACCGGTTAGCTGAAGACCGCTAGCAATGGTTTGTTGACTGATACCTGGTAGTTAGCTGGCTAGCTTCAGTTGAGGGGATCTGAAGTAAATATAAGTACTTTAGAGAAAAATAGCTACATTGGGTGAGGCGGGTTGCAGGAGAGTATTTAGAA
>NC_056440.1:2972440-3097440 GCF_018296145.1 Oncorhynchus tshawytscha | reverse complement strand
ACAGACTGCTAACATTCAAGAAGTATCGTACAGACTGCTAACATACAGGATGTATTGTACAGACTGCTAACATACAGGAAGTATCGTACAGACTGCTAACATACAGGAAGTATCGTACAGACTGCTAACATACAGGATGTATTGTACAGACTGCTAACATACAGGAAGTATCGTACAGACTGCTAACATACAGGAAGTATCATACAGACTGCTAACATACTGTAACCTACAGAGTTCTAATCTACAGAGTTCTAATCTACAGAGTTCTAACCTACAGAGTTCTAATCTACAGAGTTCTAATCTACAGAGTTCTAACCTACAGAGTTCTAACCTACAGAGTTCTAATCTACAGAGTTCTAATCTACAGAGTTCTAACCTACAGAGTTCTAATCTACAGAGTTCTAATCTACAGAGTTCTAATCTACATTGATTCACATTGCTATTGCACATTGTTCTATAGGCTTATTAAAGCATCATTTTATTTTACCTGAGGCTGCTTAGTTGCAAGAGGAATGGTGTGTGTGTGTGTGTGTGTGTGTGTGTGTGTGTGTGTGTGTGTGTGTGTGTGTGTGTGTGTGTGTGTGTGTGTGTGTGTGTGTGTGTGTGTGTGCGCGCATGCTAGCATTAGTTAGTTAGTTAGTTAGTTCGTGGGTCATATTTCTTGGTCATGTGTGTACTATGCCAGAACAAAAAAAGGTCATCGTAAAACCCTTCTTTCATTGTCATGACAATAGCTTGAGGTAGGAGGCGGTGGCAGAGTGGAGAGATGTGGAAACCTGAGATGAGAAGGTGTCACACTCACAGCTCTCTCTCTCTCACTGTCACACATACACTCAGCTCACAGCTCTCTCTCTCTCACTCTGTCACACATACACTCAGCTCACAGCTATGTAGAATGGAGAGAAACACAGATACGCTCACACACACCCGAGGCTAACTCCATTTACAGTGCCCACAGTGCCCCCCCAAAGTTTTTCTTTATTTTACTTTTTTACTATTTTCTATATTGTAGAATAATAGTGAAGACATCAAAACTATGAAATAACACATATGGAATCATGTAGTAACCAAAAAAGTGTTAAACAAATCCAAATATGTTTTATAGTTGGGATTCTTCAAAGTAGCTCCCTTTTGACAGCTTTGTACTCTCTTGGCATTCTCTCAACCAGCTTCATGAGGTAGTCACCTGGAATGCATTTCAATCAACAGGTGTGTAAGCAAAGAGAAACGACAGTACATCATGACTTTAAGACATGAAGGTCAGTCAATGCCGAAAATCAGCATCAAGCGCTATGATGAAACTGTCTCTCATGAGGACTGCACCAGGAAAGGAAGACCCAGAGTTACCTCTGCTGTAAAGAATACGTTCATTAGAGTTAACTGGCTCTCATGAGGATTGCCACAGGAAAGGAAGACCCAGAGTTACCTCTGCTGTAAAGAATACGTTCATTAGAGTTAACTGGCTCTCATGAGGATTGCCACAGGAAAGGAAGACCCAGAGTTACCTCTGCTGTAAAGAATACGTTAATTAGAGTTAACTGGCTCTCATGAGGATTGCCACAGGAAAGGAAGACCCAGAGTTACCTCTGCTGTAAAAGATAAGTTCATTAGAGTTACCAGCCTCAGAAATTGAAGCCCAAATAAATGCTTCACAGAGTTCAAGTAACAGACACATCCCAACATCAACTGTTCAGAGGAGACTGCGTGAATCAGGCCTTTATGGTCTAATTGCTGCAAAGAAACCACTACTAAAGGACACCAATAAGAAGAAAAAACTTGCTTGGGCAAAGAAACACTCTCTCACTTGAGTATCTTACCTAGTTATTTACAGATTATCTCATTTGCTCCTTTGTAGCTTTGACAACTGTGTATTTTCTGTACCTGTTCGCTCCTCACCCTGTAGGCTTTACAGATGCTCCACACCCCTTGGCTGCAACCCTTATAATTTGGTGTACCCTGAGAGCACAACACATGTGGAATTCCTGGTCTCTGGCAACGTTTCGAACTGCCGATCTGCAGTCAAGAACGGAGAGTTCATTTCAGCCTATGCTGCCCTTCAGTCCCTTGACTTTTTGTTCCTGATGGGAGACATGGATCACCCCAGAGAATACTGTTACTCCAGCTGCTCTTCCGCAAATCTGACTACGTTTTCTCTCATAGTCCGAGAGCATCTGGTCGTCGCGGTGGTGATACAGGTCTACCCTAACTGGAGATTCTCTTTTCTCCCTCTCTCACCTGTCCATCTCCTCATTTGAATTCCATGCTGTCGCTGTCACTTGTCCACTCAAGCTGAACATTGTTGTCATCTATCGCCCACCAGGTGCCCTCGGAGAGTTCCTCAATGAGCTCGACACCTTGATATGATCCTTTCCTGACGATGGCTCACCGCTCTTCATACTTGGCGACTTCAACCTTCCAGATCCCTGCCTTCAATTAATTTATTTCCACTTCTTGCTTCCTTTGACCTCACCCTTTTCCAGTCCCCTCCAACTCACAAGGCAGGCAATACGCTTGACCTCATCTTTACTAGAGGCTGTTCACCTACTAGTCCCTTCCAACTCACAAGTCAGGCAATACCTCATCTTTACTAGAGGCTGTTCACCTACTAGTCCCTTCCAACTCACAAGTCAGGCAATACCTCATCTTTACTAGAGGCTGTTCACCTACTAGTCCCTTCCAACTCACAAGTCAGGCAATACCTCATCTTTACTAGAGGCTGTTCACCTACTAGTCCCTTCCAACTCACAAGTCAGGCAATACCTCATCTTTACTAGAGGCTGTTCACCTACTAGTCCCTTCCAACTCACAAGTCAGGCAATACCTCATCTTTACTAGAGGCTGTTCACCTACTAGTCCCTTCCAACTCACAAGTCAGGCAATACCTCATCTTTACTTTGTTCACCACTAGTCCTTCCAACTCACAAGTCAGGCAATCCATCTTTACTAAGGCTGTTCACCTACTAGTCCCTTCCAACTCACAAGTCAGGCAATACCTCATCTTTACTCCCAGGCTGTTCACCTACTAGTCCCTTCCTCACAAGTCAGGCAATGACCTCATCTTTACTAGAGGCTGTTCACCTACTAGGGGCTTCCAACTCACAAGTCATGCAATACCTCATCTTTACTAGAGGCTGTTTTCTCATCCTTCCAACTCACAAGTCAGGCAATACCTCATCTTTACTAGAGGCTGTTCACCTACTAAACTCCCTTCCAACTCAAAGTCAGGCAATACCTCATCTTTACTAATCCTGTTCACCTAAGTCCTTCCAACTCACAAGTCAGACAATACCTCATCTTTACTAGAGGCTGTTCACCGACTAGTCCCTTCCAACTCACAAGTCAGGCAATACCTCATCTTTACTAGAGGCTGTTCACCCACTAGTCCCTTCCAACTCACAAGTCAGGCAATACCTCATCTTTACTAGAGGCTGTTCACCTATTAATCTCAACTGCAACCCCCCTCCGGGTCTTTGTTTTTATTTTCCTCTCCATCTCTCCTCCAACCTTAACCACTCAGTCCCTACCAAGATGGTCATGCACAGTCTCCCTTCACACATCCTATGACTCGCACGGTCCCCTTTTCTCCCAGCTGACTCGGCCCTCCCCTCCTGCGCTGTGGCTGAGTGACTCATTGTGAGCTTACAGAAGAGGGGCTGAGCGAAAATGCAAGAAAACACAACTTTTTTTTCTCATCCTTTCACTCCCCCCTCGCTACCTTCTCTTCGTCTGTAACCGCTCCTAAACTCTGCCTCCAACCCTGAAACTCTTCTCTACTTTCTCCTCCTTTCTTAATCCTCCTTAATCCTCCACCCCCCTGGTTCCCCCTCTCTGTCAAATACTTTGTCAACCACTTTGAGAAGAAGATTCACAATATCGGCTCCTCATTCACTCAGCCTATTGAGTTCACTGGTCCCAGTCATTCACTCAGCCTATTGAGTCCACTGGTCCCACTCATTCACTCAGCCTATTGAGTCCACTGGTCCCATTCATTCACTCAGCCTATTGAGTCTACTGGTCCCACTCATTCACTCAGCCTATTGAGTCCACTGGTCCCAGTCATTCACTCAGCCTATTGAGTCTACTGGTCCCACTCATTCACTCAGCCTATTGAGTTCACTGGTCCCAGTCATTCACTCAGCCTATTGAGTCCACTGGTCCCACTCATTCACTCAGCCTATTGAGTCCACTGGTCCCACTCATACACTCAGCCTATTGAGTCCACTGGTCCCACTCATTCACTCAGCCTATTGAGTCCACTGGTCCCACTCATTCACTCAGCCTATTGAGTCCACTGGTCCCACTCACACAGAACTACCCTACACCTTGACCTCTTTCTCCGCTCTCTCTCCAGATTAAATCCTGTGAGCAGTGAGGTCGCCCGACAACCTGCTCGCTCAACCCCATCCCCTCATCCCTTCTCCAGACCATCTCTGGAGACCTTCTCCCATTCCTCATGTCCCTCATCAACTCATCCCTGATCACTGGCTGTACCCCATTTGACTTCAAAATGGCCCGAGTCACTCCCATCAAGAAGCCAACACTTGACTCATCTGACGTCAAACTATAGACCTGTATCCCTCATATTTTTACTTTCCAAACAGCATGCTGTCTCTGACCAACTTTCTCATTAATGATCTTCTGGACCCTAACCAGTCAGGCTTCAAGACAGGTCATTCAACTGAGACTGCTCTTCTCTGTGTCACGGAGTCTCTCTGCTCTGCCAAAGCTGACTCTCTCTCCTCTGTTCTCATTCTCCTAGATCTACCGGCTGCCTTCGGACACCGTGAACCATCAGATCCTCCTCTACACCATCTCAGGACTGGGTGTCTCAGGCTTTGCACACTCTTGGATTGCATCCTACCAGGTGATGTGGAGAGGATCTGTGTCTGCACCACATACTCTCACTACTGGTGTCCCCCAGGGTTTGGTTCTAGGCCATCTACTCTTCTCTCTATACATCAAGTCGATCCTGCAGGTTCATGCTGTACAACAGCCATAGAGTAGAACCCTACCTCACACAGGAAGCGGTGCATGTCCTAATCCAGGCACGTGTCATGTCCCGTCTGAACTACTGCAACTCAATGTTGGCTGGGCTCGTCACTTGTGCCATCAAACCCCTGTAACCTATTTAGAACCCTGCAGCCTGCTTGTTTTTCAACCTTTCCAAGTTCTCCCAAATCACCCCGTTCCTCCTCCGCACACTCCACTGGCTTCCAGTCCAAGCATCTACTACAAGATCCTGGTGCCCCTCCCTACCTTTAGGCTATGCTCAAACCCTACACTCCAACTCGAGCGCTGTGTTCTAACAGGGGAGGGTAGCTCTCGCTCAGCCCAGTCCAATCTCTTCTCTGTCCTGGCACTCCAATGGTGGAACCAGCTCCCCCCTCACCTCAAAACAATTCGAATAAAATTCCTGAACCAACACAATTGCACTTGACCCCCTCTCCCCTTTCTAGCTCTGACTTTGCTGATAGCTACTTTATTGAGTAAAAGTTTATTTACTATGCCTGTGATATATGGTTGTCCAGCCTATCTATCTTAAGATGTATGCAAATGACTAAAATGTAAATAGACATATGATATGAAAATACATTTCTTGTTCATTCAATTATGTAGCTAATTACTTAGCTATTTGTATACTACTGTCTGTCATTTTTACCTCAATATATTTCATGATGCTTAACGTGCGCAATGATGCGCCAAGTCTTGATTTAGTGCATTTATTATAGGGAAAGCATTAGAATAAGCCAGATCTAAGATTGTGCATTATTACAGTGCAAGCATTAGAATAAGCCACCGCGATATTTGTAGCCATAGGTGATAATATCTCTAGGAGCTGATCCGTCCTCAATATTGTGGAATTCTAATGTTAAAGTAAGATTTGAAAGAGAGAACACTGATTCGATAGTAGCGGTGACTGTCATTCCATCCTATCAGCAACGACACTATGTCTCAACGACGCACTGAGTGAACGTTCCGATGGTGTTTAGGGTAACGTTAGTTACATCTTAGGTGTCATTGTAGGAAAGTTCCATTGTTATAGGACACCGGGCACTGGTCCATTATTACAGAGGCTGGTCTCTTCATCTAACCACTTCAAAGCTGTGCCACAGCCATGCCCTCGAGCCCTCCAGCTTCAATGACAGACAGACACAACCACACCACTATATATAAATCATTTCAGCCACACATCGCCTCAGGAGGAAGAGGGAAACAAAGGTGGAATAAAGAAACACGACAGGTATAATTTATGTATGTATATATATTTATATAAAGGACAACAGTTCAAATCAAACTTTATAAGAGGAAACTGTTTTCATGGAAGGTACAGTTGAAGTCTGAAGTTTACATACACCTACTGTACGTTGGAGTCATTAAAACTCGTTTTTCAACCACTCACATTTCTTGTTAACAAACTATAGTTTTGACAAGTCGGTTAGGACATCTACTTTGTGTATGACACAAGTCATTTGAAATATTATTTGTTTAATTAAGGAAATTGTAGCTAATTCACGTCTTTGACTTTCTGGTTGTGACATATCAATTTATCGACTGTTCCCCTAGCACACAAACACACAAAAAGGCACAACACATGAGCCTTGCAACAGCAACAGTAACAGCCACAGCAACAGCAACATCAACATCAACAGCAACAGCCACATCAACAGCCACAGCAACAGCCACAGTAACAGCCACAGATAGTCGTTTTTTCATTACGTGAATAGAGATTGACCTATTTGCCAAGCAAACAGAGGCCTGTCATTCAAAGAATACTAGTATTGACTAGTATGGACACCATGATAATTAGTATTGACTAGTATGGACACCATGATAACTAGTATTGACTAGTATGGACACCATGATAACTAGTACTGACTAGTACGGACACCATGATAACTAGTATTGACTAGTATGGACATCATGATAACTAGTATTGACTGTGGACCCCATGATAATTAGTATATGGACACCATGATAACTAGTATTGACTAGTATGGACACCATGATAACTATTATTGACTAGTACGGATGATAACTAGTATTGACTAGGTTTTGGACACCATGATAACTAGTACTGACTAGTATGGACACCATGATAACTAGTATTGACTAGTATGGACACCATGATAACTAGTATTGACTAGTATGGGCCCATGATAACTAGTATTGACTAGTATGGACACCATGATAACTAGTATTGACAAGTATGGACATCATGCTAACTAGTATTGACTAGTATGGGCCCATGATAATTAGTATTGACTAGTATGGACACCATGATAACTAGTATTGACTAGTATGGACACCATGATAACTAGTACTGACTAGTATGGGCAACATGATAACTAGTATTGACTAGCTTTTGGACACCATGATAACTAGTACTGACTAGTATGGACACCATGATAACTAGTATTGACTAGTATGGACACCATGATAACTAGTACTGACTAGTATGGACCCCATGATAACTAGTATTGACTAGTATGGACATCATGATAACTAGTATTGACTGTTATGGACACCATGATAACTAGTATTGACTAGTATGGGCAACATGATAACTAGTATTGACTAGCTTTTGGACACCATGATAACTAGTACTGACTAGTATGGACACCATGATAACTAGTATTGACTAGTATGGACACCATGATAACTAGTATTGACTAGTATGGACACCATGATAACTAGTATTGACTAGTATGGACACCATGATAACTAGTATCGAATAGTATGGACACCATGATAACTAGTATTGACTAGTATGGTCCCCATGATAACTAGTATTGACAAATATGATCCCCATGATAACTAGTATTGACTAGTATAGGCTCCATGATAACATCTTTCTCTCAGATTATATATACACTACCGATCCTTGTTTTTGATTAAAAAAAGTCAATTTTTTGTCCATTAATATAAAATTGATCAGAAATACAGTGTAGACATTGTTAATCTTGTAAATGACTACTGTAGCTGGAAACGGCAGATAAAAAAAATGGAATATCTAGATCGGCGTACAGAGGCCCATTTTCAGCAACCATCACTCCTGTGTTCCAATGGAACGTTGTGTTAGCTATTCAACTGTATCATTTTAGAAGGCTAATTGTAGAAAACCCCTTTGCAATTATGTTAGCACAGCTGAAAACTGTACGGATTAAATAAGCAATAAAACGGGCCTTCTTTAGACTAGTTGAGTATCTGGAGCATCAGCATTTCTGGGTTCAGTTACAGGCTCAAAATGGCAAAAAACAAAGTACTTTCTTCTGAAACTCGTCAGTCTATTCTTGTTCTGAGAAATGAAGGCTATTCCAAGCGAGAACATGCCAAGAAACTGAAGATCTGGTATAACTACTACTCCCTTCACAGAACTGCGCAAACTGGCTCTAACCAGAATAGAAAGAGGAGTGGGAGGCCCTTGAGCACAACTGAGCAAGAGGACATTACATTAAATCAAATAAAATCAAATGTTATTCGTCAAATGCACCGAATACAACAGATGTAGACCTTACAGTGAAATGCTTAGCTACGAGCCCTTAACCAACAATGCAGTTTAAAAAATGTATATAAAATATATATATATATATATATATATATATATATATTAAAAAAATAAAAAATAAATACAGATACGGAATAAAAGTAAAAAGTCATTAAAGAACAGTGGTGAAATAACAATAGTGAGACTATATACAGGGGGTACCGGTACAGAGTCAATGTGGAGACTATATACAGGGGGTACCGGTACAGAGTCAATGTGGAGGCTATATACAGGGGGTACCGGTACAGAGTCAATGTGGAGGCTATACAGGGGGTACCGGTACAGAGTCAATGTGGAGGCTATATACAGGGTGTTACAGTACAGAGTCAATGTGGAGGCTATATACAGGGGTACCGGTACAGAGTCAATGTGGAGGCTACATACAGGGGGTACCGGTACAGAGTCAATGTGGAGGCTATATACAGGGGGTACCGGTACAGAGTCAATGTGGAGGCTATATACAGGGGTGTACCGGTACAGAGTCAATGTGGAGGCTATATACAGGGGTACACAGAGTCAATGTGGAGGCTATATACAGGGGTGTACCGGTACAGAGTCAATGTGGAGGCTATATACAGGGGGTACCGGTACTGAGTCAATGTGGAGACTATATACAGGGGGTACCGGTACAGAGTCAATGTGGAGGCTATATACAGGGGGTACCGGTACAGAGTCAATGTGGAGGCTATATACAGGGGTACCGGTACAGAGTCAATGTGGAGGCTATATACAGGGGGTACCGGTACAGAGTCAATGTGGAGGCTATATACAGGGGGTACCGGTACAGAGTCAATGTGGAGGCTATATACAGGGGTGTACCGGTACAGAGTCAATGTGGAGGCTATATACAGGGGGTACCGGTACAGAGTCAATGTGGAGGCTATATACAGGGGGTACCGTACAGAGTCAATGTGGAGACTATATACAGGGGGTACCGGTACAGAGTCAATGTGGAGGCTATATACAGGGGGTACCGGTACAGAGTCAATGTGGAGACTATATACAGGGGGTACCGGTACAGAGTCAATGTGGAGGCTATATACAGGGGGTACCGGTACAGAGTCAATGTGGAGGCTATATACAGGGGGTACCGGTACAGAGTCAATGTGGAGGCTATATACAGGGGGTACCGGTACAGAGTCAATGTGGAGGCTATATACAGGGGGTACCGGTACAGAGTCAATGTGGAGGCTATATACAGGGGGTACCGGTACAGAGTCAATGTGGAGGCTATATACAGGGGGTACCGGTACAGAGTCAATGTGGAGGCTATATACAGGGGTACCGGTACAGAGTCAATGTGGAGGCTATATACAGGGGGTACCGGTACAGAGTCAATGTGGAGGCTATATACAGGGGGTACCGGTACAGAGTCAATGTGGAGGCTATATACAGGGGGTACCGGTACAGAGTCAATGTGGAGGCTATATACAGGGGGTACCGGTACAGAGTCAATGTGGAGGCTATATACAGGGGTACCGGTACAGAGTCAATGTGGAGGCTATATACAGGGGGGTACCGGTACAGAGTCAATGTGGAGGCTATATACAGGGGGTACCGGTACAGAGTCAATGTGGAGGCTATATACAGGGGGTACCGGTACAGAGTCAATGTGGAGGCTATATACAGGGGGTACCGGTACAGAGTCAATGTGGAGGCTATATACAGGGGGTACCGGTAGAGTCAATGTGGAGGCTATATACAGGGGGGTACCGGTACAGAGTCAATGTGGAGGCTACATACAGGGGTACCGGTACAGAGTCAATGTGGAGGCTACATACAGGGGGTACCGGTACAGAGTCAATGTGGAGACTATATACAGGGGTACCGGTACAGAGTCAATGTGGAGGCTATATACAGGGTATTACGGTACAGAGTCAATGTGGAGACTATATACAGGGGGTACCGGTACAGAGTCAATGTGGAGGCTATATACAGGGGGTACCGGTGCAGAGTCAATGTGGAGGCTATATACAGGGGGTACCGGTATAGAGTCAATGTGGAGGCTATATACAGGGGGTACCGGTACAGAGTCAATGTGGAGGCTACATACAGGGGGTACCGGTACAGAGTCAATGTGGAGGCTATATACAGGGGGTACCGGTACAGAGTCAATGTGGAGGCTATATACAGGAGGTACCGGTACAGAGTCAATGTGGAGGCTATATACAGGGGGTACCGGTACAGAGTCAATGTAGAGGCTATATACAGGGGTACCGGTACAGAGTCAATGTGGAGGCTATATACAGGGGTACCGGTACAGAGTCAATGTGGAGGCTATATACAGGGGGTACCGGTACAGAGTCAATGTGGAGGCTATATACAGGGGGTACCGGTACAGAGTCAATGTGGAGGCTATATACAGGGGGTACCAGTACAGAGTCAATGTGGAGGCTATATACAGGGGTACCGGTACAGAGTCAATGTGGAGGCTATATACAGGGGGTACCGGTACAGAGTCAATGTGGAGGCTATATACAGGGGTACCGGTACAGAGTCAATGTGGAGGCTATATACAGGGGGTACCGGTACAGAGTCAATGTGGAGGCTATATACAGGGGTACCGGTACAGAGTCAATGTGGAGGCTATATACAGGGGGTACCGGTACAGAGTCAATGTGGAGGCTATATACAGGGGTACCGGTACAGAGTCAATGTGGAGGCTATATACAGGGGGTACCGGTACAGAGTCAATGTGGAGGCTATATACAGGGGGTACCGGTACAGAGTCAATGTGGAGGCTATATACAGGGGGTACCGGTACAGAGTCAATGTGGAGGCTATATACAGGGGGTACCGGTACAGAGTCAATGTGGAGGCTATATACAGGGGTACCGGTACAGAGTCAATGTGGAGGCTATATACAGGGTATTACGGTACAGAGTCTATGTGGAGGCTATATACAGGGGGTACCGGTACAGAGTCAATGTGGAGGTTATATACAGGGGGGTACCGGTACAGAGTCAATGTGGAGGCTATATACAGGGGGTACCGGTACAGAGTCAATGTGGAGGCTATATACAGGGGGTACCGGTACAGAGTCACGCTTGCCGTGCGGTAGCAGAGAGAACAGTCTATGACTAGGGTGGCCGGATTCTTTTTTTAGGGCATTCCTCTGATACTGCCTGGTATAGAGGTCCTGGATGACAGGGAGCTTGGCCCCAGTGATGTACTGGGGCCGTTTGCACTACCTTCTGTAGTGCTTTGCGGTCGGAGGCCGATCAGTTGCCACACCAGGCATTGATGCAAGCAGTCAGGATGCTCTCGATGGCGCAGCTGTAGAAACTTTTGACGATCTAGGGACCCAGGCCAAATCTTTTCAGTCTCCTGAGGGGGAATAGGTTTTGTTGTGCCCGCTTCATGACTGTCTTGGTGTGCTTGGACCATGTTACTTTGTTGGTGATGTGGACACCAAGGAACTTGAAGCTCTCAACCTGCTCCACTGCAGCCCCGTCGATGAGAATGGGGGTGTGCTCGGTCCTCCTTTTCTTGTAGTTCACAATCATCTCGTTGATCACATTGAGGGAGAGGTTGTTGTCCTGGCACCACAAGGCCAGGTCTCTGACCTCCTCCCTATAGGCTGTGTCGTCGTTGTCGGTGATCAGGCCTATGGAACCCTGACCTGTTCACCGGACGTGCTAGCTGTTTTCAACTCTCTAGGGACAGCAGGAGTGGTAGACATACTCTGAATGATCGGCTATGAAAAGCCAACTGACATTTACTTCTGAGGTGCTGACCTGTGCACCCTCGACAACCACTGTGACTATTATTTGATCCTGCTGGTCATCTATGAACATTTGAACATCTTGGCCATGTTCTGTTATAATCTCCACCCGGCACAGCCAGAAGAGGACTGGCCACCCCTCATAGCCTGGTTACTCTATAGGTTTCTTCCTAGGTTCTGGCCTTTCTAGGGAATTTGTCCTAGCCACCGTGCTTCTACACCTGCATTGCTTGCTGTTTGGGGTTTTAGGTTGGGTTTCTGTACAGCACTTTGTGACATCAACTGATGTAAGAAGGGCTTTATAAATACATTTGATTGATTTGATTGATGTTGCCTGTAATCCATGGCTTCTGGTTGGGGTATGTACGTATGGTCACTGTGTACTCCTCAATGCCATCGGAGGAATCCCAGAACGTATTCTAGTCTGTGCTAGAAAAACAGTCCTGTAGCTTAGCATCTGCTTCATCTGACCACTTTTTTTATTTATCTAGTCACTGGTGCTTCCTGCTTTAATTTTAGCTTGAAAGCAGGAATCAGGAGGGTAGAATTATGGTAATATTTGCCAAATGGAGGGCGGGGGGAGAGCTTTGTACGTGTCTCTGTGTGTGGAGTATAGGTGGTCCAGAGTTATTTTCCATCTGGTTGCACATTTAACATGCAGATAGAAATTTGGTCAAACGGATTTAAGTTTCCCTAAATTAAAGTCCCCGGCTTCTCGGAGCGTCGCCTCTGGGTGAGTGTTTTCCTGTTTGCTTATGGCGGAATACAGCTCATTCAATGCCTCTGTCTGTGGTCGTATGTAAACAGCTACTAAAAATACAGATGAAAACTCTCCAGGTAGACAGTGTGGTCTACAGATTATCACGAGATACTCTACCTCGGGCGAGCAATGGCTCGAGACTTCCTTAGATATCGTTATTTACAAAAATACATACCCGCTCCCCTTGTCTTACCAGACGCCGCTGTTCTATCCTGCCGGTACATCGTATAACCAGCCAGCTGTATGTTGATAGTGTTGTCGTTCAGCCACGACTCATGAGCATGAAGCATGAGATATTACAGTTTTGAATGTCCCGTTGGTAGTTAATACTGCACGTAGGTCATCGATTTTATTCTCCAAAGATTGCACGTTTGCTAGCAGAATGGAAGGAAGGGGTGGTTTATTCGATCGCCTATGAATTCTCAGAATGCAGCCCACCCTTTGGCCCCTTTTTCTCCGCCTCCTCTTCACGCAAATCATGGGGATCTGGGCCTGTTCCCGATAAAGCAGTATATTGTTCGCGTCGGACTCTGCTTGTCCGTGGTGAGTAATCACAGTCCTGACGTCCAGAAGTTATTTTTGGTCATAAGAGACGATAGCTGCAACATTATGTACAAAATAATTTTAAATAATAAGTTACAAAAAATGCAATTAAAAACAAAAACACAATCGTTTGGGGACAAGTAAAACACCTCCCTTCTTCTCCGGCGCCATTATTAGAGTGTCTAGTTTGAGAAACAGACGCCTCACAATTCAACGGGCAGCTTCATTAAATAGTACCTATAAAACACCAATCTGAACGTCAACAGTGAAGAGGCGATTCCGGGATGCTGGCCTTCTAGGCAGAGTTCCTCTGTCCAGTCTCTACGTCAACAGTCAACAGTGAAGAGGCGACTCCAGGATGCTGGCCTTCTAGGCAGAGTTCCTCTGTCCAGTCTCAATGTGGCAGACAGTGAAGAGGTGAAGAGGCGACTCCAGGATGCTGGCCTTCTAGGCAGAGTTCCTCTGTCCAGTCTCTAACGTCAACAGTGAAGAGGCGACTCCAGGATGCTGGCCTTCTAGGCAGAGTTCCTCTGTCCAGTCTCAACGTCAACAGTGAAGAGGCGACTCCAGGATGCTGGCCTTCTAGGCAGAGTTCCTCTGTCTAGTCTTAACGTCAACAGTGAAGCGGCGACTCCAGGATGCTGTCCTTCTAGGCAGAGTGTCTCTGTCCAGTGTCTGTGTTATTTTGTCCATCTTAATCTTTTCTTTTTATTGGCCAGTCTGAGATATTACTTTTTCTTTGCAACTCTGAATGCATTGGAGAACCCTTTGGAGATGTAATGGTTTTCCTCCTCTTCGTCTGAAGAGGAGAGGCGAGAAGGATCGGAGGACCAATATGCGGCGTGGTAAGTGTCCATGGTTGTTTATTTAAACACATAAACTGAACACTCCATACAAAAACAATAAACGTAACGTGAATAACCAAAACCGAAAACAGTACCGTGTAGTGTAAAACACAGGCACGGAAACAATCACCCACAAACAAACAGTGAAACCCAGGCTACCTAAGTATGATTCTCAATCAGAAACAACTAACGACACCTGCCTCTGATTGAGAACCATACTAGGGTGAACACAGAAAAACAACCTAGAAACACAAAATATAGAATGCCCAACTAAAACAAACAATTAACACAATAACTAGGGTCAGAACGTGACAGGAGAACCCATTGAAGAACCCCTTGGAGAACCCATTGAAGAACCCATTGGAGAACCCATTGGAGAACCCATTGCAGAACCCTTTGGAGAACCCGTTGGAGCTCCCATTGGAGAACCCTTTGGAGAACCCATTGGAGAACCCATTGGAGAACCCATTGGAGAACCCGTTGGAGCTCCCATTGGAGAACCCTTTGGAGAACCCATTGGAGAACCCGTTGGAGCTCCCATTGGAGAACCCTTTGGAGAACCCTTCGGAGAACCTTTTTCTGTTCCAGGTAGAACACACACTAATGTCAGACAGGCCACAAATCTGTTATACACATATTACTCTTCACTAATGTACACATTAATCACTAATGTACACACGGTTCACTATGTACACATTAATCACTAATGTACACACTCTTCACTATGTACACACGGTTCACTATGTACACACTGTTACTCTCTGTTATAATCCATGCACAGTCAGTTTAATAACTCTACCGACATGTACATATCACCTCATTTACCTCGACACCGGTGCCCCCCGCACATTGACTCTGTACATTTTTGGGGGGTATTTTCTTAAAACTGCATTGTTGGTTAAGGGCTTGTAAGTCAGCATTTCCCAGTAAGGTCAACTACACCTGTTGTATTCAGAATTTCACTGTGAGGTCTACTACACCTGTTGCATTTAGCATTTCACTGTGAGGTCTACTACACCTGTTGTATTCAGTATTTCACTGTTAAGGTCTACATGTTGTATTCAGCATTTCACTGTAAGGTCTACTACACCTGTTTTATTCAGTATTTCACTGTAAGGTCTACAACACCTGTTGTATTCAGCATTTCACTGTGAGGTCTACTACACCTGTTGTATTCAGCATTTCACTGTAAGGTCTACTACACCTGTTTTATTCAGTATTTCACTGTTAAGGTCTACTACACCTGTTGTATTCAGCATTTCACTGTAAGGTCTACTACACCTGTTGTATTCAGCATTTCACTGTGAGGTCTACTACACCTGTTGTATTCAGCATTTCACTGTAAGGTCTACTACACCTGTTGTATTCAGCATTTCACTGTAAGGTCAACTACACCTGTTGTATTCATCATTTCCCAGTAAGGTCAACTACACCTGTTGTATTCATCATTTCCCAGTAAGATCAACTACACCTGTTGTATTCATCATTTCCCAGTAAGGTCAACTACACCTGTTGTATTCATCATTTCCCAGTAAGGTCAACTACACCTGTTGTATTCAGCATTTCACTGTGAGGTCTACTACACCTGTTGTATTCAGCATTTCCCAGTAAGGTCAACTACACCTGTTGTATTCAGCATTTCCCAGTAAGGTCAACTACACCTGTTGTATTCAGCATTTCCCAGTAAGGTCAACTACACCTGTTGTATTCAGCATTTCACTGTAAGGTCTACTACACCTGTTGTATTCAGCATTTCACTGTAAGGTCTACTACACCTGTTGTATTCATCATTTCCCAGTAAGGTCTACTACACCTGTTGTATTCAGCATTTCACTGTAAGGTCTACTACACCTGTTGTATTCATCATTTCCCAGTAAGGTCAACTACACCTGTTGTATTCAGCATTTCACTGTAAGGTCAACTACACCTGTTGTATTCATCATTTGTGACAAATAACATTTGATTTGATTTGTTCACTAATGTACATACTGTTCACTAATCTACATACACATTGATCACTAATCTACAAATGGATCACTAATGAACACACTGATCAATAATGTATACATTTATAGATGCAGTTAAACAATCATCTCTGAACATTAATGTATAACATTATCCAACACATCAACATAGAGTATTAGATCAGAATGTCTATTTAATATATATTCTAAAGATTATAGATCAGTTAGTTTATTTAATAAATATTCTACCGATTATAGATCAGACAGTCTACATAATACATATTCTATAGATTATAGATCAGATAGTTTATATAATACATATTCTATAGATTATAGATCAGACAGTCTACATAATACATATTCTATAGATTATAGATTATAGATCAGATAGTTTATATAATATATATTCTATAGATTATAGATCAGATTGTTTATATAATATATATTCTATAGATTATAGATCAGACAGTCTACATAATATATATTCTATAGATTATAGATTCTATAGATCAGATAGTTTATATAATATATATTCTATAGATTGTAGATCAGATTGTTTATATAATATAGATTCTATATATTATAGATCAGATTGTTTATATAATATAGATTCTATAGATTATAGATCAGATTGTTTATATAATATAGATTCTATAGATTATAGATCAGATTGTTTATATAATATAGATTCTATAGATTATAGATCAGATTGTTTATATAATATAGATTCTATAGATTATAGATCAGATTGTTTATATAATATAGATTCTATAGATTATAGATCAGATTGTTTATATAATATAGATTCTATAGATTATAGATCAGATTGTTTATATAATATAGATTCTATAGATTATAGATCAGATTCTTTATCTAATATAGATTCTATAGATTATAGATCAGATTGTTTATATAATATAGATTCTATAGATTATAGATCAGATTGTTTATATAATATAGATTCTATAGATTATAGATCAGATTGTTTATATAATATAGATTCTATAGATTATAGATCAGATTGTTTATATAATATAGATTCAATAGATTATAGATCAGATTTGTACGGATGGAGGTATTTTTGTATTTTGGTAAATAACTAATCCATTGACTGAAATAACTAATCCATTGACTGAAATAACTAATCCATTGACTGAAATAACTAATCCAATGACTGAAATAACTAATCCATTGACTGAAATAACTAATCCATTGACTGAAATAACTAATCCATTGACTGAAATAACTAATCCATTGACTGAAATAACTAATCCATTGACTGAAATAACTAATCCATTGACTGAAATAACTAATCCATTGACTGAAATAACTAATCCATTGACTGAAATAACTAATCCATTGACTGAAATAACTAATCCATTGACTGAAATAACTAATCCATTGACTGAAATAACTAATCCATTGACTGAAATAACTAATCCATTGACTGAAATAACTAATCCATTGACTGAAATAACTAATCCATTGACTAACTAATCCATTGAAATAACTAATCCATTGACTGAAATAACTAATCCATTGACTGAAATAACTAATCCATTGACTGAAATAACTAATCCATTGACTGAAATAACTAATCCATTGACTGAAATAACTAATCCATTGACTGAAATAACTAATCCATTGACTGAAATAACTAATCAAATGACTGAAATAACTAATCCATTGACTGAAATAACTAATCCATTGACTGAAATAACTAATCCATTGACTGAAATAACTAATCCATTGACTGAAATAACTAATCCATTGACTGAAATAACTAATCCATTGACTGAAATAACTAATCCATTGACTGAAATAACGAATCCATTGACTGAAATAACTAATCCATTGACTGAAATAACTAATCCATTGACTGAAATAACTAATCCATTGACTGAAATAACTAATCCATTGACTGAAATAACTAATCCATTGACTGAAATAACTAATCCATTGACTGAAATAACTAATCCATTGACTGAAATAACTAATCCATTGACTGAAATAACTAATCCATTGACTGAAATAACTAACCCATTGACTGAAATAACTAATCCATTGACTGAAATAACTAATCCATTGACTGAAATAACTAATCCATTGACTGAAATAACTAATCCATTGACTGAAATAACTAATCCATTGACTGAAATAACTAATCTATTGACTGAAATAACTAATCCATTGACTGAAATAACTAATCCATTGACTGAAATAACTAATCCATTGACCATTTATTTTCTGTCAACGTGAGCATTATTTAGAGCCGTCCAGGTCTGTGTCTGTGTCATATTCTACAGGAAAGGAACTTAATAATCAGGTGTGTTGTGTTCATTAGCGCCAAAGACTCCCCCTAACCCCTCACACACGCATACAATACACACACACACACACACACACACACACACACACACACACCCACACACCAACCCATCTCTCCTCAGGAACCCCATGATTTCCGGGGCAAATAATCCCCCCTTCTATAATCACTAATTGTAATCATTCAGGTCCTTGTCCGTCTCCTACACCGTAGCTCGTACGGAATTACTAAAACTTTACACGTTAATGTTTAATGACCGGAAAGTGAGAAATCAGCGTGTGGAAGCTACTCCATATTTCAGTTTTGCTGACACACGGGTCAATGTTCAACACTCTCATTTTATTTAATTATTTTTATTTATTTCTACCTTTATTTAACCAGGTAGGCTAGTTGAGAACACCTTTATTTAACCAGGTAGGCTAGTTGAGAACACCTTTATTTAACCAGGTAGGCCAGTTGAGAACACCTTTATTTAACCAGGTAGGCCAGTTGAGAACACCTTTATTTAACCAGGTAGGCTAGTTGAGAACACCTTTATTTAACCAGGTAGGCTAGTTGAGAACACCTTTATTTAACCAGGTAGGCCAGTTGAGAACACCTTTATTTAACCAGGTAGGCCAGTTGAGAACACCTTTATTTAACCAGGTAGGCCAGTTAAGAACACCTTTATTTAACCAGGTAGGCTAGTTGAGAACACCTTTATTTAACCAGGTAGGCTAGTTGAGAACACCTTTATTTAACCAGGTAGGCTAGTTGAGAACACCTTTATTTAACCAGGTAGGCTAGTTGAGAACACCTTTATTTAACCAGGTAGGCCAGTTGAGAACACCTTTATTTAACCAGGTAGGCTAGTTGAGAACACCTTTATTTAACCAGGTAGGCCAGTTGAGAACACCTTTATTTAACCAGGTAGGCTAGTTGAGAACACCTTTATTTAACCAGGTAGGCCAGTTGAGAACACCTTTATTTAACCAGGTAGGCCAGTTGAGAACACCTTTATTTAACCAGGTAGGCCAGTTGAGAACACCTTTATTTAACCAGGTAGGCTAGTTGAGAACAAGTTCTCATTTACAACTGCGACCTGGCCAAGATGAAGCAAAGCAGTGCGACACAAACAACAACACAGAGTTACACATGGAATAAACAAACATACAGTCAATAACACAATAGAACAAAAGAAAGTCTACATACAATAACACAATAGAGTCTATATACAGTGTCTATGGTGTGAGGAGGAAAGGCAATAAATAGGTCAATAGTAACGAAGTAACTACAATTTAGCAGATTAACACTGGAGTGATAGAAGTGCAGATGATGATGTTCAAGTCGAGATACTGGTGGGCAAAAGAGCAGATAAGTAAATAAAAACAATATGGAGATGAGGTAGGTAGATTGGGTGGGCTATTTACAGATGGACTATGTACAGCTGCAGCGATCGGTTAGCTGCTCATATAGCAGATGTTTAAAGTTAGTGAGGGAAATATGTCTCCAGCTACAGCGATTTTTGCAATTAATTCCAGTCATGGGCAGCAGAGAACTGGAAGGAAAGACGACCAAAGGAGGAATTGGCTTTGGGGGTGACCCATGAGATATACCTGCTGGAGCGCATGCTACGAGTGGGTGTTGCTATGGTGTCCAGTGAGCTGAGATAAGGCAGGGCTTTACCTAGTAGTGACTTGAAGATAACTTGTAGCCAGTGGGTTTGGCGACGAGTATGAAGCGAGGGCCAACCAACGAGAGCGTACAGGTCGCAATGGTGGGTAGTGTATGGGGCTTTGGTGACAAAACAGTTGGCACTGTGATAGACTGCATCCAGTTTGTTGAGTAGAGTGTTGGAGGCTATTTTATAGATGACATCACCGAAGTCGAGGATCGGTAGGATGGTCAGTTTTACGAGGGTATGTTTGGCAGCATGAGTGAAGGATGCTTTGTTGCGATATAAGAAGCTTATTTAATTTTGGATTGGAGATGCTTAATATGAGTCTGGAAGGAGAGTTTACAGTCTACCCAGACATTCAGGTATTTGTAGTTGTCCACGTCCAAGTCAGAGGCATGATGCTGGACGGGCGAGCAGGTGCGGGCAGTGATCGATTGAATAGCATGCATTTAGTTTTACTAGCATTTAAGAGCAGTTGGAGGCCACGGAAGGAGTGTTGTATGGCATTAAAGCTCGTTTGGAGGTTAGTTAACACAGTGTCCAAGAAGGGCCAGATGTATACAGAATGGTGTCGTCTGCGTAGAGGTGGATCAGGGAATCACCAGCAGCAAGAGTGACATCATTGATTTATACAGAGAAAAGATTCGGCCCGAGAATTGAACCCTGTGGTACCCCCACAGACTGCCAGAGGCCCGGACAACAGGCCCTCCGATTTGTCACACTGAGCTCTATCAGAGAAGTAACTGGTAAACCAGGCGAGGAAATCATTTCAGAAACCAAGGCTGTCAAGTCTGCCAATGAGGATGAGGTGATTGACAGAGTCGAAAGCCTTGGCCAGGTCGATGAATACGGCTGCAGAGTAATGTCTCTTATCGATGGTGGTTATGATGACGTTTAGGACCTTGAGCGTGGCTGAGGTGCACCCATGACCAGCTCTGAAACCAGATTGCATCTCAGAGAAAGTATGGTGTGATTCGAAATGGTCGGAAATCTGTTTGTTAACTTGACTTTCGTAGACCTTTGAAAGACAGGGTAGAATAGATATAGGTCTGTAGCAGTTTGGGTCTAGAGTGTCACCCCCTTCGAAGAGGGGGATGACCGTGGCAGCTTTCCAATCTTTGGGAATCTCAGATGATACGAAAGAGAGGTTGAACAGGCTAGTAATAGGGGTTGCAACAATTTCGGCAGATATTTTTAGAAAGAGAGGGTCCAGATTGTCTAGCCCGGCTGATTTGTAGGGGTCCAGATTATGCAGCTCTTTCAGAACATCAGCTATCTGGAATTGGGTAAAGGAGAAATGGTGGGGGCTTTTGCGGGTTGCTGTGGAAGGTGCCGGGCAGTTGACCGGCGTAGGGGTAGCCAGGTGGAAAGCATGGCCAGCCGTAGAGAAAGCCGTATTGAAATTCTCAATTATAGTGGATTTATCGGTGGTGACCGTGTTTCCTAGCCTCAGAGCAGTGGGCAGCTGGGAGGAGGTGCTCTTATTCTCCATGGACTTTACAGTGTCCCAGAACTTTTGTGAGTTAGTACTACAGCATGCAAATTTCCGTTTGAAAAAGCTAGCCTTAGCTTTTCTAACTGCCTGTGTATATTTGTTCCTAACTTCCCTGAAAAGTTGCATATCACAGGGGCTATTCAATGCTAATGCAGAACGACACGGGATGTTTTTGTGCTGGTCAAGGTCAGACAGGTCTGGAGTGAACCAAGGACTATATCTGTTCCTGGCTCTACATTTTTTGAATGGGGCATGCTTATTTAAGATGGTGAGGAAGGCACTTTTAAAGAATAGCCAGGCATCATCTACTGACGGGATGAGGTCAATGTCATTCCAGGATACCCCGGCCAGGTCGATTAGAAAGGCCTGCTCGCAGAAGTGTTTTAGGGAGCGTTTGACAGTGATGAGGGGTGGGCGTTTGGTCGCAGACCCATTACGGATGCAGGCAATGAGGCAGTGATCGCTGAGATCTTGATTGAAAACAGCAGAGGTGTATTTGGAGGGGGAGTTGGTTAGGATAATATCTATGAAGGTGCCCGTGTTTACGGATTTGGGGTTGTACCTGGTAGGTTCATTGATCATTTATGTGAGATTGAGGGCATCAAGCTTAGATTGTAGGATGGCTGGGGTGTTAAAGCATGTCCCAGTTTAGGTCACCTAGCAGCAAGAGCTCTAAAGATAGACGGGGGGCAATCAATTCACATATGGTATCGAGGGCACAGCTGGGGGCAGAGGGAGGTCTAAAGCAAGCGGCAACAGTGAGAGACTTATTTCTTGAAAGGTGAATTTTTAGAAGTAGAGGTAGCAAGGGAGATGCGAGGGGAAGGATAGATGGCACAGTGGATGGAATTATGTCTGCGGACCAGTCGTGGTGGTACGGCGGGGCGTCGTGTCGACGAAGGAACCGGGCCAGATGGCAAAAGAGGTATTGTAGTTGTAGTAATTTTGTTTGCTAGCCGGGAGATGCGCCTGGCTCAGGGCTAGCTTCATACTGATTCCTTCCACTTGCAAGGGCCATGTCTTAACACTCTCACACTGATTCCTTCCCCTTGCTACGTCACAGAGGGCCAAGTGGCCCTGGGCTGTGTCTTAGTGTCGGTCACTCTTTCCTTTCCTCAAATCCTTTCTGTGTATCCTTTCCTTCCTGTGCACGAATACATGGGGGGGCATAGTTCCCTGTGACTCTCCATAATACCTGGGGGACATAGTTTCCTGTGAACCTCCATAATACCTGGGGGACATAGTTCCCTGTGACTCTCCATAATACCTGGGGGGGACATAGTTCCCTGTGACTCTCCATAATACCTGGGGGGACATAGTTCCCTGTGACTCTCCATAATACATGGGGGGACATAGTTCCCTGTGACTCTCCATAATACATGGGGGGGGACATAGTTCCCTGTGACTCTCCATAATACCTGGGGGGGACATAGTTCCCTGTGACTCTCCATAATACCTGGGCGGGGGACATAGTTCCCTGTGACTCTCCATAAAACCTGCAGGAACATTGTTTCCTGTGACTCTCCATAATACATGGGGGACATAGTTCCCTGTGACTCTCCCATAATACCTGGGGGGACATAGTTCCCTGTGACTCTCCATAATACATGGGGGGACATAGTTCCCTGTGACTCTCCATAATACCTGGGGGACATAGTTCCCTGTGAACCTCCATAATTCCTGGGGGGACATAGATCCCTGTGACTCTCCATAATACCTGGGGGAGGGGAACATAGTTTCCTATGACTCTCCATAATACCTGGGGGGACATAGATCCCTGTGACTCTCCATAATACCTGGGGGGACATAGTTTCCTGTGACTCTCCATAATACCTGGGGGGGGACATAGTTCCCTGTGACTCTCCATAATACCTGGGGGGGGGGACATAGTTCCCTGTGACACAGTGGAGGGGAGAGGACATGGCTCCCAATAGATACAAAGTCAAAATTGTCTGTATCTTAAAAATGTATGCAACATAATTCTTGATTTAGATTAGAGTTAGGTAAAGGTTTAGCAGTTTGGTTAAGGTTAGCTTAGTGGTTAGAGTGTTGGACTAGTAACTGAAAGGTTGCAAGTTCAAATCCCCGAGCTGACAAGGTACAAATCTGTTGTTCTGCCCCTGAACAGGCAGTTAACCCACTGTTCCTAGGCCGTCATTGAAAATAAGAATTTGTTCTTAACTGACTTGCCTAGTAAAATAAAGGTAACATTTTTTTAATTTTTTTAAAAAGGTTAGTGTTAGGGTTGAGGTTAGGGTTAGGGTTAAGGTTAAGGTTGTTAAGATTAGGGTTAGGTTTAAGGTTAGTGTTAAAATCAGATTTTAAGAAGAGAAATTGTAGAAATAGGCACGGCTTCTGACTTGGCTAAATGGTGAGGACCAGAGGACATGGCCTGTTACTGTCTGTTGACATGCTGCTGTACTGCCAGATAGTGAGGACCAGTGGACATGGCCTGTTACTGTCTGTTGACATGATGCTGTACTGCCAGATAGTGAGAACATGGCCTGTTACTGTCTGTTGACATGATGATGTACTGCCAGATAGTGAGGACATGGCCTGTTACTGTCTGTTGACATGATGCTGTACTGCCAGATAGTGAGGACATGGCCTGTTACTGTCTGTGGACATGCTGCTGTACTGCCAGATAGTGAGGACCAGAGGACATGGCCTGTTACTGTCTGTTGACATGCTGCTGTACTGCCAGATAGTGAGGACCAGTGGACATGGCCTGTTACTGTCTGTTGACATGCTGCTGTACTGCCAGATAGTGAGGACCGGAGGACATGGCCTGTTACTGTCTGTGGACATGCTGCTGTACTGCCAGATAGTGAGGACCGGAGGACATGGCCTGTTACTGTCTGTGGACATGCTGCTGTACTGCCAGATAGTGAGGACCGGAGGACATGGCCTGTTACTGTCTGTGGACATGCTGCTGTACTGCCAGATAGTGAGGACCGGAGGACATGGCCTGTTACTGTCTGTGGACATGATGCTGTACGGCAAACCACTGGGCCCAAAACCAAACCAGATGGGCTCATTATCCCCATGCCTACATCCTCCATCCCCTCCCTCCCTCCCTGCCTCCACCCTCCATCCCTGCCTCCATCCCTGCCTCCATCCTCCATCTCCTCACTCCACCCTCCCTCCCTCCCTCCACTCTCCCACCCACCCGCCACCTCCTCAAGGGGACTACAATGGAAATAAGTCCCAGACTTTATTGTGTGTTTTCCTCCATGATATTATTCATGTGCACGTAATGGTTTTTTTCAAGTTTTATGTGTGCTTGTTTTTTAAAATGGTCGAATTAATAAACTAAACTAAACTAAAAACCCTCTCTCCAGCCTTCCCCTGCCTCCACTCCCCCCCATGCCCCCCCACCCTCTTGTTCCCCATTTAGACTAAATAGTTAACTCAGTACAGAGTTCAGAACACTTAGAACCCCCTGGTCAGATACACAGGGTGTTAATCAGTATCAGAGAATTAGCCATTAAACATTTGATATTAAAATGCCTCTTCACGTTACTCTCCAATGGAAAATGTTGTGGCTGAGGTTAATGTTCTGGTATACTGCTGTTCTTTTCTTCCCCTCCTCTCTTCTTCTTCGGCAGCCTGCTTCTGATTCCCCACCATTCGTCTGGCGTCTTTAAAACAAGTTGAAACTAAACAAGAAGCATGTGATGTGTCCGGTCAGGCCCCGAGGTGACGTCCATTAAGATCTTAACGGGATTCAAACAGTGTAGTGGTGGTATGTTGTTGCCAAGTCCAGGCCAGGTCATGAGATTCAAAATGGTCCACATAGATATCTTTTTTGGGGGGTTCTAGACGTCTAAGGTTTGAAATGCGTCATCAAATATCTCGTCCAATTTGACATTTTATTCAACCTTAATCTAAGCAGTCCCCGTTGTGGTCAGAAGACCTCATTCCCCAGGGGAGATGGGAACATGGGGGTCTGTCTGTGTTGCTAACAGTGTGGAGAGATCTGTCTGTGTTGCTAACAGCGTGGAGAGGTCTGTGTTGCTAACAGTGTGGAGAGATCTGTGTTGCAAACAGTGTGGAGAGGTCTGTGTTGCTAACAGTGTGGAGAGGTCTGTGTTGCTAACAGTGTGGAGAGGTCTGTGTTTCTAACAGTGTGGAGAGGTCTGTGTTGCTAACAGTGTGGAGAGGTCTGTGTTTCTAACAGTGTGGAGAGGTCTGTGTTGCTAACAGTGTGGAGAGGTCTGTGTTGCTAACAGTGTGGAGAGGTCTGTGTTGCTAACAGTGTGGAGAGGTCTGTGTTGCTAACAGTGTGGAGAGGTCTGTGTTGCTAACAGTGTGGAGAGGTCTGTGTTGCTAACAGTGTGGAGAGATCTGTCTGTGTTGCTAACAGTGTGGAGAGGTCTGTGTTGCTAACAGCGTGGAGAGGTCTGTGTTGCTAACAGTGTGGAGAGATCTGTGTTGCTAACAGTGTGGAGAGGTCTGTGTTGCTAACAGTGTGGAGAGATCTGTGTTGCTAACAGTGTGGAGAGATCTGTCTGTGTTGCTAACAGTGTGGAGAGGTCTGTGTTGCTAACAGTGTGGAGAGGTCTGTCTGTGTTGCTAACAGTGTGGAGAGATCTGTGTTGCTAACAGTGTGGAGAGGTCTGTGTTGCTAACAGTGTGGAGAGGTCTGTGTTGCTAACAGTGTGGAGAGGTCTGTGTTGCTAACAGTGTGGAGAGATCTGTGTTGCTAACAGTGTGGAGAGATCTGTCTGTGTTGCTAACAGTGTGGAGAGGTCTGTGTTGCTAACAGTGTGGAGAGGTCTGCCTGTGTTGCTAACAGTGTGGAGAGGTCTGTGTTTCTAACAGTGTGGAGAGGTCTGTCTGTGTTGCTAACAGTGTGGAGAGGTCTGTGTTGCTAACAGTGTGGAGAGGTCTGTGTTGCTAACAGTGTGGCGAGGTCTGTGTTGCTAACAGTGTGGAGAGGTCTGTGTTGCTAACAGTGTGGAGAGGTCTGTGTTGCTAACAGTGTGGAGAGGTCTGTGTTTCTAACAGTGTGGAGAGGTCTGTGTTTCTAACAGTGTGGAGAGGTCTGTGTTGCTAACAGTGTGGAGAGATCTGTCTGTGTTGCTAACAGTGTGGAGAGGTCTGTGTTGCTAACAGTGTGGAGAGATCTGTCTGTGTTGCTAACAGTGTGGAGAGGTCTGTGTTGCTAACAGTGTGGAGAGGTCTGTGTTGCTAACAGTGTGGAGAGGTCTGTGTTGCTAACAGTGTGGAGAGGTCTGTGTTGCTAACAGTGTGGAGAGGTCTGTGTTGCTAACAGTGTGGAGAGGTCTGTGTTGCTAACAGTGTGGAGAGGTCTGTGTTGCTAACAGTGTGGAGAGGTCTGTGTTGCTAACAGTGTGGAGAGGTCTGTGTTGCTAACAGTGTGGAGAGGTCTGTGTTTCTAACAGTGTGGAGAGGTCTGTGTTGCTAACAGTGTGGAGAGGGAGATCTCACTAGATGAAGGAACAAGAAGGTTAAAAGACCATGTTCTTACCTGTGAGGTGGAGCCAGATCCAACGAGAGGAAGAGATGAAGAAGAGAGACATGGAAAAGAAAAGAAAAACATGTCACAATGTTAGAACACAATAGATCAAAGATAAATAGCCTCCATCTGAATTGAACCACAGTGAGACCCCCTGATGTTGAGAAAAATAATGAATTAATAAAACTCAGGTGACTGTATTTCAGACTCAGGTGACTGTATTTCAGACTCAGGTGACTGTATTTAAGACTCAGGTGACTGTATTTAAGACTCAGGTGACTGTATTTCAGACTCAGGTGACTGTATTTCAGACTCAGGTGACTGTATTTAAGACTCAGGTGACTGTATTTGAGACTCAGTTGACTGTATTTGAGACTCAGGTGACTGTATTTGAGACTCAGTTGACTGTATTTGAGACTCAGTTGACTGTATTTAAGACTCAGGTGACTGTATTTAAGACTCAGTTGACTGTATTTGAGACTCAGGTGACTGTATTTAAGACTCAGGTGACTGTATTTAAGACCCAGGTGACTGTATTTAAGACTCAGGTGACTGTATTTCAGACTCAGTTGACTGTATTTAAGACTCAGGTGACTGTATTTAAGACTCAGGTGACTGTATTTGAGACTCAGGTGACTGTATTTAAGACTCAGGTGACTGTATTTAAGACTCAGGTGACTGTATTTAAGACTCAGGTGACTGTATTTAAGACTCAGGTGACTGTATTTGAGACTCAGTTGACTGTATTTGAGACTCAGTTGACTGTATTTAAGACTCAGGTGACTGTATTTAAGACTCAGTTGACTGTATTTAAGACTCAGGTGACTGTATTTAAGACTCAGTTGACTGTATTTGAGACTCAGGTGACTGTATTTAAGACTCAGGTGACTGTATTTAAGACCCAGGTGACTGTATTTAAGACTCAGGTGACTGTATTTCAGACTCAGTTGACTGTATTTAAGACTCAGGTGACTGTATTTAAGACTCAGTTGACTGTATTTGAGACTCAGGTGACTGTATTTAAGACTCAGGTGACTGTATTTAAGACTCAGGTGACTGTATTTGAGATAAGTGACTGTATTTAAGACTCAGGTGACTGTATTTAAGACTCGGGTGACTGTATTTGAGATAAGTGACTGTATTTAAGACTCAGGTGACTGTATTTAAGACTCAGGTGACTGTATTTGAGATAAGTGACTGTATTTAAGACTCAGTTGACTGTATTTGAGACTCAGGTGACTGTATTTAAGACTCAGGTGACTGTATTTAAGACTCAGGTGACTGTATTTAAGACTCAGGTGACTGTATTTGAGATAAGTGACTGTATTTAAGACTCAGGCGACTGTATTTAAGACTCAGGTGACTGTATTTAAGACTCAGGTGACTGTATTTGAGACTCAGGTGACTGTATTTAAGACTCAGGTGACTGTATTTAAGACTCAGGTGACTGTATTTAAGACTCAGGTGACTGTATTTGAGATAAGTGACTGTATTTAAGACTCAGGTGACTGTATTTAAGACTCAGGTGACTGTATTTAAGACTCAGGTGACTGTATTTAAGACTCAGTTGACTGTATTTGAGATAAGTGACTGTATGACATTGTTGCCGTCCGTAGCATTGAATGCAAGGGAAGCCAGCGAGCATTTTGGCCCCCCTTGATCATTAAAAAAAATAATAATATTAGCCAATCAGCATTGACATAAACTGAGTGAACTCAACAGTGAATGGTCCTTGTGCACAAAACAAAAGTGTCAAGGGACAACAGTTTGGATTTGGCTTCAGACCAATCACATCACAATCCTTTATTGATGGAAAAAACTTGAATTGTTGTTGTCCTCTGGTGGTTAGCTAGCTAGCTAAAATTGTCCATTTCCTAAATTAGCCATGGATGGAGAGAAGAATCAGGACTTGTGGATTTACTTAATTCTCCGTACTGGCCAATGATTATATTCCAACCATTAATTCATACATTGTGCCCCTGGCCTGATAGGTTGGAAGTTCAATATGTAGCTAGATATAGAAGGCTAATGTTAACTAGCTGGTCTGGCGTATCATCATTGCCCATGAAAGGAAGATGGGCTAGCATGCAAGTTTTTTAGCCAGGTAGCCTATGACAGAGTGATAGACCGTTTCTTCAATATGAAACAGGAGGATGACATTGGTGTTTCTCAAGTAGGGTGAGTCAACATGTTTTTTCCAAAGGAACTACTGCTGCGCACACACACACACACACAGACACACACACACACGCACACCCATATATAAATCAGAACCATGGACAGCCACATCCTATTTAGTTTATGTTGATTGGGCTAAATCGTATTTGGTATCTTTTTAGACTAATCAGAGGTGATTAGATGATGTTGAAATGGTGCTGGAATAGAGGAGGCAGCTCCTGTTTTCTTTGCGACTTACGGTAACTCTCCCTGGTTCTAAATCAATATTTGTTTAGTAGTCCGAAAATGTGGGAAACATGACCTTGCTTGTAGGTCATGTGACTGTTTGTTATATGCAGTATGTTTTGTGGACTCCACCAGACAGAGGTTGTTCTCTGGTTTTGTGATGAAACAAATGTGTGGTTGAATTTATTCTGCTACTGTGTCTTCTTATTGTCTCTGCCTTTAGGCGTATACAGTTGTGCAAAAAAAGTATTTAGTGAGCCACCAATTGTGCAAGTTCTCCCACTTAGAAAGATGAGAGAGGCCTGTAATTTTCATCATAGGTACACTTCAACTATGACAGACAAAATGAGAAAAAAAAATCCAGAAAATCACATTGTAGGATTTTTAATGAATTTATTTGCAAATTATGGTGGAAAATAAGTATTTGGTCAATAACAAAAGTTTATCTCAATACTTTTGTTATATACCCTTTGTTGGCAATGACAGAAGTCTTCACAAGGTTTTCACACACTGTTGCTGGTATTTTGGCCCATTCCTCCATGCAGATCTCCTCTAGAGCAGTGATGTTTTGGGGCTGTTGTTGGGCAACACGGACTTTCAACTCCCTCCAAAGATTTTCTATGGGGTTGAGATCTGGAGACTGGCTAGGCCACTCCAGGACCTTGAAATGCTTCTTACGAAGCCACCCCTTCGTTGTCCGGGCGGTGTGTTTGGGATCATTGTCATGCTGAAAGACCCAGCCACATTTCATCTTCAATGCCCTTGCTGATGGAAGGAGGTTTCACTCAAAATTTCACGATACATGGCCCCATTCATTCTTTCCTTTACACGGATCAGTCGTCCTGGTCCCTTTGCAGAAAAACAGCCCCAAAGCATGATGTTTCCACCCCCATGTTTCACAGTAGGTATGTTGTTCTTTGGATGCAACTCAGCATTCTTTGTCCTCCAAACACGACGAGTTGAGTTTTTACCAAAAAGTTATATTTTGGTTTCATCTGACCATATGACATTCTCCCAATCTTCTTCCGGATCATCCAAATGCTCTCTAGCAAACTTCAGACGGGCCTGGACATGTACTGGCTTAAGCAGGGGGACACGTCTGGCACTGCAGGATTTGAGTCCCTGGCGGCGTAGTGTTCTGATGGTAGGCTTTGTTACTTTGGTCCCAGCTCTCTGCAGGTCATTCACTAGGTCCCCCCGTGTGGTTCTGGGATTTTTGCTCACCGTTCTTGTGATCATTTTGACCCCACGAGGTGAGATCTTGCGTGGAGCCCCAGATCGAGGGAGATTATCAGTGGTCTTGTATGTCTTCCATTTCCTAATAATTGCTCCCACAGTTGATTTCTTACCAGCCTGGTGCAGGTATACAATTTTGTTTCTGGTGTCCTTTGACAGCTCTTTGGTCTTGGCCATAGTGGAGTTTGGGGTGTGACTGTTTGAGGTTGTGGACAGGTGTCTTTTATACTGATAACAAGTTCAAACAGGTGCCATTAATACAGGTAACGAGTGGAGGACAGAGGAGCCTCTTAAAGAAGAAGTTACAGGTCTGTGAGAGCAAGAAATCTTGCTTGTTTGTAGGTGACCAAATACTTATTTTCCACCATAATTTGCAAATAAATTCATTAAAAATCCTACAATGTGATTTTCTGGAATTTTTATTCTCATTTTGTCTGTCATAGTTGAAGTGTACCTATGATGAAAATTACAGGCCTCTCTCATCTTTTTAAGTGGGAGAACTTGCACAATTGGTGGCTGACTACATACTTTTTTGCCCCACTGTATATCACAGTGTCAATGCATACGAACTAACAGGTTATAGAGCAAACAACACAATTATCACAACGCGCACAGTGCATTAGGGAAAGTATTCAGACCCCTTCACTTTTTCCACATTTTGTTACCTTACAGCCTCACTCTAAAATGGATTCCATATTTTTTCCCCTCATCAATCTACACACAGTACCCCATAATGACATCACAATACCCCGTAATGACATCACAATACCCCATAATGACATCACAATACCCCATAATGACATCACAATACCCCATAATGACAAAGCAAAAAACAGGCTGTTGGAAACGTTTGTAATACTTTCTAAATGCACTGTAGGCTGTAATATGGCTTTCTAGATTGGTTTTCCACGCCCTTCTACGGTCTCTTTATCTCAATACGTCGGGGTGTTTTGATTACTCAGTGTCTCTTTCTGCATGTGAGATGATTCAGTGTTAAAACCACTGTCATGCAGGACTCAGCAAACAGACACAATTATTTAATAACTTCTATCACAAGCAACAGTTACAAAATGAAGAAGTGGTTTTAGAAAATGCAACGGGGGTGTTATTACAGACGCTAGGTTATAGCAGCTAAAGTGGTATAACTGTAATATGCTAATCCACTGTTAACACTGGGTGTAACTGACAACCATTCCCGTACGTTTTGATAATTAGCACTGAAATATAAAGACACTTTAAACCTTCAGGAAATAAATGATTACAGGAGCAGCTCTTTTCTTTTCTCTTCTGTCTGCTGTGTTCTCTGCCCGTCGGTACAATATTATAGAGACCATATCTGGGCTCTTGAATGAGAGCAACAGATCGGATAAGCATTGTGTGTGTACCAGTAGTATACCAGACGGACCGGTTGAGTAACATGTTTTAGTGGTTACGATTCAACCACTCTTATTTCCACTCAACCAAACAAGACATTGGACCATCGGTGTAATTTCCTTCCTGTGTCCAAATACCAAGTGGCGTTATGAAAGAAAGAAATAGCCCTTCAATCTGTTGCTTACAGATGATATATAAAGTCTACTATGTCCACTAAGCAGGGTACTATCATAGTCCACCAAACAGTGTGTGTAATGATATGTGAACCTCGCTCTCCCCAGCTGTATGAATTACCATTATCAATAGGATTTGTCCAGTCTAAACTGACTAAACCTGCTCTCCTCTGTGTTCAACGGGAATAGGTTGGTAATAGGGCATGTGAACGCTATTTAAGTAGCGACTATAGACTCGATATTTAGTAGGTACCTAAGACGAATCCAAAAGACGACGAGTCACGACTTGCAAAGACATCCACACACACTGAGTATACCAGACATTAAGAACGTCTTCCTATTGTTGAGTTCAAACAGCACTTCTGAGGACTACAAAATAACAAAAACATCAAACAGCTGCACTGAGGACTCAAAATAACAAAAACAGCTGCACTTCTGAGGACTACAAAATAACAAAAACGTCAAACAGCTACTTCTGAGGACTACAAAATAACAAAAACATCAAACAGCTGCAAGGACTACAAAATAACAAAACATCAAACAGCTGCACTTCTGAGGACTACAAAATAACAGAAACATCAAACAGCTGCACTTCTGAGGACTACAAAATAACAAAAACATCAAACAGCTGCACTTCTGAGGACTACAAAATAACAAAAACGTCAAACAGCTACACTTCTGAGGACTACAAAATAACAAAAACATCAAACAGCTGCACTTCTGAGGACTACAAAATAACATAAACATCAAACAGCTGCACTTCTGAGGACTACAAAATAACAAACACACATGAAATGCAAAAAAATAGATTCCCAAGTCCCTATAAAACAAATCCATCTAATGAAATTGTGTTTTTTTTCCTCTTCAAATATCATCATACATTATTATTTGACAGAATGCTTCAAAGAAAGAGACAAGACAAAAAAATAGCAGCACCTAATAGTAGCATCTACCGTTTTCCACTGACCTCTCCCTGGTGACAAAAACAGTAGCATCTATTTGAAGAGGCCTGGCCATTTTCCACTAACCTCTCCCTGGTGACAAAAACAGTAGCATCTATTTGAAGAGGCCTGGCCATTTTCCACTAACCTCTCCCTGGTGACAAAAACAGTAGCATCTATTTGAAGAGGCCTGGCCATTTTCCACTGACCTCTCCCTGGTGACAAAAACAGTAGCATCTATTTGAAGAGGCCTGGCCGTTTTCCACTGACCTCTCCCTGGTGACAAAAACAGTAGCATCTATTTGAAGAGGCCTGGCCATTTTCCACTGACCTCTCCTGGTGACAAAAACAGTAGCATCTATTTGAAGAGGCCTGGCCATTTTCCACTGACCTCTCCTGGTGACAAAAACAGTAGCATCTATTTGAAGAGGCCTGGCCATTTTCCACTGACCTGGTGACAAAAACAGTAGCATCTATTTGAAGAGGCCTGGCCATTTTCCACAAGCCACTCTCTGGTGACAAAAACAGTAGCATCTATTTGAAGAGGCCTGGCCATTTTCCACTGACCTCTCTCTGGTGACAAAAACAGTAGCATCTATTTGAAGAGGCCTGGCCATTTTCCACTGACCTCTCTCTGGTGACAAAAACAGTAGCATCTATTTGAAGAGGCCTGGCCATTTTCCACTAACCTCTCCCTGGTGACAAAAACAGTAGCATCTATTTGAAGAGGCCTGGCCATTTTCCACAAGCCACTCTCTGGTGACAAAAACAGTAGCATCTATTTGAAGAGGCCTGGCCATTTTCCACTGACCTCTCTCTGGTGACAAAAACAGTAGCATCTAGAAGAGGCATCTATTTGAAGAGGCCTGGCCATTTTCCACTGACCTCTCTCTGGTGACAAAAACAGTAGCATCTATTTGAAGAGGCCTGGCCATTTTCCACTAACCTCTCCCTGGTGACAAAAACAGTAGCATCTATTTGAAGAGGCCTGGCCATTTTCCACTGACCTCTCCCTGGTGACAAAAACAGTAGCATCTATTTGAAGAGGTCTGGCCATTTTCCACTAACCTCTCCCTGGTAACAAAAACAGTAGCATCTATTTGAAGAGGCCTGGCCATTTTCCACAAGCCACTCTCTGACGACAAATTGTCTATCTCAAACAACCAACTACCAAAGCACACGAGACCAACAGCTATTGTGTTCTATGAACTCCTGACTGACCAATAGAACTATTGTGTTCTATGAACCCCTGGTTGACCAATAGAGCTATTGTGTTCTATGAACTCCTGACTGACCAATAGAACTATTGTGTTCTATGAAGTCCTGACTGACCAATAGAACTATTGTGTTCTATGAACTCCTGACTGACCAATAGAACTATTGTGTTCTATGAACCCTGGACCAATAGAACTATTGTGTTCTATGACCAACCAATAGAACTATTGTGTTCTATGAACTCCTGACTGACCAATAGAGCTATTGTGTTCTATGAACTCCTGACTGACCAATAGAACTATTGTGTTCTATGAACTCCTGACTGACCAATAGAACTATTGTGTTCTATGAACCCTGACTGACCAATAGAACTATTGTGTTCTATGAACTCCTGACTGACCAATAGAACTATTGTGTTCTATGAACTCCTGACTGACCAATAGAACTATTGTGTTCTATGAACCCCTGGTTGACCAATAGAGCTATTGTGTTCTATGAACTCCTGACTGACCAATAGAACTATTGTGTTCTATGAAGTCCTGACTGACCAATAGAACTATTGTGTTCTATGAACTCCTGACTGACCAATAGAACTATTGTGTTCTATGAACTCCTGACTGACCAATAGAACTATTGTGTTCTATGAAGTCCTGACTGACCAATAGAACTATTGTGTTCTATGAACTCCTGACTGACCAATAGAACTATTGTGTTCTATGAACTCCTGACTGACCAATAGAACTATTGTGTTCTATGAACTCCTGACTGACCAATAGAACTATTGTGTTCTATGAACTCCTGACTGACCAGGACCGGCATTCTAAGGGGGCTCTTCTCCAGATTCCTTTCTATGTATGTAATGGCTTTGTTATGGAAAGTTTAGTTTAAGTTGGCTTCCTTTTAGGTGGTTGTAGAATCTTTCTCTCTCTCTCTCTCTCTGTCTGCTGGTGTACATATATGTGTTTGGAGGTCTGACTCAGAAGCCCACCTACAGTACCAGTCACATCTACTCATTGAAGGGTTTTTCTTTATGTTTACTATTTTCTAAATTGTAGAAACTATGAAATAACACACATGGAATCATGTAGTAGGCCTGTCTCCTCTGAACAATTGATTTTGAGATGTTTTTGTTACTAACCCCTGTTCACCCATGACTGCATGGCCACGCACGCCTCCAACTCAATCATCAAGTTTGCAGATGACACAATAGTAGTAGGCCTTGATTATCAACAATGACGAGACGGCCATCAGGGAGGAGGCGAGGGCCCTGGGAGGGTGGTGCCAGGAAAATAACCTCTCCTTCGACGTCAACAAAACAAAGGAGCTGAACGTGGACTTCAGGAAACAGTAGAGGGAGCAAGCCCCCCTATCCACATCGACGGGACCGCAGTGGAGAAGGTGGAAAGCTTCAAGTTCCTTGTTGTACACTTCACTGACGTTCTGGAATGGTCCACCCACACAGACAGTGTGGTGAAGAAGGTGCCTCTTCAACCTCAGGAGGCTGACAAACTTATAGACTTACAGATGCACCACTGAGAGCATCCTGCCGGGCTGTATCACCGCCTGGTACGGAAACTGCACCGCCTGCAACCACAGGGCTCTCCAGAGGGTGGTGCGGTCTGCCTAACACATCACCGGGGTTAAACTACCTGCCCTCCAGGACACCAACAGCACCCGATGTCACAGGAAGGCCAAAAAGATCATCAAGGACATCAAACACCCGAGCCACTGCCTGTTCACCCCGCTATCATCCAGAAGGCGAGGTCAGTACAGGTGCATCAAAGCTGAAACTGAGAGACTGAAAAACAGCTTCTATCTCAAGGCCATCTGACTGTTAAATTGCCATCACTAGCCGGCTACCACCCGGTTACTCAACCCTGCACCTTATAGGCTGCTGTAGGTACGTAGACATTGAATCACTGGTCACTTTAATAATGTTTAGTTTTAGATATGTGTGTATTGTTGTGAATTGTTAGATATTACTGTACTGTTGGAGCTAGAAAAACATGCATTTTGCTACAGCCGCAATAACATCTTCTAAACATGTGTATATGACCCATAACATTTGATTTGATTTGACTTGAGCTCTGTGAAGTATTTATTTGGGCTGGTAACTCTAATGAACTTATCCTCTGCAACAGCGGTAACTCTGGGTCTTCCTTTCCTGTGGTGGTCCTCATGAGAGACAGTTTCATCATAGCGCTTGATGGTTTTTGCGACTGCACTTGAAGAAACTTTCAAAATTCTTAACATTTTAAGGATTGATTGAACTTCATGTCTTAAAGTAATGATGGACTGTCACTTCTCTTTGCTTAATTGAGCTGTTCTTACCATAATATGGACTTGGTATTTTACCGAATAGGGCTATCTTCTGTGTAAACCCTACCTTGTCACAACACAACTGATTGGCTCAAACGCATTCAGAAGGAAAGAAATACTACAAATTAACTTTTAACTTGGCGCACATGTTAATTTAAATGCATTCCAGGTGACTACCCCATGAAGCTGGTTGAGAGAATGCCAAGTGTGTGCAAAGCTGTCATCAAGGCAAAGGGTAGTTACTTTGAAGAACTTCAAAGATAAAATATATCGTCTAACACTTTTTTGGTTACTACATGATTCCATATGTGTTACTTCCTAGTTTTGATATCTTCACTGTTATTCTACAATGTAGAAAATAGTTTTAAAAAATAAAATAAAAACCCTTGAATAAGTAGGTGTGTCCAAACTTTTGACTAGTACTGTAGATGGACAGGGAAAGACCGACCGACACACACCGATGTGAACAAACCCCCTAGTGACTGGTGCTGTAGATGGACAGACACCGATGTGAACAGACCCCCCTAGTGACTGGTGCTGTAGATGGACACACACCGATGTGAACAGACCCCCTAGTGACTGGTGCTGTAGATGGACACACACCGATGTGAACAGACCCCCTAGTGACTGGTGCTGTAGATGGACACACACCCCCCTAGTGACTGGTGCTGTAGAAACAGACCCCCCTGGACACAAACCCCCTAGTGACTGGTGCTGTAGATGGACAGACACCGATGTGAACAGACCCCCTAGTGACTGGTGCTGTAGATGGACACACACCGATGTGAACAAACCCCCTAGTGACTGGTGCTGTAGATGGACACACACCGATGTGAACAGACCCCCTAGTGACTGGTGCTGTAGATGGACCCACACCGATGTGAACAGACCCCCCTAGTGACTGGTGCTCACTGTGTTTACTCTGGCTAATCTTTCTCTTCTATTCAGGGTCTATAAGCATCTATTGGTGGAATGTGAAAATCAACTGTGGCATGGTTCTAAAAGAGCTTGTATCTGGCACAATGCAGCAACACAGAGATTTTGTTAATTAATGACGCACAACATCTTTTCTGGCAGAAAAGTTTTCCATGATGTTTTGCAAAAAAATATAATGCAAATCTTTTTATTTCTGGGTTTTGCTATAAAAAAGTATACAGGCTCATTGTTCTGCACGCCGTCCTTCTTACACTGTTTAACTATTCCAATTGAAAGGTTAAATGTATAGCGATATACTATTCTACACTTTAATAGACACAGAATGGTGGACGGGAGTATCAGTCTGGACTCAGTCTCTCACCTCTGTGATTAGCAAACACAAAGTCACCCTGACGCACATTCAAACATTAACCTGAGGCTTTAATGATAGCCGCGCTAGCTAGCATTAACTTGAGGAGTTTGTGATGGCGCTAACTAGCTATAAAGCTCCCTTGATTAAAACAGTGCAGGTCCAGTGAATTAGTGTAGCCACGATTGGGTTAGGGTTCGATAGGTCAACAGCGCAGCCATCTGGTCCACAGTAACCAGGCCTTAATTAAATCACTCTGACATCCTTTGAATAGCTAACTAATGGCAGCATTACTTATTAGCAGCTTAACACAAACTGTTTGGAAATTGGATTTGATTTGTGATTGACCTTCTGCTAGGATCAAGGATGTACAATGACTTCAGAAAGTATTCATACCCCTTGACTTATTCCACATTTTCTTGTGTTACAGCCTGAATGTTACAGCCATAATGACAATGTGAAAACATGTTTATAGAAAAGTTTGCTAATTTAAACAATAAATGAATACAGCTATTTGCATAAGTATTCACACCACTGGGTCAATTCTTTGTAGAAGCAACTTTGGCAGTGATTACAGCTGTGAGTCTACCTGTGTAATGATTACAAGCATACCCATACCATGATGCAGCCAGCACTATGCTTGAAAATATGAAGAGTGGTACACAGTAATGTGTTGTATTGGATTTGCCCCAAACATAACACATTCAGGACAAAATGTTAACTGCTTAACTGCAGTGTTACTATAGTGCCTTGTTGCAAACAGGATGCCTGTTTTGGAACATTTTAATTCTGGCTTCCTTCTTTTCACTCTGTTATTTAGGTTAGTATTGTGGAGTAACTGCAATGTTGTTGATCCATCCTCAGTTTTCTCTTATTACAGCCATTCAACTCTGTAGCTGTTTGAAAGTCACCATTGGCCTCAATGTGAAATCCCTGAACAGTTTCCTTCCTCTCCGGCAACTGAGTTAAGTAGGACGCCTGTTTCTTTGTAGTGACTGGGTATATTGATACACCATCCAAAGTGTAATTAATAACTTCACCATCCTCATAGGGATATTCAACCATCTACCAATAGTTGCCCTTCTTTGAGAGGCATTAAAAACCCTCCTGGGTCTTTGTGGTTGATTCTGTGTTTGAAATTCACTGCTCGGCTGAGGGACCTTCCAGATGATTGAATGTGTGGAGAACAGAGATGAGGTAGTCATTCAAAACTCATGTTAAACACTTCTATAATGTGTCCATCCAACCTATTATTGTTTACTACTGAACGTATTGATTGCCATAACAAAGGGGTTGAATACTTATTGATTTGAGACATTTTCATTGTTTATTTTTTTGTAAAATATTTTTTGGGGAAAAACATAAATTCATTTTGATTTTGGGGTAGTGTGTGTAGGTCAGTGACACACAATCTAAATGTAATCTTTTTTAAATGAAGTCTGTAACACAACAAAATGTGGGAAAAGTCAAGGGGTGTGAATACTTTCTGAAGGCTCTGTGTCGAACCCCTGGATTTATGATGCTATGATGTATTTAAACTCTGATGCTATGATGTATCTACTCTGATGCTATGATGTATCTACTCTGATACTATGATGTATCTACTCTGATGCTATGATGTATTTAAACTCTGATGCTATGATGTATCTACACTCTGATGCTATGATGTAGTTAAACTCTGATGCTATGATGTATCTACTCTGATGCTATGATGTATTTAAACTCTGATGCTATGATGTATTTAAACTCTGATGCTATGATGTATCTACTCTGATGCTATGATGTAGTTAAACTCTGATGCTATGATGTATCTACTCTGATGCTATGATGTATTTAAACTCTGATGCTATGATGTATCTACTCTGATGCTATGATGTATCTAAACTCTGATGCTATGATGTATCTACTCTGATGCTATGATGTAGTTAAACTCTGATGCTATGATGTATCTACTCTGATGCTATGATGTATCTACACTCTGATGCTATGATGTATTTAAACTCTGATGCTATGATGTATCTACACTCTGATGCTATGATGTAGTTAAACTCTGATGCTATGATGTATCTACTCTGATGCTATGATGTATACTCTGATGCTATGATGTATCTAACTCTGATGCTATGATGTAGTTAAACTCTGATGCTATGATGTATCTACTCTGATGCTATGATGTATACTCTGATGCTATGATGTATCTAACTCTGATGCTATGATGTATTTAAACTCTGATGCTATGATGTATCTACTCTGATGCTATGATGTAGTTAAACTCTGATGCTATGATGTATCTACTCTGATGCTATGATGTATCTAAACTCTGATGCTATGATGTATCTACTCTGATGCTATGATGTATCTAAACTCTGATGCTATGATGTAGTTCAACTCTGATGCTATGATGTAGTTCAACTCTGATGCTATGATGTAGTTAAACTCTGATGCTATGATGTATCTACACTGATGCTATGATGTATACTCTGATGCTATGATGTAGTTAAACTCTGATGCTATGATGTAGTTCAACTCTGATGCTATGATGTAGTTAAACTCTGATGCTATGATGTAGTTGAACTCTGATGCTATGATGTAGTTAAACTCTGATGCTATGATGTATCTACTCTGATGCTATGATGTATCTAAACTCTGATGCTATGATGTAGTTCAACTCTGATGCTATGATGTAGTTCAACTCTGATGCTATGATGTAGTTCAACTCTGATGCTATGATGTAGTTAAACTCTGATGCTATGATGTATCTACACTGATGCTATGATGTATACTCTGATGCTATGATGTAGTTAAACTCTGATGCTATGATGTAGTTAAACTCTGATGCTATGATGTAGTTAAACTCTGATGCTATGATGTAGTTAAACTCTGATGCTATGATGTAGTTAAACTCTGATGCTATGATGTAGTTAAACTCTGATGCTATGATGTATCTAAACTCTGATGCTATGATGTATCTACTCTGATGCTATGATGTATCTAAACTCTGATGCTATGATGTAGTTCAACTCTGATGCTATGATGTAGTTCAACTCTGATGCTATGATGTAGTTCAACTCTGATGCTATGATGTATCTAAACTCTGATGCTATGATGTATCTAAACTCTGATGCTATGATGTATCTACTCTGATGCTATGATGTATTCTCTGATGCTATGATGTAGTTAAACTCTGATGCTATGATGTATCTACATGCTATGATGTATCTAAACTGATGCTATGATGTAGTTAAACTCTGATGCTATGATGTAGTTAAACTCTGATGCTATGATGTAGTTAAACTCTGATGCTATGATGTAGTTAAACTCTGATGCTATGATGTATCTAAACTCTGATGCTATGATGTATCTAAACTCTGATGCTATGATGCTATGATGTAGTTCAACTCTGATGCTATGATGTAGTTCAACTCTGATGCTATGATGTAGTTAAACTCTGATGCTATGATGTATCTACACTGATGCTATGATGTATACTCTGATGCTATGATGTAGTTAAACTCTGATGCTATGATGTAGTTAAACTCTGATGCTATGATGTATCTACACTGATGCTATGATGTATCTAAACTCTGATGCTATGATGTATTTAAACTCTGATGCTATGATGTATTTAAACTCTGATGCTATGATGTATTTAAACTCTGATGCTATGATGTATTTAAACTCTGATGCTATGATGTAGTTAAACTCTGATGCTATGATGTATCTACACTGATGCTATGATGTATACTCTGATGCTATGATGTATCTAAACTCTGATGCTATGATGTAGTTAAACTCTGATGCTATGTTTTGGCCATTGAGAGAGTTTAGAAGCCACCGGTCGGCCATATTGGCTCTCCCCAGTGGGAGCAGTCCTCCATAGGAATGAATCGAATTCTACATTTCAATGAAATGTTTCAAGGACAAATTACATATATTGAAGTATTTTCGTTGTTGTCGTGGGGACAGTAACATTAGTGCTCTCAAGAAAGTATACTTTTAGGAAAATGTTTTTACATATTTCAAAAATATATATGTTTAGCTGACATAATATAATTTAAAAGTCTGCATTAAAGTGTCTGTAATATAATAATATATAATATAATATAATAAACATGTCAAAATTAACGTAGACATTTAATACATTTCATTTCTAAAACTTCCAGAATAATTTTTTTACAATGGTGGGCGAGTACCATGATGGAGGCCTGCGGCTTCAACCCCATAACTGTCATTTCAATAAAAAAAATTAAAAATAATATAACCTTAATTTAACTAGGCAAGACAGTTAAAAACAACTTATTATTTACAATGACAACCTACCCCAGCTAAACCCAGACGACGCTGGTCAAATTGTGCGCCGCCCGATGGGCAGCCAGTTGTGATACAGCCTGGATTTGAACCAGGGACTGTAGTGACACCTGTTGCACTGAGATGAGGACCGCTGCTCCTCTCTGGAGCCCAAAAAGTCAACTAGTGTGTATAGGTAAATAATTGGCTTGGATACTTCCTCTCACATTGTACTAACTCGGCATAAATGCTGTTAACAGAACTAGTGTTCAAAAGTATATTTTGAAAATTGTAGTAGCCTACTATTCTTGGCAACAAATTGTTTCACAATAGGCATTATTGATATTATTATTATATTAATTATATTATTATTATATTAATAAGGATTATTCCATTCATATAAATGTATAAAACTAACATTGGGTGTTTTATATTTGACATTTACATTTGAGTCATTAAGCTCGTTAATCGTCTTATCCAGAGTGACTTGCATTTGAAGGTAGCTAGGTGAGGCAACCATAGGCCGGCAGGTAGCCTAGTGCTTAGAGCACTGGGCCAGTCACCGAAAGGTTGTTAGATCGAATCAACGAGCTGACAAGGTAAAGATCTGTCGTTCTGCCAGCTGAACAAGGCAGTTAACCCACTGCTCCCTAGTAGGCCTTCAGTTTTACCTTTATTTAACCAGGCAAGTCAGTTAAGAACAAATTCTTATTTTCCATGACAGCCTAGGAACAGCAGGTTCACTGCCTGTTCAGGGGCAGAACAACATATTTGTACCTTGTCAGCTCAGGGGTTTGAACTTTCAACCTTCCAGTTCCTAGTCCAACGCTCTAACCACTAGGCTAACTGCCTTGCCTAGTTAAATAAAGCATATCTAACAGTCATAATAAGAAAGTTTACCTCAGAAATGCATCAGTTTCAAGATTACATCTGAGTACATGTGGCCCCTACTGTAGAGATGTTTAACACCACGTGTGCCCCCCCCCTACCGTAGAGATGTTTAACACCACATGTGGCCCCCTACCGTAGAGATGTTTAACACCACATGAGCCCCCTACCGTAGAGATGTTTAACACCACATGAGGCCCCCCTACCATAGAGATGTTTAACACCACATGAGCCCCTACCATAGAGATGTTTAACACCACATGAGGCCCCCTACCATAGAGATGTTTAACACCACGTGTGCCCCCCCACCGTAGAGATGTTTAACACCACGTGTGCCCCCTACCGTAGAGATGTTTAACACCACGTGTGCCCCCTACCGTAGAGATGTTTAACACCACGTGTGCCCCCTACCATAGAGATGTTTAACACCACATGAGGCCCCCTACCGTAGAGATGTTTAACACCACATGAGGCCCCCCTACCGTAGAGATGTTTAACACCACGTGTGGACCCCCTACCATAGAGATGTTTAACACCACGTGTGGCCCCCTACCGTAGAGATGTTTAACACCACATGAGGCCCCCTACCATAGAGATGTTTAACACCACGTGTGCCCCCTACCATAGAGATGTTTAACACCACGTGTGGCCCCCCCCACCGTAGAGATGTTTAACACCACGTGTGGCCCCCTACCATAGAGATGTTTAACACCACGTGTGGCCCCCTACCATAGAGATGTTTAACACCACGTGTGGCCCCCCTACCGTAGAGATGTTTAACACCACGTGTGCCCCCTACCGTAGAGATGTTTAACACCACATGTGGCCCCCTACCGTAGAGATGTTTAACACCACGTGAGGCCCCCCTACCGTAGAGATGTTTAACACCACATGAGGCCCCCTACCGTAGAGATGTTTAACACCACATGAGGCCCCCCTTTGCGTTAACAGCGTGGAGATGTTTAACACCACGTGTGCCCCCTACCATAGAGATGTTTAACACCACGTGCTTCTGGCCCCCTTCTCTACCATAGAGATGTTTAACACCACGTGTGCCCCCCTACCATAGAGATGTTTAACACCACGTGTGCCCCCTACCGTAGAGATGTTTAACACCACATGTGGCCCCCTACCATAGAGATGTTTAACACCACGTGTGCCCCCCTACCGTAGAGATGTTTAACACCACATGTGCCCCCCCTACCATAGAGATGTTTAACACCACGTGTGGCCCCCCCCCTTTATATATGTTATTATAACTACTTAGCTTTGTTGTCGAAGCACACAAATGAAATGCTAATCTAACTACAATTATTATTATTATTTACACTTAGGGTCTGTATAAAAAGGGTCTCCATAAGTAAAGGTAATTGTGATTATTGTGAAATACAGACGATGTACAGTAACTGGGTTGAGGCAGAGTTTTGTCACAGCAGGTGTGTGTCTTTTTAAAATATATATATATATATATATATTTTAACCTTTATTTAACTAGGCAAGTCAGTTAAGAACAAATTCTTATTTACAATGACGGCCTAGGAACAGTGGGTTAACTGCCTTGTTCAGGGCAGAACGACAGATTTGTCTGTGTGTGTGTGTGTTGTGTGTTAGTGTGTGTTGTGTGTTGTGTGTTGTGTGTGTGTTGTGTGTGTGTGTAGAGTGTGTGTGTGTGTGTGTTGTGTCTGTGACAGTGTGTGTGTGTGGTGTGTGTGTGTGTGTGTGTGTGTGTGTGTGTGTGTGTGTGTGTGTGTGTGTGTGTGTGTGTGTGTGTGTGTGTGTGTGTGTGTGTGTGTGTGTGTGTGTGTGCTGTGTGTGTGTGTGTCTGTGTGTGTGTGTGTGTGTGTGTGTGTGTGTATCAGTGCTGTGTGTGTTAGTGTGTGTCTGGTGTGTGTGTGTGTGTGTGTGTGTGTGTGTGTACGACAGCTGTAGTTCATTTGGAGCAGTTGGCAGTTTCCCAGGCCTTTGCGTTATTGAGTCAGCAGTGGCACATGGCCAAAACACATCTCACACACACACACACACACACACACACACACTGTGTACACACACACACATCTCACACACAGCTATGATTAAACTGAGTGCTTCTGGCAACTTTGTCTTCTCTACCACAATAAATAAAAGGGAAGACAGTCTCCACTAGAGTCTAATTCAGTCGTTCACCATAGACATGTTTCCGATCTAGGTGCTACAGTAATACAGGGGAATGTGTTGTGTATCACATTAGAGGGACATCTCTATCAGACAGCTGTGTATCACATTAGAGGGACATCTCTATCAGACAGCTGTGTATCACATTAGAGGGACATCTCTATCAGACAGCTGTGTATCACATTAGAGGGACATCTCTATCAGACAGCTGTGTATCACATTAGAGGGACATCTCTATCAGACAGCTGTGTATCACATTAGAGGGACATCTCTATCAGACAGCTGTGTATCACATTAGAGGGACTCTATCAGTATGTGGGTTATGAAAGAAACCAGGCTCTACCTGAAGGGTTATAGCTAGGTGTAGTACACATATAGCGGTATGTAAATGACAGTTCCCTGAAGAGGGAAACTTCATTAACACGTATCGTTCTCCCTTTTTCTGATGGCCTAGTGGTTAGTGTTGGACTAGTAACCAGCAGGTAGCATAGTGGTTAGAGGCAGGTAGCCTAGTGGTTAGAGCGTTGGACTAGTAACCAGCAGGTAGCCTAGTGGTTAGAGTGTTGGACTAGTAACCAGCAGGTAGCCTAGTGGTTAGAGCGTTGGACTAGTAACCAGCAGGTAGCCTAGTGGTTAGAGTGTTGGACTAGTAACCAGCAGGTAGCCTAGTGGTTAGAGTGTTGGGTCAGTAACCAGCAGGTAGCCTAGTGGTTAGAGTGTTGGGTCAGTAACCAGCAGGTGGCCTAGTGGTTAGAGCGTTGGAGTAGTAACCAGGTGGCAGGTTAGACGTTGGAGTAGTGGGTATCCTAGTGGTTAGAGCGTTGGAGTAGTAACCAGCAGGTGGCCTAGTGGTTAGAGCGTTGGAGTAGTAACCAGCAGGTGGCCTAGTGGTTAGAGCGTTGGACTAGTAACCAGCAGGTAGCCTAGTGGTTAGAGTGTTGGACTAGTAACCAGCAGGTAGCCTAGTGGTTAGAGTGTTGGACTAGTAACCAGCAGGTAGCCTAGTGGTTAGAGCGTTGGGTCAGTAACCAGCAGGTAGCCTAGTGGTTAGAGTGTTGGACTAGTGACAAAAGGTTGCAAGATCGAATCCCTGAGCTGACAAGGTAAAAATATGTCGTTCTTCCCCCTGAACAAGGCAGTTAATTAACCCACTGTTCCCCGTTAGGCCGTCATTGAAAAATAAGAATTTGTTATTAACTGACTTGCCTAGTTAAATAAAAGGTTAAATAAAAAAATAATACATGTTGAACATATGCAAACAGATCATTCCGTGACTCTGTGTACTATATACCCATGTCTTTCTACAGGCCTACAGAGAATCACATGCAAAGAACATAAAACTCACATGCTAAGATACATACAGCACATATGTCATACAACACATATGTCTTGAACACACACATGCCAAACGCATGAAGTAAGAAAAGAAGGAAGAAACAGTTACTTAAGCATTCTATAATAACCTATCTTTCAACATGGCAAGTAGATTTAATATATATTGGGATAACTCACAATGTTAAGTAAAAAAAAATGCAGATGCTGCACCATAACCTAATTAGTTGAGACAACAACAAAAAATGATGCGATACAATAGCCTGGTCTCACAGACTAGACGTAACATAGTAAACATAATTCCAGGATACTCAAATTAGTATGATATGTTGTGTTTGGTATGGTTAAATAAGACAGAAGTTTAAATGGGTTTTACCAGGTATTGTTCATCCTGATCAGACAGGTTTTTTACATGGACAATACATTGGAGATAATATACGACCACTACTAGAAATAATAGAACATCATGAAACATATAAGAAGCATATAAGATTATTATAAACATATAAGATTTTGAAAAGGGATTTGATAAAGTAAGACTGGATTGTATTTATAAATGCCTGGATTTTTTTCAATTTTGATAATTCTCTTATAAAATGGGTAAAAACAATGTATAGCAACCCCAGGTGTAAAATAGTAAATAATGGCTACTTCTCAGAGAGTTTTGAAATGTCAAGGGGAGTTAAACAAGGGTGTCCGCTGTCACCATATCTATTCGTTTACGGCCATTGAAATGCTAGCTATTAAAATCAGATCCAATAACAACATTAGAGGATTAGAAATCCAAGGCTTAAAAACAAAGGTGTCCATGTATGCTGATGACTCAAGTTTAATGTTAAGACCATAAGCTAGATCCCTGCAATGTCTCATTAAATATAACTTTTCTGTACTCTCTGGACTAAAACCTAATTATGATAAGTGTACAATATTACGTATTGGATCCTTAAAAAACACAACTTTTACATTACCCTGCAGTTTATATATAAAATGGGCTGATGGTGAAGTAGACATACTTGTTATTCATATCACAAAATATATAAATAAGCTCTCCACAATGAATTTCAATAAAAAACTGGTAAAACAAATAAGAATCCTGCAACCATGGAGAGGTAAATACCTGTCTATTTATGGAACAATTGCCCGATTAAATCCTTAGTCATATCTCAGTTTACTCACTTACTTATGGCACTGCCTAATCCAGATGATTCGTTTGTCAAATCATATGAGCAAAAAATATTTCTCTTTATCTGGGACGCTAAACCAGACAAAATAAAACGAGCCTATCTATATAATGAATATGAATTGGGTGGGTTGAGAATATTAAATATAAAAGCACTAAACCTCTCTCTAAAAGCTTCATTCATTCAACAGTTTTATTTGAACCCTAAATGGTCCTCAAGTAGATTAATAAGAAAACCTCATCCATTGTTTAAAAATGTCCTTTGTGCAGATTGCCATGTCACATTTTCAATTAATTGAAAATTATAATTTTTTCAAAGTATCTCTCTTTTTCAAACGAGCATTGCAGAGCTGGCTACAATTTCCAATTTCATCCCCCTGAAAAGATAGAACAAATATTACAACAAATATTATGGCTGAACTCAAACGTGCTGGTTGATAAAATACCTGTATTTATGAGGAGGCTGGTGGCAGTGGGAGGAGGTGGGGAACTGGTCTGTCTGCCCAATATAAAGGCTCAAAACTGGAGGAGGCAGGTGGCAGAGGGAGGAGGTAGGGAACTGGTCTGTCTGCCCAATATAAAGGATCACAACTGGAGGAGGGTGGCAGTGGGAGGAGGTAGGGAACTGGTCTGTCTGTCCAATATAAAGGATCAATACTGGAGGAGGAGGGTGGGAGGAGGTAGGGAACTGGTCTTTCTAGCCAATATAAAGGATCAAAACTGGAGGAGGAGGGTGGCAGTGGGAGGAGGCAGGGAACTGGTCTGTCTGCCCAATATAAAGGATCAAAACTGGAGGAGGAGGGTGGCAGCGGGAGGAGGTAGGGAACTGGTCTGTCTGCCCAATATAAAGGATCAATACTGGAGGAGGAGGGTGGGAGGAGGTAGGGAACTGGTCTGTCTGCCCAATATAAAGGATCAATACTGGAGGAGGAGGGTGTTAGCGGGAGGAGGTAGGGAACTGGTCTGTCTGCCCAATATAAAGGATCAAAACTGGAGGAGGAGGGTGGCAGTGGAATGAGGGAGGGAACTGGTCTGTCTGCCCAATATAAAGGATCAAAACTGGAGGAGGCAGGGAACTGGTCTGTCTGCCCAATATAAAGGATCAAAACTGGAGGAGGAGGGTGGCAGTGGAATGAGGGAGGGAACTGGTCTGTCTGCCCAATATAAAGGATCAAAACTGGAGGAGGGTGGCAGTGGGAGGAGGTAGGGAACTGGTCTGTCTGCCCAATATAAAGGATCAATACTGGAGGAGGAGGGTGGTAGCGGGAGGAGGTAGGGAACTGGTCTGTCTGCCCAATATAAAGGATCAATACTGGAGGAGGGTGGCAGTGGGATGAGGGAGGGAACTGGTCTGTCTGTCCAATATAAAGGATCAATACTGGAGGAGGCAGGGAACTGGTCTGTCTGCCCAATATAAAGGATCAATAATGGAGGAGGCAGGTGGCAGCAGGAGGAGGTAGGGAACTGGTCTGTCTGCCCAATATAAAGGATCAATACTGGAGGAGGAGGGTGGGAGGAGGTACGGAACTGGTCTGTCTGCCCAATATAAAGGATCAATACTGGAGGAGGAGGGTGGTAGCGGGAGGAGGTAGGGAACTGGTCTGTCTGTCCAATATAAAGGATCAATACTGGAGGAGGAGGGTGTTAGCGGGAGGAGGTAGGGAACTGGTCTGTCTGCCCAATATAAAGGATCAATTATGGAGGAGGGTGGCAGTGGGAGGAGGTAGGGAACTGGTCTGTCTGCCCAATATAAAGGATCAATACTGGAGGAGGGTGGCAGTGGGAGGAGGTAGGGAACTGGTCTGTCTGCCCAATATAAAGGATCAATACTGGGGAGGAGGGTGGTAGCGGGAGGAGGTAGGGAACTGGTCTGTCTGCCCAATATAAAGGATCAAAACTGGAGGAGGCAGGGAACTGGTCTGTCTGCCCAATATAAAGGATCAATACTGGAGGAGGAGGGTGGTAGCGGGAGGAGGTAGGGAACTGGTCTGTCTGCCCAATATAAAGGATCAATACTGGGGAGGAGGGTGGTAGCGGGAGGAGGTAGGGAACTGGTCTGTCTGTCCAATATAAAGGATCAAAACTGGAGGAGGCAGGGAACTGGTCTGTCTGCCCAATATAAAGGATCAAAACTGGAGGAGGAGAGTGGCAGCGGGAGGAGGAGGGAACTGGTCTGTCTGCCCAATATAAAGGATCAAAACTGGAGGAGGAGGGTGGCAGTGGGAGGAGGTAGGGAACTGGTCTGTCTGCCCAATATAAAGGATTAAAACTGGAAGGCAGGGAACTGGTCTGTCTGCCCAATATAAAGGATCAAAACTGGAGGAGGAGGGTGGCAGCGGGAGGAGGTAGGGAACTGGTCTGTCTGCCCAATATAAAGGATCAATACTGGAGGAGGAGGGTGGGAGGAGGTAGGGAACTGGTCTGTCTGCCCAATATAAAGGATCAATACTGGAGGAGGAGGGTGGTAGCGGGAGGAGGTAGGGAACTGGTCTGTCTGTCCAGTATAAAGGATCAATACTGGAGGAGGAGGGTGTTAGCGGGAGGAGGTAGGGAACTGGTCTGTCTGCCCAATATAAAGGATCAAAACTGGAGGAGGAGGGTGGCAGTGGAATGAGGGAGGGAACTGGTCTGTCTGCCCAATATAAAGGATCAAAACTGGAGGAGGCAGGGAACTGGTCTGTCTGCCCAATATAAAGGATCAAAACTGGAGGAGGAGGGTGGCAGTGGAATGAGGGAGGGAACTGGTCTGTCTGCCCAATATAAAGGATCAAAACTGGAGGAGGGTGGCAGTGGGAGGAGGTAGGGAACTGGTCTGTCTGCCCAATATAAAGGATCAATACTGGAGGAGGAGGGTGGTAGCGGGAGGAGGTAGGGAACTGGTCTGTCTGCCCAATATAAAGGATCAATACTGGAGGAGGGTGGCAGTGGGAGGAGGTAGGGAACTGGTCTGTCTGCCCAATATAAAGGATCAATACTGGAGGAGGAGGGTGGGAGGAGGTAGGGAACTGGTCTGTCTGCCCAATATAAAGGATCAATACTGGAGGAGGAGGGTGGTAGCGGGAGGAGGTAGGGAACTGGTCTGTCTGTCCAATATAAAGGATCAATACTGGAGGAGGGTGTTAGCGGGAGGAGGTAGGGAACTGGTCTGTCTGCCCAATATAAAGGATCAATACTGGAGGAGGGTGGCAGTGGGAGGAGGTAGGGAACTGGTCTGTCTGCCCAATATAAAGGATCAATACTGGGGGAGGAGAGTGGTAGCGGGAGGAGGTAGGGAACTGGTCTGTCTGCCCAATATAAAGGATCAATACTGGGGGAGGAGAGTGGTAGCGGGAGGAGGTAGGGAACTGGTCTGTCTGCCCAATATAAAGGATCAAAACTGGAGGAGGCAGGGAACTGGTCTGTCTGCCCAATATAAAGGATCAATACTGGAGGAGGAGGGTGGTAGCGGGAGGAGGTAGGGAACTGGTCTGTCTGCCCAATATAAAGGATCAATACTGGGGGAGGAGGGTGGTAGCGGGAGGAGGTAGGGAACTGGTCTGTCTGTCCAATATAAAGGATCAAAACTGGAGGAGGCAGGGAACTGGTCTGTCTGCCCAATATAAAGGATCAAAACTGGAGGAGGAGAGTGCCAGCGGGAGGAGGAGGGAACTGGTCTGTCTGCCCAATATAATGGATCAAAACTGGCGGAGGAATAAAAATAGCATCAATAGGAAAGTATACCAGTTTCATTTGAGGACCAGGATGTTGACAACTGTGCCATATAGATTGCTAAATAGTTGTGAAGAGATGTTTGATGTACAGATTCCATGGCACAGGGTGTATGAGATGATATATAAAACAATGCAAGATTCAAGACTTCGTGCTTTTCAGCTAAAATTATTATATAGAATTCTTCCCAACAACAAAATGTTGAATATTTGGGGCATAATATCATCGAAGCTCTGCAGATTTTGTTGTGAGGATACAGAATCAATAGACCAATTATTTTGGTATTACCCTCAGGTAGCATGTTTCTGGTCTCAGGTTCAGGAACAGTTAAAAATGCATAGCATTGAACTAAAATTGACCCTAGAAATTGTATTGTTGGGAGATCTGGAGAGACCGGGTCAGTCAATTACTAATATACTAATTAATACTCTTAGTAAAAGTATTTATCTTCAACACGCAATCTGTGGATTCTATTCGATTAGATAGATTGAAATTGTACGTTAAACATCACAGCAGAGATAGATGGGATGGGCTGAGGGTGTCCAGCAGAGATAGATGGGATGGGCTGAGGGTGTCCAGCAGAGATAGATGGGATGGGCTGAGGGTGTCCAGCAGAGATAGATGGGATGGGCTGAGGGTGGGAGATAGATGGGATGGGCTGAGGGTGTCCAGCAGAGATAGATGGGATGGGCTGAGGGTGTCCAGCAGAGATAGATGGGATGGGCTGAGGGTGTCCAGCAGAGATAGATGGGATGGGCTGAGGGTGTCCAGCAGAGAAAGATGGGAGGGGCTGAGGGTGTCCAGCAGAGATAGACGGGATGGGCTGAGGGTGTCCAGCAGAGCTAGATGGGAGGGGCTGAGGGTGTCCAGCAGAGAAAGATGGGAGGGGCTGAGGGTGTCCAGCAGAGATAGATGGGATGGGCTGAGGGTGTCCAGCAGAGAAAGATGGGAGGGGCTGAGGGTGTCCAGCAGAGATAGACGGGATGGGCTGAGGGTGTCCAGCAGAGCTAGATGGGAGGGGCTGAGGGAAGCTGAGGGTTGGGATGTGGAATTGGAGACAAGTGGGAGTGGAGTTGCTAATGCTGGTTTGCCTGAGACCATACACACACTCTCATTCAAATAAACACACACAAGAACACACACATACGTGTAATAGTGCCAGACATGCACACAAACATATACAGTTGGCATTGCTGTTATGATTTCAGTTGTCCTTGATGTCCTTTGTTTTAATTGTATTATTTAGTTTAATTCTTTTTTGCATTGATGTTTGCTGTCTGTTCCTTTTTTCTCTTTAGTTGATTGTCTTGGTTGTTGGTGCATTGGGGGGGTTCTTGGGGGATGGGGAATGGAATTAATTGTATTTTTTATTTATTTTTTATTTCTGGGGGGCTGTGGGAGGGGTCTCGAATGGTTGAGGGACAGCTATTTGGGAACTGTGGGGGGATCTTGGAGGGTTCGTGTTCATGTTTTTGGCCTGGTGGTAGATCCGTCAACATACCCTTGAGCAGGGCATTGACCCTGGAAGCTTCTGTGTGTCGCTCTGAATCTGTTGGATGACTGGTACGATGTACCAGTAGTATATTGTATATTGTATGTTTACAATGTTCATTAAACAATAATAAAACATTTGTTTTATTTAAAAAGACAGAAGGTTACTTAAATTAAGGCAAAAACGCAAAAACGTTGCATGTTCGAATCGTATAACGGACAACTTTAGCATTTTAGGTAATTAACAACTTTTCAACTACTTACTACTTTGGATCGACTTTGCAACTACTTTATCATGTTAAATAACCCTTCCCCTAACCCTTCCCATAACACTTCCCCTAACACTTCCCCTAACACTTCCCATAACACTTCCCCTAACCATAACACTTCCTCTAACCATAACACTTCCCCTAACCATAACACTTCCTGTAACCATAACACTTCCCATAACACCTCCCCTAACGTTTCCCCTAACACTTCCCCTAACACTTCCCCTAACACTTCCCCTAACACTTCCCATAACACTTCCCATAACACTTCCCCTAACCATAACACTTCCCCTAACCATAACACTTCCTGTAACCATAACACTTCCCCTAACCATAACACTTCCTGTAACCATAACACTTCCCCTCACACTTCCCCTAACCCTAACACTTCCCCTAACCCTAACACTTCCCCTAACCATTACACTTCCTATAACCATAACACTTCCCCTAACCCTAACACTTCCTCTATCCATAACACTTCCTCTAACCATAACACTTCCCCTAACTATAACACTTCCCCTAACCATAACACTTCCCTAACCATAACACTTCCCCTAACCATAACACTTCCCCTAACCCTTCCCCTAACACTTCCCTAACCATAACACTTCCTCTAACCATAACACTTCCCTAACCATAACACTTCCCTAACCATAACACTTCCCCTAACCATAACACTTCCCCTAACCATAACACTTCCCCTAACCCTAACACTTCCTCTATCCATAACACTTCCTCTAACCATAACACTTCCCTAACTATAACACTTCCCTAACCATAACACTTCCCCTAACCCTAACACTTCCCCTAACCCTTCCCCGAACACTTCCCTAACCATAACACTTCCTCTAACCATAACACTTCCCCTAACCATAACACTTCCCTAACCATAACACTTCCCTAACCATAACACTTCCCTAACGCTAACACTTCCTCTATCCATAACACTTCCTCTAACCATAACACTTCCCCTAACTATAACACTTCCCTAACCATAACACTTCCCTAACCCTAACACTTCCCCTAACCCTTCCCCGAACACTTCCCTAACCATAACACTTCCTCTAACCATAACACTTCCCCTAACAATAACACTTCCCTAACCATAACACTTCCCTAACCATAACACTTCCCTAACGCTAACACTTCCTCTATCCATAACACTTCCCCTAACCATAACACTTCCCCTAACCATAACACTTCCCCTAACCATAACACTTCCCCTAACCATAACACTTCCCCTAACCATAACACTTCCTCTAACCATAGCACTTCCCCTAACCATAACACTTCCCCTAACCATAACACTTCCCCTAACTCTTTCCCTAACATTAACCCTGTTAGCTAAGCCTTCCCCTAACCCTAACACTAACCATGACCCATTTAGCTAACCCTTCCCCTAACCTGAACCCTTTTAGCTAACCCTAACCCCTAAGCTTGCTAACGTTAGCTATAACAATCATACATTTTGCAAATTCGTAACATATTGTACGTTTATCAAATCCGTAACATATTGTACATTTTGCAAATTCGTAATATATCATACGAATTGTAATTCATTACATATCGTACGAAATGAATGATGGGACCATCCACAAATTATTACAAATTATTACATCTCATACGAAAGGTAACAATGTATCATACTAAATGGAGTGTCTCATATTTAGGTACAGAATAATACAAAATGCTCTGAGACCAGGTCGGGTCTCACACGGCTAAACTCTAGAAAGGCTATGGGTATGTTCTAATTTCAGGGTCAGTGTAGAGCAAACCCCTCCCTCCCTCCCTTTCTCCCTCCCTCCCTCCCTCCCTCCCTTTCTCCCTCCCTCCCTTTCTCCCTCCCTCCCTCCCTCCCTCCCTCCCTCTCCCTCCCTCCCTCCCTCCCTCCCTCCCTTTCTCCCTCCCTCCCTCCCTCCCTCCCTCCCTCCCTCCCTCCCTTCATTTACTCCCTTCCCTCCCTCCCTCCCTCCCTTTCTCCCTTCCTTTACCCTTCCCTCCCTTTCCTCCCTCCCTCCCCCTCCTCCCTCCCTCCCTCCCTCCCTCCCTCCCTCCCCCTCCTCCCTCCCTCCCTCCCTCCCTCCCTTCATTTCCCTTCCCTCCCTTTCCTCCCTCCCTCCCTCCCTCCCTCCCTCCCTCCCTCCCTCCCCTCCCTCCCTCCCTCCCTCCCTCCCTCCCTTTCTCCCTCCCTCCCTCCCTTTCTCCCTTCATTTACCCTTCCCTCCCTTTCCTCCCTCCCTCCCTCCCTCCCTCCCTCCCTCCCTCCCTCCCTCCCCCTCCCTCCCCCTCCCTCCCTCCCTCCCTCCCTCCCTCCCTCCCTCCCTCCCTCCCTCCCTCCCTCCCTCCCCCCCACACACACACACACACTGCTTTCCTTTAAACTCTATACCACTTGTTTTTATAGGAATAGCAAGAAACACCCTTATCAGAAGTAGAGAGTCATAATGTCTCTGCTGCTGCAATGTGGAGGAGAAGAAAACTAGTCGATAGGCCTCTGTCTGTGTCCCAAATGGTAACCTATATGAGCCCCGGTCAAAAGTAGTGGACTATATATATATATATATATATATATATATATATAGGGATTAGGCTGCCATTTGGGAAGCAGACTCTATCATCTGTCAGTGCAGGAATGCCAGGCCCAGTAATTTACTCCCAGTCTGGGACTTGAGGCCCCACCACACCACACCACCACCACTACACCACTAACCTCTGTTAGAGCTGCTTCTCTCTGCTAACCTCCATTAGAGCTGCTTCTCTCTGCTGCTTCTAACCTCTGTTAGAGCTGCTTCTCTCTGCTGACCTCTGTTACTGCTCTCAACCTCCATTAGAGCTGCTTCTCTCTGCTCTCTGCTAACCTCTGTTAGAGCTGCTTCTCTCTGCTCTCTGCTAACCTCTGTTAGAGCTGCTTCTCTCTGCTCTCTGCTAACCTCCATTAGAGCTGCTTCTCTCTGCTAACCTCTCTGCTTCTCTCTGCTAACCTCCATTAGAGCTGCTTCTCTCTGCTAACCTCTCTGCTTCTCTGCTAACCTCTGTTAGAGCTGCTTCTCTCTGCTCTCTGCTAACCTCCATTAGAGCTGCTTCTCTCTGCTAACCTCCATTAGAGCTGCTTCTCTCTGCTGACCTCTGTTAGAGCTGCTTCTCTCTGCTAACCTCCATTAGAGCTGCTTCTATCTGCTCTCTGCTAACCTCTGTTAGAGCTGCTTCTCTCTGCTAACCTCTGTTAGAACTGCTTCTCTCTGCTAACCTCTGTTAGAGCTGCTTCTCTCTGCTGCTTCTCTCTGCTAACCTCTGTTAGAGCTGCTTCTCTCTGCTAACCTCTGTTAGAGCTGCTTCTCTCTGCTGACCTCTGTTAGAGCTGCTTCTCTCTGCTAACCTCCATTAGAGCTGCTCTTCTAACCTCTTAGAGCTGCTTCTCTCTGCTAACCTCTGTTAGAGCTGCTTCTCTCTGCTAACCTCCATTAGAGCTGCTTCTATCTGCTCTCTGCTAACCTCTGTTAGAACTGCTTCTCTCTGCTAACCTCTGTTAGAGCTGCTTCTCTCTGCTAACCTCTGTTAGAGCTGCTTCTCTCTGCTAACCTCTGTTAGAGCTGCTTCTCTTTGCTAACCTCTGTTAGAGCTGCTTCTCTCTGCTAACCTCTGACAGTACTGCTTCTCTCTGCTAACCTCTGTTAGAACTGCTTCTCTCTGCTAACCTCTGTTAGAGCTGCTTCTCTCTGCTAACCTCTGACAGAACTGCTTCTCTCTTCTAACCTCTGACAGTACTGCTTCTCTCTGCTCTCTTGACATACACACTCTGTGACTACTGGCTTGACCACTTCACCCAGTTTCCAGTCTGAAATAGGCTATACACACACACACACACACACACACACACACACACACACTGCGACTACTGTCTTGACCACTGTCTTGACCACTTTTTAGAACTAAGAACACTCCAGACCTGACTGCCCTCGACCTGCACAAAAACACCCTGTGGCGTACTGCACTAGCATCGAATATTCCCCATGATATGCAACATTTCAGGGAAGTCAGGAACCAATACAGTCAGTTAGGAAAGCAAAGGCTAGCTTTTTCAAAGAGAAATTTGCATCCTGCAGCACTAATTCCAAAAAGTTCTGGGACACTGTAACATCCATGGAGAATAAGAGCACCTCCTCCCAACTGCCCACTGCTCTGAGGCTAGGAAACACGGTCACCACTGACAAATCCACAATAATCGAGAATTTAAATAAGCATTTCTCCACAGCTGGCCATGCTTTCCACCTGGCTACCCCAACCCCGGCCAACAGCTCCGCACCCCCGCAGCAAATGGCCCAAGTCCTGGATCCCTACAAATCAGCTGGGCTAGACAATCTGGACCCTCTCTTCCTAAAATGATCTTCTGCCATTGTTGCAACCCCTATTACTAGTCTGTTCAACCTCTTTTGTATCATCTGAGATCCCTAAAGATTGGAAAGCTGCTGCAGTCATCCCCCTCTTCAAAGGGGGAGACACTAGACCCAAACTGTTACAGACCTATATCCATCCTGCTCTGCCTCTAGACCCAAACTGTTACAGACCTATATCCATCCTGCCCTGCCTTTCTAAAGTCTTCGAAAGCCAAGTTAACAAACAGATCACTGACCATTTTGAATCCCACCGTACCGTCTCCGCTATGCAATCTGGTTTCAGAGCTGGTCACGGGTGCACCTCAGCCACGCTCAAGGTACTAAGCGATATCATAGTCGCCATCGATAAAAGACAGTGCTGTACTACTGTCTTCATCAACCTGGCCAAGGCTTTCGACTCTGTCAATCACCGTATTCTTATCGGCAGACTCAACAGCCTTGGTTTCTCTAATGCCTGCCTCGCCTTGTTCACTAAAATACTTCTCAGATAGAGTTCAGTGTGTCAAATCGGAGGGCCTGTTGTTCGGACCTCTGGCAGTCTCTATGGGGGTGCCACAGGGTTCAATTCTTGGACCGACTCTTTTCTCTGTATATATCAATGATGTCGCTCTGCTGGTGATTCTCTGATCAACCTCTACGCAGACGACACCATTCTGTATATATCTGGCCCTTCTTTAGACACTGTGTTAACAAACCTCCAAACGAGCTTCAATGCCATACAACACTCCTTCCGTGGCCTCCAACTGCTCTTAAATGCTAGTAAAACTAATTTCATGCTCTTCAACCGATCGCTGCGCGCACCTGCCTGCCCGCCTAGCGTCACTACTCTGGACGGTTCTGATTTAGAATATGTGGACAACTATAAATACCTAGGTACCTGGTTAGACTGTAAAATCTCCTTCCAGACTCACATTAAGCATCTCCAATCAAAGGTTAAATCTAGAATTGGCTTTCTATTTCGCAAAAAAAGCCTGCTTCACTCACGCCAACACCTGCTTTGGCCGCCTTTCCATCCAGTTCTCTGCTGCCAATGACTGGAACGAATTGCAAAAATCACTGAAGTTGGAGACTTTTATCTCCCTCACTAACTTTAAGCATCCGCTGTCAGACCAGCTTACCAACCGCCGCAGCTGTACACAGCCCATCTGTAAATAGCCCATCCAACCAACTACCTACCTCATCCCATATTTGTTTTTGATTTTCTGCTCTTTTGCACACCAGTATTTCTACTTGCACATCCTCATCTGCACATCTATCACTCCAGTGTTAATTTGCTAAATTGTAATTACTTCGCCACCATTGGCCTATTTATGGCCTTACCTCCTTACTCCATTTGTACTCACTGTGTATAGATTTTTCTATTGTGTTATTGACTGTACGTTTGTTTATCCCATGTGTAACTCTGTGTTGTTGTTTTTGTCGCACTGCTTTGCTTTATCTTGGCCAGGTCGAAGTTGTAAATATGAACTTGTTCTCAACTGGCCAACCTGGTTAAATAAAGGTGAAATAAATTTTAAAAATGAACCCAGCTTCCAGTCTGAAATAGGTTATGCACACACACACGCACAGAGAGACACGCACTGTAAATACGTACGGTTCTCTCAGTAATCTCTAACTAATCGTCATATCAATGTTCCCCTTTTATGTACCTTGACAGTGTATCCTTAAACAAAGATATGCCAATCAGAGCACATGAGCCAATCAGAGCAAATGGAATGTTTAACTATAACATATAGTGTATATGCTATACGCAAACATTCCGAAGGTCATGACAACAAGCTGACTAGAACACTGTCCTTATAAAGCTGTCTGGCAGGTACACATTGATATACCATAAAGATTAGAACATACAGAATTGCATTTAGTAGGTTGTAGACTACAAGAGTTTCACACTAACATAAAGCAGTCGAGTCCTGTATTTAAGCTGTGAACTTCCCTGTACCAATACAAACCACTCATTTCAACTTCAGCACGGTCATATTAACCTGAAATGGACAACACATATGCATGGCTCCACCACTGAACACCGGAACACATCAAGACACTGACGTTTTTCTCAAAAAAGTATTTCATGTTCAAGAAAGGATGAGTAAGGGGAATAAAATGGAATGGCAATTGGTTGGAAGGAGAGTGGTGATTGGTTGGAAGGGTTTTCATGGTAGAGTGGTGATTGGTTGGAAGGGTTTTCATGGTAGAGTGGTGATTGGTTGGAAGGGTTTTCATGGTAGAGTGGTGATTGGTTGGAAGGGTTTTCATGGTAGAGTGGTGATTGGTTGGAAGGGTTTTCATGGTAGAGTGGTGATTGGTTGGAAGGAGAGTAGTGATTGGTTGGAAGGGTTTTCATGGTAGAGTGGTGATTGGTTGGAAGGAGAGTAGTGATTGGTTGGAAGGGTTTTCATGGTAGAGTGGTGATTGGTTGGAGGGAGAGTGGTGATTGGTTGGAAGGGTTTTCAAGGTAGAGTGGTGATTGGTTGGAAGGGTTTTCATGGTAGAGTGGTGATTGGTTGGAAGGGTTTTCATGGTAGAGTGGTGATTGGTTGGAAGGGTTTTCATGGTAGAGTGGTGATTGGTTGGAAGGGTTTCATGGTAGAGTGGTGATTGGTTGGAAGGGTTTTCATGGTAGAGTGGTGATTGGTTGGAAGGGTTTCATGGTAGAGTGGTGATTGATTGGAAGGGTTTTCATGGTAGAGTGGTGATTGGTTGGAAGGAGAGTGGTGATTGGTTGGAAGGGTTTTCATGGTAGAGTGGTGATTGGTTGGAGGGAGAGTGGTGATTGGTTGGAAGGGTTTTCATGGTAGAGTGGTGATTGGTTGGAAGGGTTTTCATGGTAGAGTGGTGATTGGTTGGAAGGGTTTTCATGGTAGAGTGGTGATTGGTTGTAAGGGTTTTCATGGTAGAGTGGTGATTGGTTGGAAGGAGAGTAGTGATTGGTTGGAAGGGTTTTCATGGTAGAGTGGTGATTGGTTGGAAGGAGAGTAGTGATTGGTTGGAAAGGTTTTCATGGTAGAGTGGTGATTGGTTGGAGAGGAGAGTGGTGATTGGTTGGAAGGGTTTTCAAGGTAGAGTGGTGATTGGTTGGAAGGGTTTTCATGGTAGAGTGGTGATTGGTTGGAAGGGTTTTCATGGTAGAGTGGTGATTGGTTGGATGGGTTTTCATGGTAGAGTGGTGATTGGTTGGAAGGGTTTCATGGTAGAGTGGTGATTGGTTGGAAGGGTTTTCATGGTAGAGTGGTGATTGGTTGGAAGGGTTTCATGGTAGAGTGGTGATTGATTGGAAGGGTTTCATGGTAGAGTGGTGATTTGTTGGAAGGGTTTTCATGGTAGAGTGGTGATTGGTTGGAAGGGTTTTCATGGTAGAGTGGTGATTGGTTGGAAGGGTTTTCATGGTAGAGTGGTGATTGGTTGAAAGGGTTTTCATGGTAGAGTGGTGATTGGTTGGAAGCGTTTTCATGGTAGAGTGGTGATTGGTTGGAAGGGTTTTCATGGTAGAGTGGTGATTGGTTGGAAGGGTTTTCATGGTAGAGACCTGGTTTGCTACAACTGTTCTCCCAAACAAACCCTCAAGTAGAAAATGGAGGCAGCTGTGGAAAGAGGGAGGATGGTACCTAGGGAGGCCCTGACCCTGGTACCTAGGGAGGCTGGTACCTAGGGAGGCTGGTACCTAGGGGGGCCCCGGCCCTGGTACCTAGGGGGGCTGGTACCTAGGGAGGCTGGTACCTAGGGAGGCTGGTAACTAGGGAGGCTGGTACCTAGGGAGGCTGGTACCTAGGGAGGCTGGTAACTAGGGAGGCTGGTACCTAGGGAGGCACTGCCCTGGTACCTAGGGAGGCTGGTACCTAGGGAGGCTGGTACCTAGGGAGGCCTCGGACCTGGTACCTAGGGAGGCCCTGGCCCTGGTACCTACATTAATCATATTGTAGTTATTTCAACACTCGTTAGAATGTATTTTGATTCATTTTATTTAACCTTTATTTAACTAGGTACGTCAGTTAAGAACAAAATCGTATTTACAATGATGGCCTACCAAAATGCCTCATGCGAGGACGGGGGCCTGGGATTATAATAAATAAATAAATACAATATCAATAAAGAACACAACACACATCACAACAAGAGACACTACACTACATAAAGAGAGACAACACAACACTACATAAAGAGAGACAACACAACACTACATAAAGAGAGACAACACAACACTACATAAAGAGAGACAACACAACACTACATAAAGAGAGACAACACAACACTACATAAAGAGAGACAACACAATACTACATAAAGAGAGACAACACAACACTACATAAAGAGAGACAACACAACACTACATAAAGAGAGACAACACAACACTACATAAAGAGAGACAACACAACACTACATAAAGAGAGACAACACAACACTACATAAAGAGAGACAACACAATAAAGAGAGACAACACACTACATAAAGAGAGACAACACAACACTACATAAAGAGAGACAACACAACACTACATAAAGAGAGACAACACAACACTACATAAAGAGAGACAACACAACACTACATAAAGAGAGACAACACAACACTACATAAAGAGAGACAACACAACACTACATAAAGAGAGACAACACAACAAAGAGAGACAACACAACACTACATAAAGAGACAACACAACACTACATAAAGACACTAACACTAAAAAGAGAGACAACACAACACTACATAGAGACACAACACTACATAAAGAGAGACAACACTACATAAAGAGAGACAACACTACATAAAGAGAGACAACACAACACTACATAAAGAGAGACAACACAACACTACATAAAGAGAGACAACACAACACTACATAAAGAGAGACAACACAACACTACATAAAGAGAGACCACACTACATAAAGAGAGACAACACAACACTACATAAAGAGAGACAACACTACATAAAGAGAGACAACACAACACTACATAAAGAGAGACCACACAACACTACACAAAGAGAGACAACACAACACTACATAAAGAGAGACCACAACACTACATAAAGAGAGACAACACAACATAAAGAGAGACAACACTACATAAAAAGAGAGACAACACTACATAAAGAGAGACAACACTACATAAATAGAGACAACACTACAAAAGAGAGACAACACTACATAAAGAAAGACAACACAACACTACATAAAGAGAGACAACACAACACTATATAAAGAGAGACAACACAACACTACATAAAGAGAGACAACACAACACTACATAAAGAGAGACAACACTACACTACATAAAGAGAGACAACACTACATAAAGAGAGACAACACTACATAAAGAGAGACAACACTACATAAAGAGAGACAACACAACACTACATAAAGAGAGATACCACAACACTACATAAAGAGAGATACCACAACACTACATAAAGAGAGACAACACAACACTACATAAAGAGAGACAACACAACACTACATAAAGAGAGACAACACAACACTACATAAAGAGAGACAACACAACACTACATAGAGACACAACACTACATAAAGAGAGACAACACTACATAAAGAGAGATAACACTACATAAAGAAAGACAACACTACATAAAGAGAGACAACACAACACTACATAAAGAGAGACAACACTACATAAAGAGAGACAACACAACACTACATAAAGAGAGACCACACTACATAAAAAGAGAGACAACACAACACTACATAAAGAGAGACAACACTACATAAAGAGAGACAACACAACACTACATAAAGAGAGACCACACAACACTACACAAAGAGAGACAACACAACACTACATAAAGAGAGACCACAACACTACATAAAGAGAGACAACACAACATAAAGAGAGACAACACTACATAAAGAGAGACAACACTACATAAAGAGAGACAACACTACATAAAGAGAGACAACACTACATAAAAAGAGAGACAACACTACATAAAGAGAAGACAACACAACACTACATAAAGAGAGACAACACTACATAAAGAGAGACTACACAACACTACATAAAGAGAGACAAGACAACACTACATAAAGAGAGACACCACTACACTACATAAAGAGAGACAACACTACATAAAGAGAGACAACACTACATAAAGAGAGACAACACTACATAAAGAGAGACTACACAACACTACATAAAGAGAGACAAGACAACACTACATAAAGAGAGACAACACAACATAAAGAGAGACAACACAACACTACATAAAGAGAGACAACACAACACTACATAAAGAGAGACAACACAACACTAAATAAAGAGAGAAAACACTACATAAAGAGAGACAACACTACATAAAGAGAGACAACACAACACTACATAAAGAGAGACAACACAACACTACATAAAGAGAGACAACACTACATAAAGAGAGAGAACACTACACTACATAAAGAGAGACAACACAACACTACATAAAGAGAGACAACACAACACTACATAAAGAGAGACAACACAACACTACATAAAGAGAGACCACACTACATAAAGAGAGACAACACAACACTACATAAAGAGAGACAACACTACATAAAGAGAGACAACACTACATAAAGAGAGACAACACAACACTACATAAAGAGAGACCACACAACACTACACAAAGAGAGACAACACAACACTACATAAAGAGAGACCACAACACTACATAAAGAGAGACAACACAACATAAAGAGAGACAACACTACATAAAGAGAGACAACACTACATAAAGAGAGACAACACTACATAAAGAGAGACAACACTACATAAAGAGAGACAACACTACATAAAGAGAGACAACACAACACTACATAAAGAGAGACAACACAACACTACATAAAGAGAGACAACACAACACTACATAAAGAGAGACAACACAACACTACATAAAGAGAGACAACACAACACTACATAAAGAGACAACACTACATAAAGAGACAACACAACACTACATAAAGAGACAACACTACATAAAGAGAGACAACACAACACTACATAAAGAGAGATACTACAACACTACATAAAGAGAGACAACACAACACTACATAAAGAGAGACCACACAACACTACATAAAGAGAGACAACACAACACTACATAAAGAGAGGCACCATAACACTACATAAAGAGAGACAACAAAACACTACATAGAGACACAACACTACATAAAGAGAGACAACACTACATAAAGAGAGATAACACTACATAAAGAGAGACAACACTACATAAAGAGAGACAACACAACACTACATAAAGAGAGACAACACTACATAAAGAGAGACAACACAACACTACATAAAGAGAGACCACACTACATAAAGAGAGACAACACAACACTACATAAAGAGAGACAACACTACATAAAGAGAGACAACACAACACTACATAAAGAGAGACCACACAACACTACACAAAGAGAGACAACACAACACTACATAAAGAGAGACAACACAACACTACATAAAGAGAGACAACACAACATAAAAAGAGAGACAACACTACATAAAGAGAGACAACACTACACTACATAAAGAGAGACAACACACTACATAAAGAGAGACAACACTACATAAAGAGAGACAACACTACATAAAGAGAGACAACACAACACTACATAAAGAGAGACAACACAACACTACATAAAGAGAGACAACACAACACTACATAAAGAGAGACAACACAACACTACATAAAGAGAGACAACACTACACTACATAAAGAGAGACAACACTACACTAAAAAGAGAGACAACACTACATAAAGAGAGACAACACAACACTACATAAAGAGAGACAACACAACACTACATAAAGAGAGACAACACACTACATAAAGAGAGACAACACAACACTACATAAAGAGAGACAACACAACACTACATAAAGAGAGACAACACAACACTACATAAAGAGAGACAACACAACACTACATAAAGAGAGACAACACAACACTACACAACACTACATAAAGAGAGACAACACAACACTACATAAAGAGAGACAACACAACACTACATAAAGAGAGACAACACACACTACATAAAGAGAGACAACACTACATAAAGAGAGAGAACACTACACACTACATAAAGAGAGACAACACAACACTACATAAAGAGAGACAACACAACACTACATAAAGAGAGACAACACAACACTACATAAAGAGAGACAAAACAACACTACATAAAGAGAGACAACACTACATAAAGAGAGACCTAAGACAACACTACATAAAGAGAGACAACACAACACTACATAAAGAGAGACAACACTACACTACATAAAGAGAGACAACACTACACTACATAAAGAGAGACAACACAACACTACATAAAGAGAGACAACACAACACTACATAAAGAGAGACAACACAACACTACATAAAGAGAGACAACACAACACTACATAAAGAGAGACAACACACTACATAAAGAGAGACAACACTACACACTACATAAAGAGAGACAACACTACACTACATAAAGAGAGACAACACTACACTACATAAAGAGAGACAACACAACACTACATAAAGAGAGACAACACAACACTACATAAAGAGAGACAACACTACATAAAGAGAGACAACACTACACTACATAAAGAGAGACAATACAACACTACATAAAGAGAGACAACACAACACCACATAAAGAGAGACAACGCTACATAAAGAGAGACAACACAACACTACATAAAGAGAGACAACACTACATAAAGAGAGACAACACAACACTACATAAAGAGAGACAACACTACATAAAGAGAGACAACACAACATAAAGAGAGACAACACTACATAAAGAGAGACAACACAACACTACATAAAGAGAGACAACACAACACCACATAAAGAGAGACAAGGCTACATAAAGAGAGACACCACAACACTACATAAAGAGAGACAACACTACATGAAGAGAGACCTAAGACAACACTACAATAAGAGAGACAACACTACATAAAGAGAGAAAACACTACATAAAGAGAGACAACACTACATAAAGAGAGACAACACAACACCACATAAAGAGAGACAACACAACACTACATAAAGAGAGACAACACTACATAAAGAGAGACAACACAACACTACATAAAGAGAGACAACACAACATAAAGAGAGACAACACTACATAAAGAGAGACACCACAACACTACATAAAGAGAGACAACACAACACTACATAAAGAGAGACAACACTACATGAAGAGAGACCTAAGACAACACTACAATAAGAGAGACAACACAACCCTACATAAAGAGAGAAAACACTACATAAAGAGAGACAACACTACATAAAGAGAGACAACACTACATAAAGAGAGACAACACAACACCACATAAAGAGAGACAACACTACACTACATAAAGAGAGACAACACAACATAAAGAGAGACAACACTACATAAAGAGAGACAACACAACACAACACTACATAAAGAGAGACAACACTACACTACATAAAGAGAGACAACACAACACTACATAAAGAGAGACAACACTACACTAAAGAGAGACAACACTACGTAAAGAGAGACAACACAACACTACATAAAGAGAGACAACACAACACTACATAAAGAGAGACAACACTACACTACATAAAGAGAGACAACACTACACTACATAAAGAGAGACAACACTACACTACATAAAGAGAGACAACACAACACTACATAAAGAGAGACAACACAACACTACATAAAGAGAGACAACACTACACTACAGAAAGAGAGACAACACAATACTACATAAAGAGAGACAACACAACACTACATAAAGAGAGACAACACAACACTACATAAAGAGAGACAACACTACACTATATAAAGAGACAACAACACTACATAAAGAGAGACAACACTACACTACATAAAGAGAGACAACACAACACTACATAAAGAGAGACCACAACACTACATAAAGAGAGACAACACAACACTACATAAAGAGAGACAACACTACATGAAGAGAGACCTAAGACAACACTACAATAAGAGAGACAACACAACACTACATAAAGAGAGAAAACACTACATAAAGAGAGACAACACTACATAAAGAGAGACAACACAACACTACATAAAGAGAGACAACACTACATGAAGAGAGACCTAAGACAACACTACAATAAGAGAGACAACACAACACTACATAAAGAGAGAAAACACTACATAAAGAGAGACAACACTACATAAAGAGAGACAACACAACACTACATAAAGAGAGACAACACTACACTACATAAAGAGAGACAACACAACACTACATAAAGAGAGACAATGCTACATAAAGAGAGACAACACTACATAAAGAGAGACAACACAACACTACATAAAGAGAGACAACACAACACTACATAAAGAGAGACAACAGAACACAACATAAAGAGAGACAACACTACATAAAGAGAGACAACACAACACCACATAAAGAGAGACAACACTACACTACATAAAGAGAGACAACACAACACTACATAAAGAGAGACAACACTACATAAAGAGAGACAACACTACACTACAGAAAGAGAGACAACACAACACTACATAAAGAGAGACAACACAACACTACATAAAGAGAGACAACACTACATAAAGAGAGACAACACAACACTACATAAAGAGAGACAACACTACACTACATAAAGAGAGACAACACAACACTACATAAAGAGAGACCACAACACTACATAAAGAGAGACAACACAACACTACATAAATAGAGACCACAACACTACATAAAGAGAGACAACACTACATAAAGAGAGACAACACTACACTACATAAAGAGAGACAACACTACATAAAGAGAGACAACACTACACTACATAAAGAGAGACAACACAACACTACATAAAGAGAGACAACACAACACTACATAAAGAGAGACAAAAACACTACATAAAGAGAGACAACACAACACTACATAAAGAGAGACAACACAACACTACATAAAGAGAGACAACACAACACTACATAAAGAGAGACAACACTACACTATATAAAGAGAGACAATACTACATAAAGAGAGACAACACAACACTACATAAAGAGAGACAACACTACACTACATAAAGAGAGACAACACAACACTACATAAAGAGAGACCACAACACTACATAAAGAGAGACAACACAACACTACATAAAGAGAGACCACAACACTACATAAAGAGAGACAACACAACACTACATAAAGAGAGACAACACAACACTACATAAAGAGAGACCACAACACTACATAAAGAGAGACAACACAACACTACATAAAGAGAGACAACACTACATAAAGAGAGACAACACTACATAAAGAGAGACAACACAACACTACATAAAGAGAGACCACAACACTACATAAAGAGAGACAACTCAACACTACATAAAGAGAGACTTAATAAGACAACAACATAGCAAGGCAGCAACACATGACAACACAGCATGGTAGCACCACAACATGACAACAACATGTTAGCAACACAACATGGTAGCAGAAGCCCTAGTCTTTATGTCTATCGTCTATCATGCCACAAGGCTCCATGTGTCTCTCTCTCTCTCTCTCTACTCCCTTTCCGCCTGCTGCATGCTACAGGGAGGGAAGGAAGGCAGGCAGGGAGGGAGGGAGGGGGCTATGGAGGGGAGAGGGAGGGAGGGAGGAGTTGTTGGAGGGAGTGAGTGAGTGAGTGAGTGAGTGAGTGAGTGAGTGAGTGAGTGAGGAGGGAGGGGAGGGAGGGAGGGAGGGAGGGAGGGAGGGAGGGAGGGAGGGAGGGAGGGAGGGAGGGAGGGAGGGAGGGAGGGAGGGAGGGAGGGAGGGAGGGAGGGAGGGAGGGAGGGAGGGAGGGAGGGAGGGAGGGGCAGAGGCAGAGGCTCTTTGATGCCTAACCTGAGTTCAACAGCTCATTTGGGCCATTCTGAGGGGGGATGTGGCCTGGTCTGGTCTGAAGTTGGAACAGTCCAGTCGGTCAGACTCTGTGATTCTAGTGTTTCCTGACACCAGGAGCATGAGGAGGAGGAGAAAGAGGAGGAGCATGAGGAGGAGGAGAAAGAGGAGGGGGAGGAGGAGGAGGGGGAGGAGGAGAAGCACAAAGAGGAGGAGGAGGAGGAGCATGAAGAGGAGGAGGAGGAGAAGCACGTAGAGGAGGAGGAGGCGCATTAAGAGGAGAAGGAGGAGGAGGAAGAGGAGGAGGTGCACAAAGAGGAGGAGGAGGAGGAGCATGGAGAGAAGGAGGAGGAGGAGTAGCATGAGGAGGAGGAGCACGAAGAGGAGGAGGAGGAGCATGAAGAGGAAGAGGAGGAGGAAGAAGAGGAGGAGCACGAAGAGGAGGAGGAGCATGAAGAGGAGGAGGAGGAGGAGCATGAGGAGGAAGAGGAGAACAGCTTGAGAACACAGTCCCTGCACAACATGAAGAGAGGCTGGTAGGAAGGAGCCCCCAGACCAATATTCTTAAAATATATTCTGTGACTGTGGAGGTGTAATTTAGCAGAAGCTCCTACCCAGAGTGACTCTACTACTACTCTCTTCAAAAGGCTGAGGGCAAGCTTCAGACCACAATAGGGCAAGCTTCAGACCACAATAGGGCAAGCTTCAGACCACAATAGGGCAAGCTTCAGACCACAATAGGGCAAGCTTCAGACCACAATAGCGCAAGCTTCAGACCACAATAGGGCAAGATTCAGACCACAATAGCGCCGCTGATAAAAACCTTAAATGCAGAAGCAGCCCAATGAAAAGCAGATAGATCAATCTATTTAAGTATCCCGACGGTTGACAATAACACAGGGGTCGAACGACCCCTAGACACCTCCATGTTCCTGCTCTTTTGTCTCTGGGACATCTCACCACCAACCAGGGTGACAATGGGGGTGGGACCCCTGGTGGGGGGTCTATGTCCCAGCGTGTTCATCCCAGGGAGGGGTCACTGTTCTCAGTCAAGCTGCGGCAGCCACTGGCCCCTGACATCCAGCCCCCCCAGTGAGGATACAAATGGAAGGATGGAGGAGACAGAAAGTCAATGGGTAGATTGTTCAATTTAACCCTTGTGACCTGGGCTACCCTTCAATCTGTCAGCCAGACCCTCCCCTCTGCTCCCATCACACTAAACGGTACAGCTAGCAGGATGGGACAAGGGAGAGGAGCGAAAAAGAAGAGGACAAGGTAAATGTGAGAGAACATTGGAAGCCGAGAGGGAGAGAGAGAGAGACACAGAGAGAGAGAGAGAGAAAGAGAGAGAGAGAGAGAGAGAGAGAGAGAGAGAGAGACAGAGAAATATACAGACAACAAATTCCAATTGGCTATACTAAAACTCTTTGACATCATCCTTAGCTCTGGCATCTTCCCCAATATTTGGAACCAAGAACGGATCACCCCTTTCCACAAAAGTGGAGACAAATTTGACCCCAATAACTACCGTGGGATATGCGTCAACAGCAACCTTGGGAAAATCCTCTGCATTATCATTACCGGCAGACTCGTACATTTCCTCAGTGAAAACAATGTACTGAGCAAATGTCAAATTGGCATTTTAACAAATTACCGTATGACAGACCACGTATTCACCCTGCACACCCTCATTAACAAACAAACAAAACAAAACAAAGGCAAAGTCTTCTCATGCTGCGTTGATTTAAAAAAAAGCCTCCGACTCAATTTAGCATGAGGGTCTGCTATACAAACTGATGGAAAGTGGTGTTGGGGGAAAAACATACGACATTATAAAACCCATGTACACAAACAAGTGTGCGGTTAAAATTTGCAAAAAACACACATTTCTCCCCACAGGGCCGTGGGGTGAGACAGGGATGCAGCTTCTTCAACATATATATCAATGAATTGGCGCGGGCACTAGAAAAGTCTGCAGCACCCAGCCTCACCCTACTAGAATCTGAAGTCAAATGTCTACTGTTTGCTGATGATCTGGTGCTTCTGTCCCCAACCAAGGAGGAGGGCCTACAGCAGCACCTAGATATTCTGCACAGATTCTGTCAGACCTGGGCCCTGACAGTAAATCTCAGTAAGACCAAAATGATGTTGTTCCAAAAAAGGTCCAGTCGCCAGGACCACAAATACAAATTCCATCCAGACACCGTTGCCCTAGAGCACACAAAAAACGATACATACATTGGCCTAAACATCACGGGAAACTTCCTATGTTTAACTGTGTTGTTTGTGTCGCACTGCTTTGCTTCATCTTGTCCAGGTCACAGTTGTAAATGAAAACTTGTTCTCAACTGGCCTTCCTGGTTAAATAAAGGGTTAGGGTTATATATATAAATACCTGGTTAAATAAAGGGTTAGGGTTATATATATAAATACCTGGTTAAATAAAGGGTTAGGGTTATATATGTAAATACCTGGTTAAATAAAGGGTTAGGGTTATATATGTAAATACCTGGTTAAATAAAGGGTTAGGGTTATATATATAAATACCTGGTTAAATAAAGGGTTAGGGTTATATATGTAAATACCTGGTTAAATAAAGGGTTAGGGTTATATATGTAAATACCTGGTTAAATAAAGGGTTAGGGTTATATATGTAAATACCTGGTTAAATAAAGGGTTAGGGTTATATATGTAAATACCTGGTTAAATAAAGGGTTAGGGTTATATATGTAAATACCTGGTTAAATAAAGGGTTAGGGTTATATATATAAATACCTGGTTAAATAAAGGGTTAGGGTTATATATGTAAATACCTGGTTAAATAAAGGGTTAGGGTTATATATATAAATACCTGGTTAAATAAAGGTGAAATAAAAAAATGTCAAAGCTGTGAACGCTCTGAGAGAAAGAAGGGAAAGAAGGGCCTTCTATGCCATCAAAATGAACATAAAATTTGACATACCAATTAGGATCTGGCTAAAAATACTTTAATCAGTTATAGAACCCATTGCCCTTTATGGTTGTGAGGTCTGGGGTCCTCTCACCAACCAAGAATTCACAGAATGGGACAAACACCAAATTGAGACTCGGCATGCAGAAGTCAGCAAAAATACAACGTAAAACACAGAGGCCTACTGGTGCTTTTCCATGCCGTCCCTAGGAGGGGTGCGTCACTTGAGTGGGTTGAGTCACTGACGTGGTCTTCGTGTCTGGGTTGGCGCCTGCCCTTGGGTTGTGCCGTGGCGGAGATCTTTGTGGGCTATACTCGGCCTTGTCTCAGGATGGTAAGTTGGTGGTTGAAGATATCCCTCTAGTGGTGTGGGGGCTGTGCTTTGGCACAGTGGGTGGGGTTATATCCTGCCTGTTTGGCCCTGTCCGTGGGTATCATCGGAGGGGGCCACAGTGTCTCCTGACCCCTCCTGTCTCAGCCTCCAGTATTTATGCTTCAGTAGTTTATGTGTCGGGGGGCTTGGGTCAGTCTGTTATATCTGGTGTATTTCTCCTGTCTTATCCGGTGTCCTGTGTAAAGTATGCTCTCTCTAATTCTCTCTTTCTCTCTTTCTTTTTTTTCTCTCTCAGAGGACCTGAGCCCTAGGACCATGCCTCAGGACTACCTGGCACGATGACTCCTTGCTGTTCCCAGTCCACCTGGTCATGCTACCGATCTGCCTGCAGCTATGGAACCCTGACCTGTTCACCGGACGTGCTACCTGTCCCAGACCTGCTGTTTTCAACTCTCTAGAGACAGCAGGAGCGGTAGAGATACTCCTAATGAGGACATTTATTCCTGAGGTGCTGAATTGCTGCACCCTCGACAACTACTGTGATTATTATTATTTGACCATGCTGGTCATTTATGAACATTTGAACATCTTGGCCATGTTCTGTTATAATCTCCACCCGGCACAGCCAGAAGAGGACTGGCCACCCCTCATAGCCTGGTTCCTCTCTAGGTTTCTTCCTAGGTTTTGGCCTGTCTAGGGAGTTTTTCCTAGCCACCGTACTTCTACACCTGCATTGCTTGCTGTTTGGGGTTTTAGGCTGGGTTTCTGTACAACACTTTGAGACATCAGCTGATGTACGAAGGGCTATATAAATACATTTGATTTGATTTGAAAACACCAAATAATGCATGCAGAGTAGAATTAGGCCGATACCCGATAATTTTCCAAATCCAAAAAAGAGATGTTAAATTGTACAACCACCTAAAAGGACAAAGCCATCATCTACAGAGAAATGAACCTGGAGAAGAGTCCCCTAAGCAAGCTGGTCTTGGGGCTCTGTTCACAAACATAAACACACCCACAGAGCCCCAGGACAGCAACACAATTAGACTGAACCAAATCATGAGAAAACAAAACGATAATTACTTGACACATTGGAAAGAATTAACAAAAAAACAGAGTCAACTAGAATGCTATTTGGCCCTACACAGAGAGTACACAGCGGCAGAATACCTGACCACTGTGACTGACCCAAAATTAAGGAAAGCTTTGACTATGTACAGACTCAGTGAGCATAGCCTTGCTATTGAGAAAGGCCGCCAAAGGCAGACCTGCCTCTTAGGAGAAGACAGGCTATGTGCACACTGCCCACGAAATGAGGTGGAAACTGAGCTGCACTTCCTAACCTCCTGCCAAATGTATGACCATATTAGAGAGACATATTTCCCTCAGATTACACAGATCCACAAAAATCCGAAAACAAACCCGATTTTGATAAACTACCATATCTACTGGGTGAAATACCACAGTGTGCCATCACAGCAGCAAGATGTGTGACCTGTTGCCACAAAAAAAGGTCAACCAGTGAAGAACAAACACCAATGTTAATACAATCAATATTTATTTATTTTCCCTTTTGTACTTCAACCATTTGCACATCGTTAAAACACTGTATATATACACACAATATGACATTTTAAATGTCTTTATTCTTTTGGAACTTCTGTGAGTGTAATGTTTACTGTTCATTTTATATTGTTTATTTTACTTTTGTATCTTATCTACTTCACTTGCTTTGGTAATGTTAACACGTTTCCCATGCCAATAAAGCCTCTTGAATTGAATTGAGAGAGAGAGAGACAGAGAGACAGAGAGAGACAGAGAGAGACAGAGAGAGAGAGAGAGAGAGAGAGAGAGAGAGAGAGAGAGAGAGAGAGAGAGAGAGAGACAGAGAGAGAGAGAGAGAGATAGAGAGAGAGAGAGAGAGAGAGAGAGAGAGAGAGAGAGAGAGAGAGAGAGAGAGAGAGAGAGAGAGAGAGAGAGAGAGAGAGAGAGAGAGAGAGAGAGAGAGAGAGAGAGAGACAGAGAGACAGAGAGACAGAGAGAGAGAGAGAGAGAGAGAGAGAGAGACAGAGAGAGAGAGAGAGAGAGAGAGAGAGAGAGAGAGAGAGAGAGAGAGAGATACAGAGAGAGAGAGAGAGAGAGAGAGAGAGAGAGAGAGAGAGAGAGAGATCTACTTCTATTCTCTCTCCCATTTCATATTATAGATATTTTAACTTCATAACGTCCCCAACAAGTTGCAGCGACAAACACAGAACATATCGCACTGGCTCTGACCTAGATAGTACAGAGACTAGCCTCTATTTGAATTATAGCACACACACATACACACAAGCAGACACACACACTGGTTCATGACCTCTGAGTTCTAACACCCTACTGTCCACATTACCCAATGTGAGCACAACAGAACAGAACAGAGAAGAACAGAAGAGAACAGAACAGAACAGAAGAGAGCACAACAGAACAGAACAGAAGAGAGCAGAACAGAACAGAACAGAAGAGAGCAGAACAGAACAGAGCAGAACAGAAGAGAGCAGAACAGAACAGAGCAGAACAGAAGAGAGCAGAACAGAACAGAACAGAGCAGAACAGAAGAGAGCAGAACAGAACAGAACAGAGCAGAACAGAACAGAGCAGAACAGAACAGAGCAGAACAGAGCAGAACAGAAGAGAACAGAGCAGAACAGAGCAGAACAGAGCAGAACAGAACAGAGCAGAACAGAAGAGAACAGAGCAGAACAGAGCAGAACAGAAGAGAACAGAGCAGAACAGAGCAGAACAGAGCAGAACAGAACAGAGCAGAACAGAACAGAGCAGAACAGAAGAGAACAGGAACAGAGCAGAACAGAACAGCAGAACAGAACAGAACAGAGCAGAACAGAGCAGAACAGAACAGAACAGAGCAGAACAGAACAGAGCAGAACAGAGCAGAACAGAGCAGAACAGAACAGAGCAGAACAGAAGAGAACAGGGAGAGCAGAACAGAGCAGAACAGAACAGAACAGAATAGGATAGAACAGAGAACAGCAGAACAGCGCAGAACAACAGAACAGAATAGAACAGAACATCAGAACAGAACAGCAGAACAGAACAGCAGAACAGCGCAGAACTGAACAGCAGAACAGCGCAGAACAGAACAGCAGAACAGAGCAGCACAGCAGAACAGAGCAGAGGAGAACAGAACAGAACAGAATAGGACAGAACAGAGAACAGCAGAACAGAGCAGCACAGCAGAACAGAGCAGAGCAGAGCAGAACAGAACAGTAGAATGGGTGCCTCCCGAGTGGCGCACCGGTCTAAGGCACTGCATCACAGTGCTAGAGGTATTATTACAGACCCAGGTTTTCCTGGGCTGTGCCACAACTGGCCATCAGGAAGGCGCACTATTGTCCAGGTTAGGGAAGGGTTTGGCCGGGGGGGCTTTACTTGGCTCATCGCGTTCTAGCAACTCCTTGTGGCGGGCCGGGTGCCTGCAGGCTGACTCCGGTTGCCAGTTGAATGGTGTTTCATCTGAAATGTTGGTGTAGCTGGCTTCCAGGTTAAGCTGGCAGGTGTTAAGGAGCGTGGTTTGGCGGGTTTCGCCTCCCAAGCCCGTTGGAGAAAAGTGGGGTAAAATAACTTTTATTTTTTTAAATAGAGAGGCAAGGGAAATATATCCATCTAGTGGTGTGGGGGCTGTGCTATGGCCAAGTGGGTGGGGTTATATCCTTCCTGTTTGGCCCTGTCCAGGGGTATCATCGGATGGGGCCACAGTGTCTCCTGACCCCTCCTGTCTCAGCCTCCAGTATTTATGCAGCAGTAGTTTATGTGTCGGGGGGCTAGGGTCAGTCTGTTATATCTGGAGTATTTCTCCTGTCTTATCCGGTGTCCTGTGGGAATTTAAGTATGCTCTCTCTAATTCTCTCTCTCTCTCTCTCCCTTCCCTCCCGGAGGACCTGAGCATTGGGACCTAGAACCATGCCACAGGACTACCTGGCCTGATGACTCCTTGCTGTCCCCAGTCCACCTGGTCGTGCTGATGCTCCAGTTTCAACTGTTCTGCCTGCGGCTATGGAACCCTGACCTGTTCACCGGACGTGCTACCTGTCCCAGATCTGCTGTTTTCAACTCTCTAGAGACAGCAGGAGTGGTAGACATACTCTGAATGATCGGCTATGAAAAGCCAACTGACATTTACTCCTGAGGTGCTGACCTGTTGCACCCTCTACAACCACTGTGATTATTATTATCTGACCCTGCAGGTCATCTATGAACATTTGAACATCTTGGCCATGTTCTGTTATAATCTCCACCCGACACAGCCAGAAGAGGACTGGCCACCCCTCAGAACCTGGTTCCTCTCTAGGTTTCTTCCTAGGTTTTGGCCTTTCTAGGGAGTTTTTCCTAGCCACCGTGATTCTACATCTGCATTGCTTGCTGTTTGGCGTTTTAGGCTAGGTTTCTGTACAGCACTTTGAGATATCAGCTGATGTACGAAGGGCTTTATAAATACATTTGATTGAGAAGGAAATTGATTGGGAGTGAAACATATTCCTAGAACAAACATTTTCACAGGGAATTTTTTAAAAGTTTTACTCATTTTCTGAATCTGTTCACAGCAAGTTTGTTAAATAGTCCATACTGAGGTCATCCTGACATAAAAGATTTAGCAAAGTTTGAAAACTCTCTAGTTTAACAAGAACCATCCGTGGAGTTTAAGAAACAACTCTGTCTGTCTGTCTGTCTGTCTGTCTGTCTGTCTGTCTGTCTGTCTGTCTGTCTGTCTGTCTGTCTGTCTGACTGTCTGAATCTGTCTGTCTGTCTGTCTGTCTGTCTGTCTGTCTGTCTGTCTGTCTGTCTGTCTGTCTGTCTGTCTGTCTGTCTGTCTGTCTGTCTGTCTGTCTGTCTGTCTAACCCTGAACCTGTCTGTATGTCTGTCTGTCTGTCTAACCCTGAATCTGTCTGTCTCTCTGTATCTCTGTCTGTCTGTCTGTCTGTCAAACCCTGAATATGTCTGTCTGTCTGTCTGTCTGTCTCTCTGTCTCTCTGACTCTCTGTCTGTCTGTCTGTCTGTCTGTCTGTCTGTCTGTCTGTCTGTCTGTCTGTCTGTCTGTCTGTCTGTCTGTCTGTCTAACCCTGAATATGTCTGTCTGTCTGTCTGTCTGTCTGTCTGTCTGTCTGTCTGTCTGTCTGTCTGTCTGTCTGTCTGTCTGTCTGTCAAACCCTGAATATGTCTGTCTGTCTGTCTGTCTGTCTGTCTGTCTGTCTGTCTGTCTGTCTGTCTGTCTGTCTGTCTGTCTGTCTGTCTAACCCTGAATATGTCTGTCTGTCTGTCTGTCTGTCTGTCTGTCTGTCTGTCTGTCTGTCTGTCTGTCTGTCTGTCTGTCTGTCTGTCTGTCTGTCTGTCTGTCTGTCTGTCTGTCTGTCTGTCTGTCTGTCAAGTTATTTTGACTGGATCTGGGGCGACAGGTAACCTAGCGGTTAAGAGTGTTGGGCCAGTAACCGAAAGGTCAATGGTTCAAGTCCCTGAACCGACTATGTTCCCTTGAGCAAGGCACTTAACCCTAATTGCACTGGATAAGAGCGTCTGCTAAATGACTCAAATGTAAATCTAGTATCACTGACATCTTGTGTGGATGTCATCAACGAGTGACATCTTGTGTAGATGTCATCAACGAGTGACATCTTGTGTTGATGAGTCATTGAGAGGAGTGGCAATGGAAGTAATTTGTTTACGTTACATCTTAAGCAAATGAATAATGCAAAGCACTATCTGAGTCCTAGGTAGGTAGTGCACAGTAACTATGCTACCAACAATACACAGCGTAATAGACCTTAGAGCTCCTTCCAGTATCCCTCTGAGAGATCCCTGGCTTCACACAGCGCTTAGACACATGGACGCACACCCGCAAACACAGACACACACACAATAACCAAGCGAAGGACGTGACTATGAAAAGAAAAGTATTTAATTCACCAACAAACAAAGAGAGTAGAGAGAGGAGAAAGGAGAAGGACAGAAAGAGAGAGAAAGAGAAAGAGAAAGAAAAAGAGAGAGCGAGGAGAGAAGCGGGACGGAAAAAGAAAGAGAGGAGAAGGACAGAGAGAGAAGAGAGACAGAAAGAGAGAGACAGGAGAGAGACAGAAAGAGAGAGCGAGAGAGAGAGACAGAAAGAGAGAGAGAGGAGAGGACAGAGAGAGAGAGGAGAGGACAGAGAGAGAGAGGAGAGGACAGAGAGAGAGGAGAGGACAGAGAGAGAGAGAGGAGAGGACAGAGAGAAGAGAGGAGAGGACAGAGAGAGAGAGAGGAGATCACAGAGAGAGAGGAGAGGACAGAGATAGAGAGGAGAGGACAGAGAGAGAGAGCAGAGGACAGAGAGGGGGGGAAGGAGTGAAAAAAACTGAGTAGCGAGAAAGAGAATACAGAGATAGTGAAAGCGAGAGCCCCTTCCTCCCTCCCCCCTCCATCCCTCCTTCCCTCCCCCCTCTATCCCTCCTTCCCTCCCTCCATGCAGTTGTTTTTCCCCCAGGAGGAAGTGGAGGCCATGGAGGGAGGGAGAGTAGGAGAGGTGGGAAGGAGGAGAGGGGCCTCATTAACTGTTTCAGCTGAGCTGGAGTCTTTGGCGTATCAACAAGCCAGCCCTCTGTTTGCTACCCTTTTATGGGGCCTGACAGCCAGGCTCCAAATGGCTGCCATTCCCATGATACCTCTGTTTTTATAGGCCAGTCAACACATATTAGACCGAGCCTGCCTAGCTGCCTCTCTGCCTGCCTGTCTCATTGCCTTTCTGTCTGTCTCACTGTCTCCCTGCATTTCTCCCTTCATGTCTGTCTGTCAGTCTACCTGCCTTGCTCCTTGTCTGTCTGTCTGCCTGCCTGCCTGTCTCCCTGACTTTCTCACTGTCTGCCTGCTTGTTTCCTTGCCTTTCTGCCTGCTAGCTCCATGAAGACGGCAGGTGGCCTTGCGTTCAAGAGAGTTGGGCCAGTTGCATTACAGTTGGCTAGCTAGCTAGCGTTGACTTTCCACTTTTAATTAACCCAACCCCTCCGAAAGACACATATTCAGGTTTTTTGGTAAAGTGTGAGAGCTTGCCACACAGGAAGCCTGTGGAGCTGTTGAAGTGGGGAGTTAAGTGCCTGTCTGTCTCCAGCTGCCAGACAGACTTTTCCTTTTGTATCCGGGATTCAAACTGGCAACCCTCCTGTTACTGGCTTGCCTCTCCTACAGCTAGGCTACCTGCCGCCCCATCTATGTGTCTATCTATCCAGATCGGGGCTGTTCTTCTTCCCCTTTTGTTCTGTCCTGATCTTCCTCCTCCTGTTGTCAGTTAGTTCTGTCCTGGTCTTCCTCCTCCTGTTGTCAGTTAGATATGTCCAGACAGGGCAGATCTAAATCCTCCACTTTTATTCATTTAACCTTTTATTTAACTAGGCAAGTCAGTTAAGAACAAATTCTTATTTACAATGACAGCCTACCGGGGAACAGTGGGTTAACTGCCTTGTTCAGGGGTAGAACGACAGATTTGTACCTTGTCAGCAAGGGGTTTCGATCTAGCAACCTTTTCGGTTACTAGTCCAACGCTATAACCACTAGGCTACCTGCTGGTTACTAGTCCAACCCTCTAACCACTAGGTTACTTGCTGGTTACTAGTCCAACGCTCTAACCACTAGGCTACCTGCTAACCACTAGGCTACCTGCTGGTTACTGGCCCCAACGCTGGTTACTGGCCCAATGCTCTAACCACTAGGCTAGCTGCTGGACTGCTGCTCTAACCACTAGGCCCTGCTGGTCTGGTCCACGCTCTAACCACTAGGCTACCTGCTGGTTACTGGCCCAACGCTCTAACCACTAGGCTACCTGCTGGTTACTGGCCCAACCACTAGCTCTAACCATTAGGCTACCTGCTGGACACTGGCCCAACGCTCTAACCACTAGGCTACCTGCTGGTCACTGGTCCAACGCTCTAACCACTAGACTACCTGCTGGTTACTGGCTCAACGCTCTAACCACTAGGCTACCTGCTGGTTACTGGTCCAATGCTCTAACCACTAGGCTATCTGCTGGTCACTGGCCCAACGCTCTAACCACTAGGCTACCTGCTACCTGCTGGTTACTGGCCCAACGGTCTAACCACTAGGCTACCTGCTGGATACTAGTCCAACACTCTAACCACTAGGCTACCTGCTGGTTACTGGTCCAACACTCTAACCACTAGGCTAGCTGCTGGTTACTAGTCCAACACTCTAACCACTAGGCTACCTGCTGGTTACTAGTCCAACACTCTAACCACTAGGCTACCTGCTGGTTACTAGTTCAACACTCTAACCACTAGGCTACCTGCTGGTTACTAGTCCAACGCTCTAACCACTAGGCTACCTGCTGGTTACTGGTCCAACACTCTAACCACTAGGCTACCTGCTGGCTACCTGCTGGTTACTAGTCCAACGCTCTAACCACTAGGTTACTTGCTGGTTACTAGTCCAACGCTCTAACCACTAGGCTACCTGCTGGTCACTGGCCCAACGCTCTAACCACTAGGCTACCTGCTGGTTACTAGTCCAACACTCTAACCACTAGGCTACCTGCTGGTTAATAGTCCAACGCTCTAACCACTAGGCTACCTGCTGGTTACTAGTCCAACACTCTATCCACTAGGCTACTTGCTGGTTACTAGTCCAATGCTCTAACCACTACGCTACCTGCTGGTTACTAGTCCAACACTCTAACCACTAGGCTACCTGCCTCTAACATCTAGACTACCTGCTGGTTACTATTCCAACACTCTAACCACTAGGCTACCTGCTGGTTACTAGTCCAACACTCTAACCACTAGGCTACCTGCTGGTTACTAGTTCAACACTCTAACCACTAGGCTACCTGCTGGTTACTAGTCCAATGCTCTAACCACGACATTACCTGCTGGTTACTAGTCCAAAACTCTAACCACTAGGCTACCTGCCTCTAACCACTAGACTACCTGCTGGTTACTAGTCCAACACTCTAACCACTACGCTACCTGCTGGTTACTAGTCCAACACTCTAACCACTAGGCTACCTGCTGGTTACTGGCCCAACGCTCTATCCACTAGGCTACCTGCTGGTTACTAGTCCAATGTTCTAACCACTAGGCTACCTGCTGGTTACTAGTCCAATACTCTAACCACTAGGCTACCTGCTGGTTACTCGTCCAACACTCTAACCACTAGGCTACCTGCTGGTTACTAGTCCAACGCTCTAACCACTAGGCTACCTGCTGGTTACTAGTCCAACACTCTAACCACTAGGCTACCTGCTGGTTACTGGCCCAACGCTCTATCAACTAGGCTACCTGCTGGTTACTAGGCCAACGCTCTAACCATTAGGCTACCTGCTGGTTACTGGCCCAATGCTCTAACCACAAGGCTACCTGCCTCTAACCACTAGGCTAGCTGCTGGTTACTAGTCCAACACTCTAACCACTAGGCTACATGCTGGTTACTAGTCCAACGCTCTAACCACTAGGCTACCTGCTGGTTACTAGTCCAACGCTCTAACCACTAGGCTACCTGCTGGTTACTCGTCCAATGCTCTAACCACTACGCTACCTGCTGGTTACTAGTCCAACGCTCTAACCACTAGGCTACCTGCTGGTTACTGGCCCAACGCTCTATCCACTAGGCTACCTGCTGGTTACTAGTCCAATGTTCTGACCACTATGCTACCTGCTGGTTACTAGTCCAATACTCTAACCACTAGGCTACCTGCTGGTTACTAGTCCAACACTCTAACCACTAGGCTACCTGTTGGTTACTAGCCCAACGCTCTATCCACTAGGCTACCTGCTGGTTCTAACCACTAGGCTAGGCCAACGCTCTAACCATTAGGCTACCTGCTGGTTACTGGCCCAATGCTCTAACCACAAGGCTACCTGCCTCTAACCACTAGGCTACCTGCTGGTTACTAGTCCAACACTCTAACCACTAGGCTACCTGCTGGTTACTAGTCCAACACTCTAACCACTAGGCTACCTGCTGGTTACTAGTCCAACGCTCTAACCACTAGGCTACCTGCTGGTTACTAGTCCAATGCTCTAACCACTATGCTACCTGCTGGCTACTAGTCCAACGCTCTAACCACTAGGCTACCTGCTGGTTACTGGCCAACACTCTAACCACTAGGCTACGCTCTATCCACTAGGCTACCTGCTGGTTACTAGTCCAATGTTCTGACCACTAACCACTGGCTACCTGCTGGTTACTAGTCCAACACTAACTCTAACCACTAGGCTACCTGCTGGTTACTAGTCCAACACTCTAACCACTAGGCTACCTGTTGGTTACTAGTCCAACGCTCTAACCACTAGGCGCTACCTGCTGGTTACTAGTCCAACACTCTAACCACTAGGCTACCTGCTGGTTACTAGTCCAACACTCTAACCACTAGGCTACCTGCTGGTTACTAGTCCAACACTCTATCCACTAGGCTACCTGCTGGTTACTAGTCCAACACTCTAACCACTAGGCTACCTGCTGGTTACTAGTCCAACACTCTAACCACTGGGCTACCTGCTGGTTACTAGTCCAACACTCTAACCACTAGGCTACCTCTAACCACTAGGCTACCTGCTGGTTACTAGTCCAACACTCTAACCACTAGCCTCTAACCACTAGGCTACCTGCTGGTTACTAGTCCAACACTCTAACCACTAGGCTACCTGCTGGTTACTAGTCTACCTACCTGCTGGCTACTAGTCCAACACTCTAACCACTAGGCTAGGCTACCTGCTGGTTACTAGTCTCTAACCACTAGGCTACCTGCTGGTTACTAGTCCAACACTCTAACCACTAGGCTACCTGCTGGTTACTAGTCCAACACTCTAACCACTAGACTACCTGCTGGTTACTAGTCCAACCCTCTAACCACTAGGCTACCTGCTGGTTACTAGTCCAACACTCTAACCACTAGGCTACCTGCTGGTTACTAGTCCAACACTCTAACCACTAGGCTACCTGCTGGTTACTAGTCCAACACTCTAACCACTAGGCTACCTGCTGGCTACTAGTCCAACACTCTAACCACTAGACTACCTGCTGGTTACTAGTCCAACACTCTAACCACTACCACCTGCCGTGCTGTTGTCAGTTTGTTTATTTTTCCTCCCTGGATATTTCTGCTTTGATTTGCTGCTGCAGTGCTCTTCAAATCAAATGATTTGCATTGTTTGCTTTATAGGACAGTGAGTACAAATGGAGGATACAACCCTGGATATAACCCTGGGTGGACACTGTTAGACAGTGTATATCACCCTGGGTGGACACTGTTAGATAATGTACATAACCCTGGGTGGATAATGTTAGATACCGTATATAACCCGGGGTGGATAATGTTAGATACCGTATATAACCCTGTGTGGATAATGTTAGATACCGTATATAACCCTGTGTGGATAATGTTAGATACCGTATATAACCCTGTGTGGATAATGTTAGATACCGTATATAACCCGGGTGGATAATGTCAGATACTGTATATAACCCTGTGTGGGATAATGTTAGATACCGTATATAACCCTGGGTGGATAATGTTAGATACCGTATATAACCCGGGTGGATAATGTTAGATACCGTATATAACCCGGGGTGGATAATGTTAGATACCGTATATAACCCGAGGTGGATACTATTAGATACCGTATATAACCCGGGGTGGATAATGTTAGATACCGTATATAACCCGAGGTGGATACTATTAGATATAGTATATAACCCGGGGTGGATAATGTTAGATACCGTATATAACCCGGGTGGATAATGTTAGATACCGTATATAACCCGGGTGGGTAATGTTAGATACCGTATATAACCCGGGTGGATACTATTAGATATAGTATATAACCCGGGGTGGATACTATTAGATATAGTATATAACCCGGGGTGGATACTATTAGATATAGTATATAACCTGGGGTGGATAATGTTAGATATAGTATATAACCTGGGTGGATACTATTAGATATAGTATATAACCTGGGGTGGATAATGTTAGATACCGTATATAACCCGGGTGGATACTATTAGATATAGTATATAACCTGGGGTGGATAATATTAGATACCGTATATAACCCGAGGTGGATACTATTAGATATAGTATATAACCCGGGGTGGATAATATTAGATACCGTATATAACCCGGGTGGATAATGTTAGATATAGTATATAACCAGCAGTGGTGGTATAGATGTAATGTTAGATACCGTATATAACCCGTGAGAGGGATACTATTAGATATAGTATATAACCCGGGGGCAGGATACTATGTAGATATAGTATATAACCCAGTAGTTGTATAGATGGATACTAGTTAGATATATGTGAGGGACAGCAGTATTGATGATGTGAGAGGGGCAGCAGTGGTTGTATAGATGTGAGGGGCAGCAGTAGTTGTATAGATGTTAGAGGGGCAGCAGTAGTTGTATTGATGTGAGAGGGGCAGCAGTGGTTGTATAGATGTGAGGGGCAGCAGTAGTTGTATAGATGTGAGAGGGGCAGCAGTAGTTGTATAGATGTGAGGGGCAGCAGTAGTTGTATAGATGTGAGGGGCAGCAGTAGTTGTATAGATGTGAGGGGGCAGCAGTAGTTGTATAGATGTGAGAGGGGCAGCAGTAGTTGTATAGATGTGAGAGGGGCAGCAGTAGTTGTATAGATGTGAGGGACAGCAGTAGTTGTATAGATGTGAGAGGGGCAGCAGTAGTTGTATAGATGTGAGAGGGACAGCAGTGGTTGTATAGATGTGAGAGGGGCAGCAGTAGTTGTATAGATGTGAGAGGGGCAGCAGTAGTTATATAGAAGTGAGAGGGGCAGCAGTAGTTGTATAGATGTGTGAGGGGCAGCAGTAGTTGTATAGATGTGAGCGAAGCAGCAGTAGTTGTATAGATGTTATAGGGGCAGCAGTAGTTGTATAGATGTGAGAGAGGCAGCAGTACCTGTATAGATGTGAGAGGGGCAGCAGTAGTTGTATAGATGTGAGGGACAGCAGTAGTTGTATCGATGTGAGGGACAGCAGTAGTTAAATAGATGTGACGGGCAGCAGTAGTTGTATAGATGTGAGAGGGGCAGCAGTAGTTGTATAGATGTGAGGGGCAGCAGTACCTGTATAGATGTGAGGGGCAGCAGTAGTTGTATAGATGTGAGAGGGGCAGCAGTAGTTGTATAGATGTGAGAGAGGCAGCAGTAGTTGTATAGATGTGGGAGGGGCAGCAGTTGCTCTGTACATGTGAGGGGCAGCAGTAGTTGTATAGATGTGAGAGGGGCAGCAGTAGTTCTGTAGATGTGAGAGGGGCAGCAGTAGTTCTGTAGATGTGTGAGGGGCAGCAGTAGTTGTATAGATGTGAGAGGCAGCAGTAGTTGTATAGATGTGAGACCGGGAGCAGCAGTAATTCTGTAGATGTGAGAGGGGCAGCAGTACCCGTGTCGATGTGAGAGGGGAAACCATGTCTCTTGTCAAGGAATCGTCTTGGAGAAATGGCATGCAGCTTTCAATCTGTCTGTAGACTAACTATTTATTGCCTTTCTAATGCCGCTGGTTTCACATTCCCTCCTTCTGTAAACATGTCAGAGACTTGCCAAGGCCAACAACAACATCACATCACTGAATATACACATGACTACACATAGCTGTATTTATGGTTCAACCTCCCTGTATTAAGTCATACATCAGCTGTGTACAACTCAAACCATCTGGCAACGTAGATAGGGTTTCTTCAGACACGGCATAGACGGACAAGCTTTGTGCTTGTTCAAACCTGCTCTACATCTTGTTTGGTTGTCTCTGGTTGTAGAAAATCTTTTTCACCCCCCCAGAGGCAAGATTGAGTGATTGGACCAAAAACCTAATGGCTCAAACAAGTAACGCATTATCCAACAAGGGTTGATTTTTAAAAAACGTGAGCACTTCCTAGAATAGACATTCCAAGAACGTATGATTTCTGTAACTGCTACAAATATCGACCTACTAAAAATGTTTCTGTGGACATCTGAGGGTTACACCTGGATTGGGGCGATTGGTTGATTGGTGCGATTAGGAAATAAGCTGAAGCTAGCCTTGGACTAGTAGCGATGTGGCTAGCAGTGCCAACTGAAGCTAATCTTAGCTTTGTATTGGAGTATTGGAGTGTTAGCCTACACGTATTGGAGTGTTAGCCTACATGTATTGGAGTGTTAGCCTACACGTATTGGAGATGTATTGGAGTGTTAGCCTACACGTATTGGAGTGTTAGCCTACATGTATTGGAGTGTTAGCCTAAACGTATTGGAGATGTATTGGAGTGTTAGCCTACACGGGTTGATTGTTAAAAACCTACATGTATTGAGTGTTAGCCTACAATATTGGACATTAGCCTACACGTATTGGATTGTTAGCCTACATGTATTGGAGTGTTAGCCTACATGTATTGGGAGTGTTAGCCTACACGTATTGGAGTGTTAGCCTGTATTGGAGTGTTAGCCTACACGTATTGGAGATGTATTGGAGTGTTAGTCTACATGTATTGGAGCTAATGTTAGTCTACATGTATTGGAGATGTATTGGAGTGTTAGCCTACATGTATTGGAGTGTTAGCCTACATGTATTGGAGCAGAGCCTACACGTATTGGAGATGTATTGGAGTGTTAGCCTACACGTATTGGAGTGTTAGCCTACATGTATTGGAGTGTTAGCCTACACACGTATTGGAGATGTATTGGAGTGTTAGCCTACACGTATTGGAGTGTTAGCCTACATGTATTGGAGTGTTAGCCTACATGTATTGGAGTGTTAGCCTACATGTATTGGAGTGTTAGCCTACATGTATTGGAGTGTTAGCCTACATGTATTGGAGTGTTAGCCTACACGTATTGGAGTGTTAGCCTACATGTATTGGAGTGTTAGCCTACACGTATTGGAGATGTATTGGAGTGTTAGTCTACATGTATTGGAGTGTTAGTCTACATGTATTGGAGATGTATTGGAGTGTTAGCCTACATGTATTGGAGTGTTAGCCTACATGTATTGGAGCAGAGCCTACACGTATTGGAGATGTATTGGAGTGTTAGCCTACATGTATTGGAGTGTTAGCCTACATGTATTGGAGTGTTAGCCTACATGTATTGGAGTGTTAGCCTACATGTATTGGAGTGTTGGAGTAGAGCCTACATGTATTGGAGTGTTAGCCTACATGTATTGGAGTTTCAGCCTCCATGTAGTGGAGTAGAGCCTACATGTAGTGGAGTAGAGCCTACATGTAGTGGAGTAGAGCCTACATGTAGTGGAGTAGAGCCTACATGTAGTGGAGTAGAGCCTACATGTAGTGGAGTAGAGCCTACATGTACCCTAGCTTCCCTGCCTCATGCGCTCCCTCACTAATCTGTTGTTTTAACTCTGTGATCCCCTTAGTGATCTCTGACCAACTAAGGAATCCAGAAGTTGCATTCCAAATGGCACTTGTCCAGAGCACATAAGGCTCTGTTCAAAAGTAATGCACGATATAGGGAACAGGGTGCAGCTTTGGGACGCAGCCCAGGAACAGTTAGCAGAGCAGTAAGCAGAGCTCTACCACAGAGCCATGATGCTGCTGGATGTGGGTCAGTCCCAAATAGAAACAGAGTGTCAGCAAGCTCCTGTTAGATTTCACAGCACTGATTCCTCAGCTGATAAAAGAGGATCCCCTTACAGACCAGACCAAGGCTACATTCTTTAAGACACTGACATGGTTTTGTATGGATTATATAGGTTTGGCATTTAAAGCTAGAATTCTTCATTTTAACAATAACAAAGTGGAGAGGTTTTGGCAAAAAGCTGAGCTGGAATTTTTATTACCAATATCATAATTAATCGGTCATTTTGATGCAAGGACTGACCCGTTTAAACAATGTTTTAAGGCTATACAGTGTTTGTTTACATTTACTTTGTTTAGTAAAACAAGTTTATATCTTGGGTTCTCATGGAGTGTGCCATTTGAACTAAAGCTCATGAGGAATTTATAAATGATATTCTTCCAAAAACAAAACAATCTATGGTTACTATAGATATCATTAAATAATAAAATGGATGTAGCAATTTAGGATTCTAGATTTAATAAAGATTGTCAATCTTTATTAATTTACTCCAGGAATTTGTGTGAAGTATTAATTAGTGGTTCTACTCAATCAGGAATTTAAATCCTGAACCACCATGGCAGTGGGAATAGGTTTTCATAGAGGGTCATGTGGAGCCTAATTTCCTCTAAATTATCTGTTATAAATGTTTATTTGTTAGAGAGAGAGAGAGATCACCCCCTCCAGAGACCTTGCTTCAGCCAACCCCTGGGCCAACCCCTGAGTCTAACCCCCTCCCTGGGCCGAGTCTAACCCCCTCCCTGGGCCGGGTCTAACCCCCTCCCTGGGTCGAGTCTAACCCCTCCCTGGGCCGAGTCTAACCCCTCCCTGGGCCCTAACCCCCTCCCTGGGCCGGGTCTAACCCCCCTCCCTGGGCCGGGTCTAACCCCTCCCTGGGTCGAGTCTAACCCCTCCCTGGGCCGGGCTAACCCCTCCCTGGGCCGAGTCTAACCCCCTCCCTGGGCCGGGTCTAACCCCTCCCTGGGCCGGGTCTAACCCCTCCCTGGGCCGAGTCTAACCCCCTCCCTGGGTGAAGTCTAAACCCCTCCCTGGGCTGAGTCTAACCACCTCCCTGGGCCGAGTCTAACCCCTCCCTGGGCACCCCCCTCCCTGGGCCGGGTCTAACCCCTCCCTGGGCGAACCCCTCCCTGGGCCGAAACCCCTCCCTGGGCTGAGGCCGGGTCTAACCCCCTCCCTGGGCCGGGTCTAACCCCCTCCCTGGGCCGGGTCTAACCCCCTCCCTGGGCCCCCCCTCCCTGGGCCGGGTCTAACCCCTCCCTGGGCCGGGTCTAACCCCCTCCCTGGGCCGAGTCTAACCCCCTCCCTGGGCCGAGTCTAACCCCCTCCCTGGGCCGACCCCCCTCCCTGGGCTGAGTCTAACCCCCTCCCTGGGCCGGGTCTAACCCCTCCCTGGGCCGGGTCCCTCCCTGGGCCGGGTCTAACCCCTCCCTGGGCCGAGTCTAACCCCCTCCCTGGGCCGAGTCTAACCCCCTCCCTGGGCTCCCTGGGCCGGTCTAACCCCCTCCCTGGGCCGAGTCTAACCCCTCCCTGGGCCGAGTCTAACCCCCTCCCTGGGCCGAGTCTAACCCCCTCCCTGGGCCACACGGGTCTTCTTGATGCCAAAAACAAGTCCACTGTTGACCACTCTTTTAGGTGCTTTAACTCCCTCCTTCCCTCCGGAATTATATAGCCTCCATTGGCCTCTTGTCTTTTCTTTTTTTTCTTCCAAAGGGGTTAATATTGATCTATCATCCTCCATGTGAAGCCGCTTCAATAATCCTCTATCCTCTCCTCCCAGCGAGCGTGGCTCTTACTACACGGCCGACCGGACATTTGTCAGGGAGGAGCGTTGATGGGCTGTGAATGAAATTGGTCAAGAAAAAAAAAATACCCATTACCTTGTCAGAATTCTATTTTTACGTCATTAGGCCGTATTCTGGGAGAATGGGATTATGTCCACGGGCTGATGGAGATGCCTACCGCCTTATAGTGGGGCAGTAAATAATGATTGGCTATAGAGGAGTCCTAGCCACTAGGTCTTACTCAGTCTTATCATTAATTTATAAAGAGACACCAGAATTTCCAACTGATGTAAGAGGGTGGGGGTGGGGGTGGGGGTGGGGCGGGGGGGGTCAACTGTGTTTGTGTTGTATCTGGAGTAAATTGATCAGAATGTATTATCATTGAAAATAAGAGGTTTCATCTTCATTCTTCGCTCTCATACCATTGAGGCCAAATAGAAATGGAGGGGGACTAAGCCCCCCCCCCTCATAAATTACACCCTAGAAGAAGTTATAACCTTCCTTTGTTTGTGCAATGTTATTCCTCAATGCTATCTGAGCTATCTCAATGCTATCTGAGCTATCTCAATGCTATCTGAGCTATCTCAATGCTATCTGAGCTATCTCAATGCTATCTGAGCTATCTCAATGCTATCTGAGCTATCTCAATGCTATCTGAGCTATCTCAATGCTATCTGAGCTATCTCAATGCTATCTGAGCTATCTCAATGCTATCTGAGCTATCTCAATGCTATCTGAGCTATCTCAATGCTATCTGAGCTATCTCAATGCTATCTGAGCTATCTCAATGCTATCTGAGCTATCTCAATGCTATCTGAGCTATCTCAATGCTATCTGAGCAGGGAAAACAAAGAAAGGAAGTCCAACTGTTTCCTTCTAAATACCAGAGGATCTATATAGCGTGTTTTAGGAACTATATCAGGTTTGTATTGATTCTAACTACACTTTGAATCTGAATTTACTGATTTTTTTCCTGATCCTGGCGATAGAGCAGCTGAGGCCCAGGCTTTGGGGGGAGGATTCCTCTCTATTACAGTTAATATGGATATGGATTTAATGGCATTAATCAACTGGTGTGTCGTCTCCCTATTGCCTTTTCTCTTTCAGTTCACACTTTTCGCTGAGGTGTTCAGCAGCAAACCATGGGAACCCCCTCGCTTGCTAAAGACAATCTATTTCCCTCTGCCAATTAGCTCAGAATTTCCAGTAGGAGATTTTCATTCACAAAAAAAGACACATTGATGCATAATCTCTTATTCTATTCGTCTTCTTCTACAGATGGGTTAAAGGTGGACACGAGGATGGACTGTCTGCTATCCAACGGAATCAAACTAAATGACACAGGAAATAGGAAATAACTTGGCCTCGGATGAAGGCAGCGAGCGCCAGTACCACTTCGGGGGGGAAAACAAAAGACCCCATGGCCATTTTCATGAAGAATGTCTGAGGAAAGGACAAGAGACCATCAAAGACAATTATGGGAAGAAAAAGAAAACATTGTTTTCCTCTCTTTTAAGTTCTGTTGTTTAAAGGACATTGTAATGGCCAATGACCTCGAGAGTGGAATGCAGTGGAATAATAAAAGGGTCTGTCACTGCCTGGGAAAAAGATCAGGTTCCAGGATTCAATAAATACTATTGGCAATCCTACTTTCTTCACACAATAATCAAAGGACCATTTTTTCGACCACCGCATTCTAAGTGAATGAAAAAGGCGATAGAAGGTCAGAGTGGGCATTCCATTAGGTGTTGTAAGAAGGTCAGAGTGGGCATTCCATTAGGTGTTGTATGAAGGTCAGAGTGGGCATTCCATTAGGTGTTGTAAGAAGGTCAGAGTGGGCATTCCATTAGGTGTTGTAAGAAGGTCAGAGTGGGCATTCCATTAGGTGTTGTAAGAAGGTCAGAGTGGGCATTCCATTAGGTGTTGTATTAAGGTCAGAGTGGGCATTCCATTAGGTGTTGTTAGAAGGTCAGAGTGGGCATTCCATTAGGTGTTGTATTAAGGTCAGAGTGGGCATTCCATTAGGTGTTGTAAGAAGGTCAGAGTGGGCATTCCATTAGGTGTTGTAAGAAGGTCAGAGTGGGCATTCCATTAGGTGTTGTAAGAAGGTCAGAGTGGGCATTCCATTAGGTGTTGTATGAAGGTCAGAGTGGGCATTCCATTAGGTGTTGTAAGAAGGTCAGAGTGGGCATTCCATTAGGTGTTGTAAGAAGGTCAGAGTGGGCATTCCATTAGGTGTTGTAAGAAGGTCAGAGTGGGCATTCCATTAGGTGTTGTATTAAGGTCAGAGGGGCATTCCATTAGGTGTTGTTAGAAGGTCAGAGTGGGCATTCCATTAGGTGTTGTAAGAAGGTCAGAGTGGGCATTCCATTAGGTGTTGTAAGAAGGTCAGAGTGAGCATTCCATTAGGTGTTGTATGAAGGTCAGAGTGGGCATTCCATTAGGTGTTGTAAGAAGGTCAGAGTGGGCATTCCATTAGGTGTTGTAAGAAGGTCAGAGTGGGCATTCCATTAGGTGTTGTAAGAAGGTCAGGGGGCATTCCATTAGGTGTTGTAAGAAGGTCAGAGTGGGCATTCCATTAGGTGTTGTAAGAAGGTCAGAGTGGGCATTCCATTAGGTGTTGTATTAAGGTCAGAGTGGGCATTCCATTAGGTGTTGTTAGAAGGTCAGAGTGGGCATTCCATTAGGTGTTGTAAGAAGGTCAGAGTGGGCATTCCATTAGGTGTTGTAAGAAGGTCAGAGTGAGCATTCCATTAGGTGTTGTATGAAGGTCAGAGTGGGCATTCCATTAGGTGTTGTAAGAAGGTCAGAGTGGGCATTCCATTAGGTGTTGTAAGAAGGTCAGAGTGGGCATTCCATTAGGTGTTGTAAGAAGGTCAGAGTGGGCATTCCATTAGGTGTTGTAAGAAGGTCAGAGTGGGCATTCCATTAGGTGTTGTAAGAAGGTCAGAGTGAGCATTCCATTAGGTGTTGTAAGAAGGTCAGAGTGGGCATTCCATTAGGTGTTGTATTAAGGTCAGAGTGGGCATTCCATTAGGTGTTGTATTAAGGTCAGAGTGGGCATTCCATTAGGTGTTGTAAGAAGGTCAGAGTGAGCATTCCATTAGGTGTTGTATTAAGGTCAGAGTGGGCATTCCATTAGGTGTTGTAAGAAGGTCAGAGTGGGCATTCCATTAGGTGTTGTAAGAAGGTCAGAGTGAGCATTCCATTAGGTGTTGTAAGAAGGTCAGAGTGGGCATTCCATTAGGTGTTGTAAGAAGGTCAGAGGGGCATTCCATTAGGTGTTGTATTAAGGTCAGAGTGGGCATTCCATTAGGTGTTGTAAGAAGGTCAGAGTGGGCATTCCATTAGGTGTTGTAAGAAGGTCAGAGTGAGCATTCCATTAGGTGTTGTAAGAAGGTCAGAGTGGGCATTCCATTAGGTGTTGTATTAAGATCTGAGTGGGCATTCCATTAGGTGTTGTAAGAAGGTCAGAGTGGGCATTCCATTAGGTGTTGTATGAAGGTCAGAGTGGGCATTCCATTAGGTGTTGTATGAAGGTCAGAGTGGGCATTCCATTAGGTGTTGTATGAAGGTCAGAGTGGGCATTCCATTTGACGTTAGGGTCGTTTGCAGGATTATGTCCAGAAGACCTCTTAGCTTGTCATCATACATTTCCTTACAGAGCAGTATGGAATTAGTTTTTCACAACAGTGAACAATTCAAACTATTTAACCCTCAATAATAAATTCTGATTTATATATATTTTTTTATGCCCACTAAGCAGTTGATTTTTTATCCTTTACTTAACCATAGAAGTCATACTGAGATTTACAAATATTTTTCAAGTGAGCATTGTACTACCTGCCCTGTACTTTTGTACGCCTGATATTTGTCGTTTTACTATCCTGTCTTTGCAACACTAGAAATGTCAAGTCTTTCAATCTTACCTTTTTCCTTTTTTGTAATTTCAATAACTTTATTTCAATAAAACCATGAACCCACATGTCCCTGTGTGTATTTTACACTCTAATAGTACGTTGAGATTAATATCATAAAATTATTTTAAAAGTTTCAGAACATTTCATCCTCAAAGCGCCACTTAGTGTGTTGTGAAATGAATGTCAAGTAATATTTTAAATTGTATATATCTGCCTTATTGCTGGACCCCAGGAAGAGTAGCTGCTGCCTTGGCAGGAACTAATGGGGATCCATAATAAACCCCAGGAGGAGTAGCTGATGCTTTGGCAGGAACTAATGTGGATCCATAATAAACCCCAGGAAAGTAGCTGCTGCCTTGGCATGACCTAATGTGGATCCATAATAAACCCCAGGAAAGTAGCTGCTGCCTTGACAGGAGCTAATGGGGATCCCTAATAAACCCCAGGAAAAGTAGCTGCTGCCTTGTCAGTAACTAATGGGGATCCATAATAAACCCCAGGAAGAGTAGCTGCTGCCTTGGCAGGAACTAATGGGGATCCATAATAAACCCCAGGAAGAGTAGCTGCTGACTTGACAGGAACTAATAGGGATCCATAATAAACCCCAGGAAGAGTAGCTGCTGCCTTGGCAGGAACTAATGGGGATCCATAATAAACCCCTAGAAGCACAAGAACTGTTTGCCGGGAGCTTCATGAAATGGGTTTCCATGGTTGAGCAGCCGCACACAAGCCTAAGATCACCATGTACAATGCTAAGCGTCGGCTGGAATGGTGTAAAGTTCGCCGATATTGGCATCTGGAGCAGTGAAAATGCGTTCTCTGGAGTGACGGACAAATCTGGGTTTGGCAGATGCCAGGAGAACGCTGCTTGTCCCAATGCATAGTGCCAACTATAAAGTTTTGGCGGAGGAGGACTAATGGTCTGGGGCTGTTTTTCATGGTTCTATCTTGGCCCCTTAGTTCCAGTGAAGGGAAATCTTAACGCTACAGCATACAATGACATTCCAGACGATTCTGTGCTTCCAACTTTGTGGCAGCAGTTTGGGGAAGGCCCTTTCCTGTTTCAGCATGACAATGCGAGGTCCATACAGAATCGTTTGGAGATCGATGCGGAAGACCTTGACTGGCCTGCACAATGCCCTGACCCCAACCCAGTCGAACACCTTTGGGAGGAATTGGAACGCAGACTGAGAGCCAGGCCTAATCACCCAACATCAGTGCCCGACCTCACTAATGCTCTTGTGGCTGAATGGAAGCAAGTCCCCACAGCAATGTTCCAACATCTAGTGGAAAGCCTTCCCAGAAAAGGGGAGGCTGTTATAGCAGCAAAGGGGGGACCAACTCCATATTAATACCCATGATTATGGAATGAGATGATCGACGAGCAAGTGTCCACATACTTTTGGCCATGTAGAGTATATATATATATACCTGTTATTAGCATTTTCGGCTTAATAGATGGTTTATTTGTATGTAGCATTAATTCCAGTTAAAACCTCTTGGAACTTTAGGGACATGTCATTTTTGGAGAGAAAAAACGTTCCCGTTTTAAACAGGATATTTTGTCAGGAAAAGATGCTAGAATATGCATATAATTGACAGCTTTTGATAGAAAACACTCTAACGTTTTCAAAACTGTAAAGATATTGTCTGTGAGTATAATAGAACTGATGTTAAAAGCGAAAGCCTGAGAAAAATCCAATCCGGAAGTGCCCCAGGTTTTGAAAGCGCTGCGTTCCAATGACTCCCTATATGGCTGTGAATGTACCATCAACGAGCTAATGCTTTCTACATATTTCCCAAGGTGTCTACAGCATTGTGACGTAGTTTTACGCATTTCTGTTGAAGAATAGCCGTTTGGGGGCACATTGCGTAAGTGGTCACATGGTGGCTCCTAAATTACAGAGGTAGCCATTACTCCAATCGGTCCTAGAGAAAAAGGAATTGTCCCGACGAATATATTATCAAATAGATATTAGAAAAACACCTTGAGGAAGGATTCTAAACAACGTTTGCCATGTTTCTGTTGATATTATGGAGCTAATTTGGAATATTTTTCGGCCTTGTGGTGACCGCAATTTCCAGGCGATTTCTCAGCCAAACGTGAAGAACAAACGTAGCTGTTTCGCCTACAAAAATAATATTTTGGGAAAAAATGAACTTTGGCTATCTACCTGGGAGTCTCGTGAGTGAAAACATCCGGAGTTCATCAAAGGTAAACGATTTAATTTGATTGCTTTTCTGATTTCCGTGACAAGTTTGCCTGCTGCTAGCAAGGCATAATGCTATGCTAGGCTATTATAAACTTACACAAATGCTTGTCTAGCGTTGGCTGTAAAGCATATTTTGAAAATCTGAGATGACAGTGTGATTAACAAAAGGCTAAGTGTCTCAATATATTTCATTTGTGATTTTCATGAATAGGAACATTTTCTAGGGATATTTATGTCCGCTGCGTTATGCTAATTCGTTTCAGGCTACGTTACGCTCCCGGATCCGGGATGGGTAGTATCAAGAGTGACCGTGGTGATATTGTCTATATAAATGCAGCCATTGGATCCCGTTTTTCAATGTACATTACGGGAGCTAGATTCAGTACATGTCACTTTGTATCAGAAAGTAGGCTGGCCTTGAAGTAGTGTAGTTGATGTGTATATAGATATGTATAGTGTAATTTATGTTTATATAGATAGGTATAGTGTCAATCACCGTATTCTTATCGGCAGACTCAACAGCCTTGGTTCCTCTAATGATTGCCTCCCCTGGTTCATTAACTACTTCTCAGATAGAGTTCAGTGTGTCAAATCGGAGGGCCTGTTGTCCGGACCTCTGGCAGTCTCTATGGCGGTGCCACAGGGTTCAATTCTCGGGCCGACTCTTTTCTCTGTATATATCAATGATGTTGCTCTTGTTGCTGGTGATTCTTTGATCCACCTCTAAGCAGACGACACCATTCTGTATACTTCTGGCCCATCTTTGGACACTGTGTTAACAAACCTCCAAACGAGCTTCAATGCCATGCAACACACCTTCCGTGGCCTCCAACTGCTCTTAAATGCTAGTAAAACTAAATGCATGCTCATCAACCAATCGCTGCCCTCACATGCCTGCCCGCCTAGCATCACTACTCTGGACGGTTTTAACTTAGAATATGTGGACAACTATAAATACCTACGTGTCTGGCTAGAATGTTAACTCTCCTTCCAGACTCACATGAAGCATCTCCAATCAAAAGTTAAATCTAGAATCAGCTTCCTATTTCGCAACAAAGCCTCGTTCACACATGCTGCCAAACATACCCTCTTAAAATTGACTATCCTGCCGATCCTTGACTTCGGCGATGTCGTTTACAAAATAGCCTCCAACACTCTACTCAACAAATTGGATGCAGTCTATCACAGTGCCTTCCGTTTTGTCACCAAAGCCCCATATACTACCCACCACTGTGACCTGTATGCTCTCGTTGACTGGTCCTCGCTACATATTCGTCGCCTGACCCATTGGCTCCAGGTAATCTATAAGTCTTTGCTAGGTAAAGCCCTGCTTTATCTCAGCTCACTGGTCACCATAGTAACACCCACCTATAGCACGCGCTCCAGCAGGTATATTTCACTGGTCATCCCCAAAGCCAATTCCTCTTTGGCCGCCTTTCCTTCCAGTTCTCTGCTGCCAATGACTGGAACGAATTGCAAAAATCACTGAAGTTGGAGACTTATATCTCCCTCACTAACTTTAAGCATCAGCTGTCAGACCAGCTTACCAACCGCTGCAGCTGTACACAGCCCATCTGTAAATAGCCCATCCAACCAACTACCTACCTCATCCTCATATTTGTTTTTGATTTTCTGCTCTTTTGCATACCAGTATTTCTACTTGCACATCCTCATCTGCACATATATCACTCCAGTGTTAATTTGCTAAATTGTAATTACTCCACTACTATTGGCCTATTTATTGCCTTGCCTCCTTACTCCATTTGCACACAATTTGCAACAATTCGTTATAATAAATCCCACATTTCACTAGAAGCTACTGTGTTATTATCCTGACTAATATCTTATACTTCTGTCTACCTCTCTCTCTCCCTCATCTCAACCTTTCTCCCTCTCCAAGACAATCATACTTACTCAAAACATACTTACATCATAAAATGACAACAATAAATGTCTCCCCTGTTGTCAGGCATTAAGTAACCATAGTGTGACTGTTGTCAGGCATTAAGTAGCCATAGTGTGACTGTTGTCAGGCATTAAGTAGCCATAGTGTGACTGTGTTGTCAGGCATTAAGTAGCCATAGTGTGACTGTGTTGTCAGGCATTAAGTAGCCATAGTGTGACTGTGTTGTCAGGCATTAAGTAGCCATAGTGTGACTGTGTTGTCAGGCATTAAGTAGCCATGGTGTGACTGTGTTGTCAGGCATAAAGTAGCCAAAGTGTGACTGTGTTGTCAGGCATTAAGTAGCCATAGAGTGACTGTGTTGTCAGGCATTAAGTAACCATAGAGTGACTGTGTTGTCAGGCATTAAGTAGCCATAGAGTGACTGTGTTGTCAGGCATTAAGTAGCCATAGAGTGACTGTGTTGTCAGGCATTAAGTAACCATAGAGTGACTGTGTCCCAGCTTCCTCCCTGGTGCACTGCCTTGTGCTGAACATGACACCACTGAACACATTTTAAAGGACAAAACAGATGATCATCACTTCAGTGGACAGGAAGGAAAGGAAGACACGCAACCTGACCATACTATATCTATCCTGTATCTATCCTATATCTCTCCTGTATCTATCCTGTATCTATCCTATATCTCTCCTGTATCTATCCTATATCTATCTTATATCTCTCCTGTATCTGTCCTATATCTATCCTTTATCTATCCTGTATCTATCCTATATCTATCCTGTATCTATCCTATATCCCCCCAAATCTATCCTATATCTCCCTTGTATCTGTCCTATATCTATCCTATATCTATCCTATATATCCTATATATCTATCTATCCGTATCAGGGTAGCTATCCTATATCTCTCCTGTTCTATCCTAGTGGTGGACTAGTAACCTATCCTAATCTCTCCTGTTATCAATCTTCCTGAATCCCCTCTCTGACAAGGTAGTCTGTCCTGTACTGCCCTCTCCTGAACAAGGCAGTTAACCCACTGTTCCTAGACCAGTTAACCCCACTGTTCCTAGACCAAATTAACCCACTGTTCCTAGACCAGTTAACCCCACTGTTCCTAGACCAGTTAACCCACTGTTCCTAGACCAGTTAACCCACTGTTCCTAGACCAGTTAACCCACTGTTCCTAGACCAGTTAACCCACTGTTCCTAGACCAGTTAACCCACTGTTCCTAGACCAGTTAACCCACTGTTCCTAGACCAGTTAACCCACTGTTCCTAGACCAGTTAACCCACTGTTCCTAGACCAGTTAACCCCACTGTTCCTAGACCAGTTAACCCACTGTTCCTAGACCAGTTAACCCACTGTTCCTAGACCAGTTAACCCACTGTTCCTAGGGCCGTCATTGAAAATAAGAATTTGTTCTTAAAACTGACTTGCCTAGTTAAATAAAGGTTAAAAACATCTGTCCTATAGCTATCCTGTATCTGTCCTATAGTGATGATATATTTATCCTATAGGTAAAAGATAAACAGTCATTACAAAGTCACATCCCATAAGCAGTAGCTCCAGTTTCCTTGTGTTTTCTATACGTAGAACATGACACCACAGCCAAACTCCACATCGAATAGTTGATCCATTAGTGGATTGATGGCTGAGTGTTACCTCACACCTCTCTATCTGCCAAAGAGGGTGTTGTCTTTCACAGAGAAGGGAGGGACGGAAAGGAGAGGAGAGGAGAGGAGAGGAGAGGAGAGGAGAGGAGAGGAGAGGGAGAGGAGAGGAGAGGAGAGGAGAGGAGAGGAGAGGAGAGGAGAGGAGAGGAGAGAGGGAGAAGAGAGGGGATAGGAGAGGAGAGGAGAGGAGAGGAGAGGAGAGGAGAGGAGAGGAGAGGAGAGGAGAGGAGAGGAGAGGAGAGGAGAGGAGAGGAGAGGAGAGGAGAGGAGAGGAGAGGAGAGGAGAGGAGAGGAGAGGGAGAGGAGAGGAGAGTGAAACATAGCTGGTCAGCTTTTGTTAGTTAACCCAATGCTCCCTGTCACTCACTGCCTCAGGGGTGGGCACTATGGCAGGCATCTAAGAGCCAATTGGTTGGTTGGTTGGCGGTTAAGGTGGAGGGGAGGGGAAGCGGGGTTAAGTGGGTGGAGGGTATCGCAAGGCGAGTAAGGGGGCGGGGAAAGAAGGGGCGGGGTACTGACCTCCTGAATCAGAGACGAGGAGCCGCCACCGATACCGACACTGGAATTTCCCAGCTTCCTCTCTGGTGCACTGCCTTGTCCTGACTGAACACATTTTAAAGGACAAAACAGATGATCATCTCTTCAGTGGACAGGAAGGAAAGGAAGACACGCAACCTGAGCACATCCTGACCACATACTGACAACAACCTGACCACATACTGACAACAACCTGACCACATACTGACAACAACCTGTCCACATACTGACAACAACCTGACCACAACCTGACAACAACCTGACAACATCCTGACCACATACTGACAACAACCTAACAACAACCTGACCACATACTGACAACAACCTGAGCACATACTGACAACATCCTGACCGCATACTGACAACAACCTGACCACATACTGACAACATCCTGACCACATACTGACAACAACCTGACAACAACCTGACAACATACTGACAAGAACCTGACCACATACTGACCACATACTGACAACAACCTGACCACATACTGACAACGACCTGACCACACACTGACCACAACCTGACCACACACTGACAACAACCTGACAACAACCTGACCACATACTGACAACAACCTGACAACAACCTGACCACATACTGACAACAACCTGACCACATACTGACAACAACCTGACAACAACCTGACCACAACCTGACAACATACTGACAACGACCTGACCACAGCTTGACCACATACTGACAACAACCTGACCACATACTGACCACATACTGACAACAACCTGACAACAACCTGACCACATACTGACAACAACATGACCACATACTGGCAACAACCTGACAAGAACCTGACCACATACTGACAACAACCTGACAACAACCTGACCACATACTGACAACAACCTGACCACATACTGACCACAACCTGACCACAACCTGACCACATACTGACAACAACCTGACTACATACTGACAACAACCTGACCACATACTGACAACAACCTGAACACATACTGACAACAACCTGACAACAACCTGCAAACACTGACCACAACCTGACCACAACCTGACAACAACCTGAACAACAACCTGACAACAACCTGACAACAACCTGACCACACCCTGACAACAACCTGACCACATACTGACCACATACTGACAACAACCTGACCACATACTGACAACATCCTGACCACATACTGACAACAACCTGACAACAACCTGACCACATACTGACAACAACCTGACCACATACTGACAACAACCTGACCACAACCTGACAACAACCTGACCACATACTGACAACGACCTGACCACAACCTGACCACATACTGCCAACAACCTGACCACAACCTGACCACATACTGACCACATACTGACAACAACCTGACAACAACCTGACCACATACTGACAACAACATGACCACATACTGACAACAACCTGACAAGAACCTGACCACATACTGACAACAACCTGACCACATACTGACAACAACCTGACCACATACTGACAACAACCTGACCACATACTGACAACAACCTGACCAGATACTGACAACAACCTGACAACAACCTGACCACATACTGACAACCACCTGACCACATACTGACCACAACCTGACCACAACCTGACCACAACCTGACCACATACTGCCAACAACCTGACCACAACCTGACCACATACTGACCACATACTGACAACAACCTGACAACAACCTGACCACATACTGACAACAACATGACCACATACTGACAACAACCTGACAAGAACCTGACCACATACTGACAACAACCTGACCACATACTGACAACAACCTGGCCACATACTGACAACAACCTGACCACATACTGACAACAACCTGACCAGATACTGACAACAACCTGACAACAACCTGACCACATACTGACAACCACCTGACCACATACTGACCACAACCTGACCACAACCTGACCACAACCTGACCACATACTGACAACAACCTGACCACATACTGACAACAACCTGACCACACACTGACAATAACCTGACCACATACTGACAACAACCTGACAACAACCTGACAACAACCTGACAACAACCTGACCACACACTGACAACAACCTGACCACATACTGACAACAACCTGACAACAACCTGACAACAACCTGACCACAACCTGACCACAACCTGACCACACACTGACCACAACCTGACCACACACTGACAACAACCTGACCACAACCTGACCACAACCTGACCACAACCTGACAACAACCTGACAACAACCTGACAACAACCTGACTACAACCTGACCAGAACCTGACAACACCTGACCACAACCTGACCACAACCTGAAAACAACCTGACAACATCCTGACAACAACCTGACCACAACCTGACAACAACCTGACAACAACCTGACAAACACTGACCACAACCTGAACAACAATGAAACCGTGGACTAGATAAACACACCACGCCCCTCTTTTAAAATAAGGGGACATTTAAATAGCATGTAAAATGTATAGACTAGATAGAAACTAAATGTAGTCTAGTCTAGGCAAGGTCAAATCATTTAAACATACACATGAACAAAAACAAAATCATAATTTTACTATGATGACATTGTCTTTTCAACAAAGTCTATCATTCTAAAGACAATAAAATATGTCATTTGCAATACACAACATACATGTCCCAAGAGAGGGGGATTGAGATGCTAAATATATGTAAAGAGAGTAGTATAGGGCTGGTTTATGCAAAACCATGCAAGTGGATGATGTTAGCTGTCCCAGTATGAGGAAGGGACCGAGGGTTGATAACAGACAGATGACAGGAAGAGAGAGACCATCAGGAAGGGGGAGTGATATCAGATGACAGGAAGTGAGAGAACATCAGGAAGGAGGAGTGATAACAGACAGATGACAGGAAGTGAGAGACCATTAGGAAGGAGGAGTGATAACAGATGACGGGAAGAGAGAGACCATCAGGAAGGAGGAGTGATATCAGATGACAGGAAGTGAGAGACCATCAGGAAGGAGGAGTGATATCAGATGACAGGAAGAGAGAGACCATCAGGAAGGAGGAGTGATATCAGATGACAGGAAGAGAGAGACCATCCTAAGCTCATTATTTGCATCGGGATGCAAACACATTGTTCCTCTGTTCAAGTTGTTCTTTCCCTAACTACAGTGCCTCGCGAAAGTATTCGGGCCCCTTGAACTTTGCGACCTTCTGCCACATTTCAGGCTTCAAACATAAAGATATAAAACTGTATTTTTTTGTGAAGAATCAACAACAAGTGGGACACAATCATGAAGTGGAACGACATTTATTGGATATTTCAAACTTTTTTAACAAATCAAAAACTGAAAAATTGGGCGTGCAAAATTATTCAGCCCCTTTACTTTCAGTGCAGCAAACTCTCTCCAGAAGTTCAGTGAGGATCTCTGAATGATCCAATGTTGACCTAAATGACTAATGATGATAAATACAATCCACCTGTGTGTAATCAAGTCTCCGTATAAATGCACCTGCACTGTGATAGTCTCAGAGGTCCGTTAAAAGCGCAGATAGCATCATGAAGAACAAGGAACACACCAGGCAGGTCCGAGATACTGTTGTGAAGAAGTTTAAAGCCGGATTTGGATACAAAAAGATTTCCCAAGCTTTAAACATCCCAAGGAGCACTGTGCAAGCGATAATATTGAAATGGAAGGAGTATCAGACCACTGCAAATCTACCAAGACCTGGCCGTCCCTCTAAACTTTCAGCTCATACAAGGAGAAGACTGATCAGAGATGCAGCCAAGAGGCCCATGATCACTCTGGATGAACTGCAGAGATCTACAGCTGAGGTGGGAGACTCTGTCCATAGGACAACAATCAGTCGTATATTGCACAAATCTGGCCTTTATGGAAGAGTGGCAAGAAAGCCATTTCTTAAAGATATCCATAAAAAGTGTTTTAAAGTTTGCCACAAGCCACCTGGGAGACACACCAAATGTGGAAGAAGGTGCTCTGGTCAGATGAAACCAAAATTGAACTTTTTGGCAACAATGCAAAACGTTATGTTTGGCGTAAAAGCAACACAGCTCATCACCCTGAACACACCATCCCCACTGTCAAACATGGTGGTGGCAGCATCATGGTTTGGGCCTGCTTTTCTTCAGCAGGGACAGGGAAGATGGTTAAAATTGATGGGAAGATGGATGGAGCCAAATACAGGACCGTTCTGGAAGAAAACCTGATGGAGTCTGCAAAAGACCTGAGACTGGGACGGAGATTTGTCTTCCAACAAGACAATGATCCAAAACATAAAGCAAAATCTACAATGGAATGGTTCAAAAATAAACATATCCAGGTGTTAGAATGGCCAAGTCAAAGTCCAGACCTGAATCCAATCGAGAATCTGTGGAAAGAACTGAAAACTGCTGTTCACAAATGCTCTCCATCCAACCTCACTGAGCTCGAGCTGTTTTGCAAGGAGGAATGGGAAAAATTTCAGTCTCTCGATGTGCAAAACTGATAGAGACATACCCCAAGCGACTTACAGCTGTAATCGCAGCAAAAGGTGGCGCTACAAAGTATTAACTTAAGGGGGCTGAATAATTTTGCACGCCCAATTTTTCAGTTTTTGATTTGTTAAAAAAGTTTGAAATATCCAATAAATGTTGTTCCACTTCATGATTGTGTCCCACTTGTTGTTGATTCTTCACAAAAAAATACAGTTTTATATCTTTATGTTTGAAGCCTGAAATGTGGCAAAAGGTCGCAAAGTTCAAGGGGGCCGAATACTTTCGCAAGGCACTGTAGCTCTGTTGTTCTCTCCCTCTCCTTGTCTCTTTCTTTCTCTCCTCTTATCTGTATAAACATTTCTCCCTCTCTCTCACTTTCCACCACTCTCTCCCAGGCTATATATGGACTGTTGTATCTTCCTTCCTTTTTTTGTCTTTCTCTCTTGTTGGCTCTCTCTCTCCTTATCCACCCATCCAACAATCCCTCCTCCACCCCACACCAGTGTTGCTAGTCAGTTAGAGGGCTTAACACAAGGTAATTGACTCACGTTACACCCTACAGACAGACAGACAGACAGACAGACAGACAGACAGACAGGAGCATCAATAAAAACAATATAATAAGATGATGAGATAATATTATTAGATAACATTATTACGAAAATAAGACTATTGTCAATGAGATAATATATATATATATATATATATATATATTCACATAGTAAAAGTAGCACACAGGTTTAACCTCACCAAACGAAGTGCACACACACTCAATCTACACACAAAGCAAAAACAGGTTCCATTAAAAAAACGTTTTACAATAAATACATTTAATAACAGAAATATCATATTTACATAAGTATCCTGACCCTTTACTCAGTGCTTTGTTGAAGCACCTTTGGCAGTGATTACAGCCTCAAGTCTTCTTGGGTATGACGCTACCAGCTTGGCACACCTGTATTTGGGGAGTTTCTTCATTCTTCTTTGCAGATCCTCTCAAGCTCTGTTAGATTGGATGGGGAGCGTTGCTGCACAGCTATTTTCAGGTCTCTCCAGGGATGTTCGATCGGGTTCGAGTCCGGGGTCTGGCAGGTCCACTCAAGGACATTCAGAGACTTGTCCCGAAGCCACTCCTGCGTTGCCTTGGCTGTGTGCTTAGGGTCGTTGTCCTGTTGGAAGGTGAACCTTCACTCCAATCTGAGGTCCTGAGTGCTCTGGAGCAGGTTTTCATCAAGGATCTCTCTGTACTTTTCTCCGTTCGTCTTTGCCTCAATCCTGACTAGACTCCCAGTCCCTGCTGCTGAAAGACATCCCCACAGCATGATGCTGCCACCACCATGCTTCACCGTAGGGATGGTGCCAGGTTCCCGCAAGACGTGACACTTGGCATTCAGACCAAAGAGTTCAATAGTTCAATCTTGGTTTCATCAGACCAGAGAATCTTGTTTCTCGTGGTCTGAGAGTTTAGGTAGCTTTTTGGCAAACTCCAAGCAGGCTATCATGTGCCTTTTACTGAGGAGTGGCTTCCGTCTGGCCACTCTACCATAAAGGCCTGATTGGTTGAGTGCTGCAGAGATGGTTGTCTTTCTGGAAGGTTCTTCCATCTCCACAGAGGAACTCTAGAGCTCGCTCAGAGTGACCATCGGGTTCTTGGTCACCTCCCTGACCAAGGCCCTTCTCCCCCGATTGCTCAGTTTGGCCAGACGACCAGCTCTAGGAAGAGTCTTGGTGGTTCCAAACTTCTTCCATTTAAGAATGATGGAGGCCACTGTGTACTTGGGGACCTTCAATGCTGCAGAAATGTTTTGGTACCCTTCTCCAGATCTGTGCCTCGACACAATCCTGTCTTGGAGCTCTACGGACAATTCCTTCGACCCCGTGGCTTGGTTTTTGCTCTGATGTGCAATGTCAACTGTGGGACCTTATATAGACAGGTGTCTGCCTTTCCGAATCATGTTCAATCAATTGAATTTACCACAGGTGGACTCCAATCAAGTTGTAGAAACATCTCAAGGATGATCAATGGAACCAGGATGCACCTGAGCTCAATTTCGATTCTCACAGCAAAGGGTCTGAATACTTACTGTATGTAAATAAGGTATAATTGTTTTTTGTTTTTTATTAGAATACGAAAAATGTCTAAAAACACATTGTCATTATGGGGTATTGTTTGTAGATTGAGACGGGACATTTTTATTTTTAATCCATTTTAGAGTAAGGCTGTAATGTAACAAAATGTGGGAAAAGTCCATTCTTTCCGAATGCACTGTATATAATCGTCTACATCATTTCCAATCCACCATATATATTTGTAGATATTATTTTAAATATATTTATATACAGGCAAGCGTTTGGACACACCTACTCATTCAAGGGTTTTTCTTTAATTTTCAGTATACAACCTGTCCCCCTCAGTCAATATGGTGCTGCATGACCAACATGTCCCCCTCAGAGTCAATATGGTGCTGCATGACCAACATGTCCCCCTCAGAGTCAATATGGTGCTGCATGACCAACATGTCCCCCTCAGTCAATATGGTGCTGCATAGTCAACATATCCCCATCAGTCAATATGGTGCTGCATAGTCAACATATCCCCCTCAGAGTCAATATGGTGCTGCATAGTCAACATGTCCCCCTCAGAGTCAATATGGTGCTGCATGACCAACATGTCCCCCTCAGTCAATATGGTGCTGCATAGTCAACATGTCCCCCTCAGAGTCAATATGGTGCTGCATGACCAACATGTCCCCCTCAGTCAATATGGTGCTGCATGACCAACATGTCCCCCTCAGTCAATATGGTGCTGCATGACCAACATGTCCCCCTCAGTCAATATGGTGCTGCATGACCAACATGTCATATCCCCTCAGTCCCCTAGTCATATGGTGCTGCATGACCAACCCTCAGTCAATATGGTGCTGCATGACCAACATGTCCCCCTCAGTCAATATGGTGCTGCATGACCAACATGTCCCCTCAGTCAATATGGTCCCCCCCCCTCAGTCAATATGGTGCTGCATGACCAACATGTCCCCCAGTCAATCAGTCAATATGGTGCTGCATGACCAACATGTCCCCCTCAGTCAATATGGTGCTGCATGACCAACATGTCCCCCTCAGTCAATATGGTGCCCCAACATGTCCCCTCAGTCAATATGGTGCTGCATGACCAACATGTCCCCCTCAGTCAATATGGTGCTGCATGACCAACATGTCCCCCTCAGTCAATATGGTGCTGCATGACCAACATGTCCCCCTCAGTCAATATGGTGCTGCATGACCAACATGTCCCCCAGTCAATCAGTCAATATGGTGCTGCATAGTCAACATGTCCCCCTCAGTCAATATGGTGCTGCATGACCAACATGTCCCCCTCAGTCAATATGGTGCTGCATGACCAGTCAACATGTCCCCCTCAGTCAATATGGTGCTGCATGACCAACATGTCCCCCTCAGTCAATATGGTGCTGCATGACCAACATGTCCCCCTCAGTCAATATGGTGCTGCATGACCAACATGTCCCCCTCAGTCAATATGGTGCTGCATGACCAACATGTCCCCCTCAGTCAATATGGTGCTGCATAACCAACATGTCCCCCTCAGTCAATATGGTGCTGCATGACCAACATGTCCTCAGTCAATATGGTGCATACAGCAGTATTATCAATATGGTGCTGCAGCAATTCAAATATGGTGCTGCATATAAATCCCTCCAATATGGTGCTGCACATTAAGACATGTCCCCTTCAATTTTTTGCATTTTTACCTTTATTTAACAAGGCAAGTCAATATGTGCTAATGAACAAATTCTTATTTTCAATGACGGTCCTAGGAATATGGTGTTGCAGGTGAAGATGTCCCCCTCAGATTTGAAGCTTGTCAGCTGGGGGATTTGAACTTGCAACCTTTTGGTAAATGGTCCAACGCTCTAACCACTAGGCTACCCTGCACAGGTTAATGCACAGTGCAGTCAATATGGTGCTGCATGAGAACATGTCCCCCTAATCAATATGGTGCTGCATGACAACATGTTCCCCTCAGTCAATATGGTAACATAAAGACCAACATGAATCAAGTCAATATGGTGCTGCAGAGAAGAGAAGTCAATATGGTGCTGCATTTGACTCAGTAAAATAGTCCTGCCAGAACTGCATGACCAACATGTCCCCTCAGTCAATATGGTGCTGCACCACCACCTCTCAGTCAATATGGTGCTGCATGACAACATGTCCCCCACATGGTGTGCTGTTATAACCTATATGGTGTATCTGATATAATCAATATGGTGCTATATATGGTGTATCTGTTATAATACTATATGGTCCCCCTCAGTATATATGGTGTATCTGTTATAATACTATATGGTGTATATATGGTGTATCTGTTATAATACTATATGGTGCTGCATGACCAACATGTCCCCCTTATAATATGGTGCTGCATGATATATGGTGTATCCCTTATAATACTATATGGTGCTGCATGATAATACTATATGTCCCCCTATCAATATGGTGCTGCATGACTGTTATACATGTCCCCTGTTATCAATATGGTGCTGCATGACCAACATGTCCCCCTCAGTCAATATGGTGCTGCATAATACTATATGTCCCCCTGTTATATACTATATGCATGTATCTGTTATAATACTATATGGTGCTATGACTGTTATAATACTATATGGTGTATCTGTTATAATACTATATGGTGCTGTTATAATACATATGGTGTATCTGTTATAATACTATATGGTGCTGTTATAATACTGTATGGTGTATCTATGGTGTGCATCTGTTATAATACTATATGGTGCTATCTGTTATAATACTATATGTCAATATGGTGCTGTTATAATACTATATGTGTATCAATATGGTGCTGCATCTGTCCCCCTATAATACTATATGCTGCATCTGTTATAATACAATATGGTGCTGCATCTGTTATAATACTCAGTCATGGTGCTCTGTTATAATACTATCAATATGGTGCTATCTGTTATAATATGGTGCTATATGTCCCCCATCAATATGGTGCTATCTGTTATAATACCCCCTATATGGTGCTGTTATAACATGTCCCCCTAGTCTATGGTGCTGCATGACCAACATGTTATAATCAATATGGTGCTCTGTTATAATACCCCCTATGTGTATATATGGTGTATCTGTTATAATACTATATGGTCCCCTATATGGTGTATCTGTTATAGTAATATGGTGCTGCTGTTATAATGGGTGTATCTGTTATAATACCATATGTCCCCCTGTATATATGGTGCTATAGTCATATATAATATGGTGCTGCATCTGTTATAATACTATATGGTGCTGCATCTGTTATAATACTATATGGTGTTATAATAATATGGTGCTGTTATAATACCCCCTGGTCACTATACTATACATGTCCCCTCAGTCAATATGGTGCTATCTGTTATAATACAATATGGTGCTATCTGTTATAATACTATAATACTATATGGTCAGTAATATGGTATAATACTATACATGTATCTGTTATAATATATGGTGCTGCATGACCTGTTATAATACATGTCCCCTCTGTTATAATCAATATGGTGCTGTTATAATACTATGTCCCCCTGTAATATGGTGCTGCATATCTGTTATAATACTCAATATGGTGTATCTGTTATAATACATATGTGTATCTCAGTTATAATACTGCATATGGTGTATCTGTTATAATACAATATGGTGCTGTTATAATACATGTCCCCCTCAGTCAATATGGTGTATCTGTTATAAGTACAATATGGTGCTGCATCTGTTATAATCAATATGGTGCTGCATGACTGTTATAATACATATGGTGTATCTGTTATATACCATATGGTGTATCTGTTATAATACTGGTGCTGTATCTGTTATAATATGGTGCTGTTACCAATACATATCCCCTGTCAATATGGTGCTGCATGACCAACATGTCCCCCTAGTCAATATGGTGCTATATGGTGCTGCATGTATCTGTTATAATCAATATGGTGCTGCATGACCAACATGTTATATCAATATGGTGCTGCATGACTGTTATAAGTCAATATGGTGCTGCATAATACTACATGTCCCCTCAGTCAATATGGTGCTGCATGACCAACATGTCCCCCTGTCAATATGGTGCTGCATGACCAACATGTCCCCTCTGTTATCAATATGGTGCTGCATGACCAACATGTCCCCCTCAGTCAATATGGTGCTGCATGACCAACATGTCCCCCTGTTAGTCAATATGGTGCTGCATGACCAACATGTCCCCCTCAGTCAATATGGTGCTGCATGACCAACATGTCCCCTCAGTCAATATGGTGCTGCATACCAACATGTCCCCCTCAGTCAATATGGTGCTGTTATAATAACATGTCCCCCTCAGTCAATATGGTGCTGCATACCATACATGTCCCCTCAGTCAATATGGTGCTGCATGACCAACATGTCCCCCTCAGTCAATATGGTGCTGCATGACCAACATGTCTAGTCAATATGGTGCTGCATGACCAACATGTCCCCCTTATAGTCAATATGGTGCTGTTATAATACAACATGTCCCCTGTTAGTCAATATGGTGCTGTTATAATACTACATGTCCCCCTCAGTCAATATGGTGCTGTTATAATACAACATGTCCCCCTGTTAGTCAATATGGTGCTGCATGACCAACATACAACATGTCATCTGTTACCAACATGTCCCCTCAGTCAATATGGTGCTGCATGACCAACTGTCCCCTCAGTCAATATGGTGCTGCATGACCAACATGTCCCCCTCATCAATATGGTGCTGCATGACCAACATGTCCCCCTCAGTCAATATGGTTAATACTAATATGGTGCTGCATGACCAACATGTTATCAGTCAATATGGTGCTGCATCTGTCCCCCTAAGTCAATATGGTGCTATCTGTTATAATAGTCAATATGGTGCTGCATATCTGTTATAATCAATATGGTGCTGCATGATAACATGTCCCCCTCAGTATATGGTTATAATACTATAATATGGTGCTATCCAACATGTCCCCCTAATCAATATGGTGCTATCTGTTATAATACTATATGGTGTCCCCCTCATCAATATGGTGCTATCTGTCCCCCTAAGTCAATATGGTGCTGCATGACCAACATGTTATAATACTATATGGTGCTGCATGACCAACATGTTATCAATATATGCTGCATGACCAACATGTTATAATACAATATGGTGCTATCTGTTATAATATGGTGCTGCATACCAACATGTCCCCCTCAGTCAATATGGTGCTGCATGACCAACATGTCCCCCTCAGTCAATATGGTGCTGCATGACTGTTATAATACTATATGGTGTATCTGTCCCCCTATAGTCAATATGGTGCTGTTATGACCAACATGTCCCCCTCAGTAATATGGTGTATCTGTTATAATACTATCAATATGGTGCTGCATGACCAACATGTTATAATGGTCTGTTATAATACTATATGGTGTATCTGTTATAATACTATATGGTGCTGTTATAATACTATATGTCTGTTATAATACTATATGGTGTATCTGTTATATTACTATATGGTGTTATATATGACTGTCCCCCTATCAATATGGTGCTATATGGTGTCCCCTCATAATATGGTGCTGTTATAACCAACATGTCCCCTATCAATATGGTGCTGTATAAACATGTCCCCCTCATCAATATAGTGCTGCATAAACATACCCCCTCATCAATATGGTGTATCTGTCCCCCTAATACAATATGGTGCTGCATATATGGTGTATCTGTTATAATAATGGTGTATCTGTTATAATCATAATATGGTGTATCTGTTATAAGTACTATATGGTGTATCTGTTATAATACTATATGGTGCTGTTATAACTGTTATCATACAATACTATATGGTGTATCTGTTATAATACTATGGTCCATCTGTTATAATACTATATGGTGTATATGCACAGTGTTATAATACTATATTTGTATCTGTTATAATACTATATGGTGTATCTGTTATAATATATATGGTGTATCTGTTATAATACTATATGGTGTATCTGTTATAATACTATATGGTGTATCTGTTATAATACTATATGGTGTATCTGTTATAACAGTGTATCCACATGTTATAATACTATATGGTGTATCTGTTATAATACTATATGGTGTATCTGTTATAATACTATATGGTGTATGTTATAATACTATATGGTGTATCTGTTATAATACTATATGGTGTATCTGTATATATCTGTTATAATACTATATGGTGTATCTGTTATAATACTATATGGTGTATCTAGTGAATAATACTATAATACAATATGGTGTATCTGTTATAATACTATATGGTGTATCTGTTATAATACTATATGGTGTATCTGTTATAATACTATATGGTGTATATATGGTGTATCTGTTATAATACTATATGGTGTATCTGTTATAATACTATATGGTGTATCTGTTATAATACTATATGGTGTATCTGTTATAATACTATATGGTGTATCTGTTATAATACTATATGGTGTATCTGTTATAATACTATATGGTGTATCTGTTATAATACTATATGGTGTATCTGTTATAATACTATATGGTGTATCTGTTATAATACTATATGGTGTATCTGTTATAATACTATATGGTGTATATATGGTGTATCTGTTATAATACTATATGGTGTATCTGTTATAATACTATATGGTGTATCTGTTATAATACTATATGGTGTATATATGGTGTATCTGTTATAATACTATATGGTGTATCTGTTATAATACTATATGGTGTATCTGTTATAATACTATATGGTGTATCTGTTATAATACTATATGGTGTATCTGTTATAATACTATATGGTGTATATATGGTGTATCTGTTATAATACTATATGGTGTATCTGTTATAATACTATATGGTGTATATATGGTGTATCTGTTATAATACTATATGGTGTATCTGTTATAATACTATATGGTGTATCTGTTATAATACTATATGGTGTATCTGTTATAACTATATGGTGTATCTGTTATAATATATATGGTGTATCTGTTATAATACTATATGGTGTATCTGTTATAATACTATATCTGTTATAATACTATATGTGTATCTGTTATAATAATACTATATGGTGTATCTGTTATAATACTATATGGTGTATCTGTTATAATACTATATGGTGTATCTGTTATAATACTATATGGTGTATCTGTTATAATACTATATGGTGTATCTGTTATAATACTATATGGTGTATCTGTTATAATACTATATGGTGTATCTGTTATAATACTATATGGTGTATATATGGTGTATCTGTTATAATACTATATGGTGTATATATGGTGTATCTGTTATAATACTATATGGTGTATCTGTTATAATACTATATGGTGTATCTGTTATAATACTATATGGTGTATATATGGTGTATCTGTTATAATACTATATGGTGTATCTGTTATAATACTATATGGTGTATCTGTTATAATACTATATGGTGTATCTGTTATAATACTATATGGTGTATCTGTTATAATACTATATGGTGTATCTGTTATAATACTATATGGTGTATATATGGTGTATCTGTTATAATACTATATGGTGTATCTGTTATAATACTATATGGTGTATCTGTTATAATACTATATGTTATCTGTTATAATACTATATGGTGTATCTGTTATAATATATATGTGTATAATGATATAATACTATATGGTGTATCTGTTATAATACTATATGGTGTATATATATGGTGTATCTGTTATAATACTATATGGTGTATCTGTTATAATACTATATGGTGTATCTGTTATAATACTATATGGTGTATATATACTATATGGTGTATCTGTTATAATACTATACTATATACTATATGGTGTATCTGTTATAATACTATATGTGTATCTGTTATAATACTATATGGTGTATCTGTTATAATACTATATGTGTATCTGTTATAATACTATATATGTATATATGGTGTATCTGTTATAATACTATATATGTATCTGTTATATAATACTATATGGTGTATCTGTTATAATACTATATGGTGTATCTGTTATAATACTATATGGTGTATCTGTTATATACTATATGGTGTATATAATACTATATGGTGTATCTGTTATAATACTATATGGTGTATCTGTTATAATACTATATGGTGTATCTGTTATAATACTATATGGTGTATCTGTTATAATACTATATGGTGTATCTGTTATAATACTATATGGTGTATCTGTTATAATACTATATGGTGTATCTGTTATAATACTATATGGTGTATCTGTTATAATACTACTATATGGTGTATCTGTTATAATACTATATGGTGTATCTGTTATAATACTATATGGTGTATCTGTTATAATACTATATGGTGTATCTGTTATAATACTATGGTGTATGTTATAATACTATATGTGTATCTGTTATATGGTGTATCTGTTATAATACTATATGGTGTATATATACTATATGGTGTATCTGTTATAATACTATATGGTGTATCTGTGGTGTATCTGTTATAATACTATATGGTGTATCTGTTATAATACTATATGGTGTATCTGTTATAATACTATATGGTGTATCTGTTATAATACTATATGGTGTATCTGTTATAATACTATATGGTTATAATACTATATGGTGTATCTGTTATAATACTATATGGTGTATATGGTGTATATATGGTGTATCTGTTATATATACTATATGGTGTATCTGTTATAATACTATATGTGTATCTGTTATAATACTATATATGGTGTATAATACTGTTATAATATATATGGTGTATCTGTTATAATACTATATACTATATGTGTATCTGTTATAATACTATATGGTGTATCTGTTATAATACTATGGTGTATCTGTATAATACTATATGGTGTATCTGTTATAATACTATATGGTATATATGTATCTGTTATAATACTATATGGTGTATCTGTTATAATACTATATGGTGTATCTGTTAATAATACTGTTATAATACTATATGGTGTATCTGTTATAATACTATATGGTGTATCTGTTATAATGGTGTATCTGTTATAATACTATATCTGTTATAATACTATATGGTGTATCTGTTATAATACTATATGGTGTATCTGTTATAATACTATATGGTGTATCTGTTATAATACTATATGGTGTATCTGTTATAATACTATATGGTGTATCTGATATAATACTATATGGTGTATTTATGGTGTATCTGTTATAATACTATATGGTGTATATATGGTGTATCTGTTATAATACTATATGGTGTATATATGGTGTATCTGTTATAATACTATATGGTGTATCTGTTATAATACTATATGGTGTATATGTTATAATACTATATGGTGTATCTGTTATAATACTATATGGTGTATCTGTTATAATACTATATGGTGCATCTTACTTCCGGCGCCGACAGAGATGGCCGCCTCGCTTCGCGTTCCTAGGAAACTATGCAGTTTTTTGTTTTTTTACGTGTTATTTCTTACACTAGTACCCCAGGTCATCTTAGGTTTCATTACATACAGCCGAGAAGAACTACTGAATATAAGATCAGCGTCAACTCACCATCAGTACGACCAAGAATATGTTTTTCGCGATGCGGATCCTGTGTTCTGCCTTACAACCAGTGTAACCGAGTGGATCACATGCAGCGACCAAAAAAAAAAACGACTCAGAAAAAGAGGGAAACGAAGCGGTCTTCTGGTCAGACTCCGGAGACAGGCACATCGTGCACCACTCCCTAGCATTCTTCTTGCCAATGTCCATTCTCTTGACAACAAGGTTGATGAAATCCGAGCAAGGGTAGCATTCCAGAGGGACATCAGAGACTGTAACGTTCTCTGCTTCACGGAAACATGGCTAACTGGAGAGACGCTATCCGAAGCGGTGCAGCCAGCGGGTTTCTCCACGCATCGCGCCGACAGAAACAAACATCTTTCTGGTAAGAAGAGGGGCGGGGGCGTATGCCTCATGGCCAACGTGACATGGTGTGATGAAAGAAACATACAGGAACTCAAATCCTTCTGTTCACCTGATTTAGAATTCCTCACAATCAAATGTAGACCGTATTATCTACCAAGAGAATTCTCTTCGATTATAATCACAGCCGTATATATCCCCCCCCAAGCAGACACATCGATGGCTCTGAACGAACTTTATTTAACTCTCTGCAAACTGGAAACGATTTATCCGGAGGCTGCATTCATTGTAGCTGGGGATTTTAACAAGGCTAATCTGAAAACAAGACTCCCTAAATTTTATCAGCATATCGATTGCGCAACCAGGGGTGGAAAGACCCTGGATCATTGTTACTCTAACTTCCGCGACGCATATAAGGCCCCGCCCCGCCCCCCTTTCGGAAAAGCTGACCACGACTCCATTTTGTTGATCCCTGCCTACAGACAGAAACTAAAACAAGAAGCTCCCATGCTGAGGTCTGTCCAACGCTGGTCCGACCAAGCTGACTCCACACTCCAAGACTGCTTCCATCACGTGGACTGGGAGATGTTTCGTATTGCGTCAGACAACAACATTGACGAATACGCTGATACGGTGTGCGAGTTCATTAGAACGTGCGTTGAAGATGTCGTTCCCATAGCAACGATTAAAACATTCCCTAACCAGAAACTGTGGATTGATGGCAGCATTCGTGTGAAACTGAAGGCACGAACCACTGCTTTTAATCAGGGCAAGGTGTCTGGTAACATGACTGAATACAAACAGTGGAGCTATTCCCTCCGCAAGGCTATCAAACAAGCTAAGCGCCAGTACAGAGACAAAGTAGAATCTCAATTCAACGGCTCAGACACAGGAGGCATGTGGCAGGGTCTACAGTCAATCACGGACTACAGGAAGAAACCCAGCCCAGTCACGTTCCAGGATGTCTTGCTCCCAGGCAGACTAAATAACTTTTTTGCCCGCTTTGAGGACAATACAGTGCCACTGACACGGCCTGCAACGGAAACATGCGGTCTCTCCTTCACTGCAGCCGAAGTGAGTAAGACATTTAAACGTGTTAACCCTCGCAAGGCTGCAGGCCCAGACGGCATCCCCAGCCGCGCCCTCAGAGCATGCGCAGACCAGCTGGCCGGTGTGTTTACGGACATATTCAATCAATCCCTATACCAGTCTGCTGTTCCCACATGCTTCAAGAGGGCCACCATTGTTCCTGTTCCCAAGAAAGCTAAGGTAACTGAGCTAAACGACTACCGCCCGTAGCACTCACATCCGTCATCATGAAGTGCATTGAGAGACTAGTCAAGGACCATATCACCTCCACCCTACCTGACACCCTTGACCCACTCCAATTTGCTTACCGCCCAAATAGGTCCACAGACGATGCAATCTCAACCACACTGCACACTGCCCTAACCCATCTGGACAAGAGGAATACCTATGTGAGAATGCTGTTCATCGACTACAGCTCGGCATTCAACACCATAGTACCCTCCAAGCTCGTCATCAAGCTCGAGACCCTGGGTCTCGACCCCGCCCTGTGCAACTGGGTACTGGACTTCCTGACGGGCCGCCCCCAGGTGGTGAGGGTAGGCAACAACATCTCCTCCCCGCTGATCCTCAACACTGGGGCCCCACAAGGGTGCGTTCTGAGCCCTCTCCTGTACTCCCTGTTCACCCACGACTGTGTGGCCATGCACGCCTCCAACTCAATCATCAAGTTTGCGGACGACACAACAGTGGTAGGCTTGATTACCAACAACGACGAGACGGCCTACAGGGAGGAGGTGAGGGCCCTCGGAGTGTGGTGTCAGGAAAATAACCTCACACTCAACTTCAACAAAACTAAGGAGATGATTGTGGACTTCAGGAAACAGCAGAGGGAACACCCCCATCCACATCGATGGAACAGTAGTGGAGAGGGTAGCAAGTTTTAAGTTCCTCGGCATACACATCACAGACAAACTGAATTGGTCCACTCACACAGACAGCATCGTGAGGAAGGCGCAGCAGCGCCTCTTCAACCTCAGGAGGCTGAAGAAATTCGGCTTGTCACCAAAAGCACTCACAAACTTCTACAGATGCACAATCGAGAGCATCCTGGCGGGCTGTATCACCGCCTGGTATGGCAACTGCACCGCCCTCAACCGTAAGGCTCTCCAGAGGGTAGTGAGGTCTGCACAACGCATCACCGGGGGCAAACTACCTGCCCTCCAGGACACCTACACCACCCGATGTTACAGGAAGGCCATAAAGATCATCAAGGACATCAACCACCCGAGCCACTGCCTGTTCACCCCGCTGTCATCCAGAAGGCGAGGTCAGTACAGGTGCATCAAAGCTGGGACCGAGAGACTGAAAAACAGCTTCTATCTCAAGGCCATCAGACTGTTAAACAGCCACCACTAACATTGAGTGGCTACTGCCAACACACTGTCAATGACACTGACTCTACTCCAGCCACTTTAATCATGGGAATTGATGGGAAATTATGTAAATATATCACTAGCCACTTTAAACAATGCTACCTTATATAATGTTACTTACCCTACATTATTCATCTCATATGCATACGTTGATACTGTACTCTATATCATCGACTGCATCCTTATGTAATACATGTATCACTAGCCACTTTAACTATGCCACTTGGTTTACATACTTATCTCATATGTATATACTGTACTCGATATCATCTACTGTATCTTGCCTATGCTGCTCTGTACCATCACTCATTCATATATCCTTATGTACATATTCTTTATCCCCTTACACTGTGTATAAGACAGTAGTTTTTTTGGAATTGTTAGTTAGATTACTTGTTCGTTATTACTGCATTGTCGGAACTAGAAGCACAAGCATTTCGCTACACTCGCATTAACATCTGCTAACCATGTGTATGTGACAAATAAAATTTGATTTGATTTGATTTGTATCTGTTATATTACTATATGGTGTATCTGTTATAATACTATATGGTGTATATATGGTGTATCTGTTATAATACTATATGGTGTATCTGTTATAATACTATATGGTGTATCTGTTATAATACTATATGGTGTATCTGTTATAATACTATATGGTGTATCTGTTATAATACTACATGGTGTATCTGTTATAATACTATATGGTGTATTTATGGTGTATCTGTTATAATACTATGTGGTGTATCTGTTATAATACTACATGGTGTATCTGTTATAATACTATATGGTGTATTTATGGTGTATCTGTTATAATACTATATGGTGTATCTGTTATAATACTATATGGTGTATCTGTTATAATACTATATGGTGTATCTGATATAATACTATATGGTGTATATATGGTGTATCTGTTATAATACTATGTGGTGTATCTGTTATAATACTACATGGTGTATCTGTTATAATACTATATGGTGTATTTATGGTGTATTTTATAATACTATGGTGTATCTGTTATAATACTATATGGTGTATCTGTTATAATACTATATGGTGTATATATGTGTATCTGTTATAATACTATATGGTGTATCTTATGATCTGTTATAATACTATATGGTGTATATATTACTATGTATCTGTTATAATACTATATGGTGTATATATGGTGTATCTGTTATAATACTATATGTGTATCTGTTATAATACTATATGTATATATGTGTATCTGTTATAATACTATATGATGTATCTGTTATAATACTGGTGTATCTGTTATAATACTACATGGTGTATCTGTTATATTACTATATGGTGTATCTGTTATAATACTACATGGTGTATCTGTTATAATACTACATGGTGTATCTGTTATAATACTATATGGTGTATCTGTTATAATACTATATGGTGTATATATGGTGTATCTGTTATAATACTATATGGTGTATATATGGTGTATCTGTTATAATACTAGCTTAAGCCTGAGCTCTGACCTCGTATACAGCATGTTTACAGTACAACACTGTGTTCAGGTTTAGCCTGACCTCTGACCTCGTATACAGCATGTTTACAGTACAACACTGTGTTCAGGTTTAGTTGCTTATTAGTGTCCAAATCAGCCGTTTTCAACCCGTATACAGGTACGCGTGGAAAGGCCTACCGAGCAGGGGTGGGAAAAGAACCCCATTGTCATACTTGAGTAACAGTAAAGATCCCTTCATAGAAAGTTACTCAAGTAAAAGTGGAAGTCACCCAGTAAAATACTACTTGAGGAAAATCATTTTAAATTCCTTATATTAAGCAAAGCAGACCCATTTCCTTGTAAATGTTCTTTCTTCCGGATAGCCAGGGTCACACTCCAACACTCAGACATTATTTACAAAAGACGCATTTGTGTTTAGTAAGTCTGCCAGATCAGAGGCAGTTGGGATGACCACGTGTTCTCTTGATAAGTTTGTACATTTGTCTATTTTCCTGTCCTGTTAAGCATTGTCACGCCCTGGTCAAAGTATTTTGTGTTTATCTTTATGTATTTGGTCAGGCCAGGATGTGGCATGGGGTTTTTGTAATTGTGGTGTGTTTGTCTTGGGGTTTTGGTGGTGGTATTGGGATTGTAGCTTAGTGGGTTGTCTAGCAAAGTCTATGGCTGTCTGGAGTGGTTCTCAATCAGAGGCAGGTGCTTATCATTGTCTCTGATTGGGAACCATATTTAGGCAGCCATATTCTTTGAGTTTGTCGTGGGTGATTGTCCTTAGTGTCTTACTTGTACTCTCTGTTAGTTTGCACTAGATAGGCTGTTTTCGGTTTTCATTACGTTTATTGTTTAGTCGTGTTTAGTGTTTAGTCGTGTTTAGTGTTTAGTCGTGTTTACGTTTTGTTTAATAAATATGGATCGCAATCGACACGCTGCAGTTTGGTCCGACTCTCCTTCATCACCACTAGAAAACCGTAACAGAATCACCCACCACCAACGGACCAAGCAGCGTGTTAACAGGCAGGAACCACAGGAGAGGCAACAGAGGCAGCAGCAGCAGGAGCAGCAGCAGCTGCAGTGGGAGAGGCTGCACCACCTGGAGAAATGGACATGGGAGGAAGAACTGGACGGTAAAGGACCCTGGGCTCAGCCTGGAGAATATCGCCGCCCCAAGGAAGAACTGGAGGCGGCGAAAGCTGAGAGGCGCAGATATGAGGAGGCAGCACGGCGTAGCGGATGGAAGCCTGAGAATCAGCCCCAAAAATTTCTTGGGGGGCTCAGGGAGAGTGTGGCAGAGTCAGGAGTCAGACCTGAGCCAACTCTCCCTGTTTATCGTGAGGAGCCAAGGAGGAGACCAGAACCAGAGACTGTGAAGGAGTTAATGGGGAAATTGGAGGAGAGAGAAATGAGGGAGTTGCTGTGTTGGTGCTTTTTGCATGGAATTCGCCCGACGGAACGTGTTGGGGATTTGATGGCACCTGGGTTAGCGCTCCATACTCGTCCTGAGGTGCGTGTTAGTCGGCTGGTGAAGTTGGTGCCAGCCTCACGCACCAGGCCTCCTGTGCACATCCCTAGCCTTGCACGTCCTGTGCCACCTTCACACTCCAGTCCTCCGGTAGCAGCTCCCCGCACCAGGCTTCCTGTGCGTGTCCTCGATCCAGTACCACCAGTTCCAGCACCACGCACCAGGCCTTCAGTGTGCCTCGCCTGTTCAGCGCAGCCAGCGCTTTTCTCCTCTCCTGCGCTGCTGGAGTCTCCCGCCTGTTTAGCGCAGCCAGAGCCTTTCTCCTCTACAGCGCTGCCGGAGCCTCCCGCCTGTTCAGCGCAGCCAGAGCCTTCCTCCTCTACAGCGCTGCCGGAGTCTCCCGCCTGTTCAGCGCAGCCAGAGCCTTCCTCCGACACAGCGCTGCAGGAGTCTCCCGCCTGTTCAGCGCAGCCAGAGCTGCCAGTCTGCATGAAGCAGCCAGAGCTGTCAGTCTGCATGAAGCAGCCAGTCTACATGAAGCAGCCCGAGCTGCCAGTCTGCATGAAGCAGCCAGTCTACATGGAGCAGCCAGAGCTGTCAGTCTGCATGAAGCAGCCAGAGCTGCCAGTCTGCAAGGAGCTGCCAGTCTGCAAGGAGCTGCCAGTCTGCAAGGAGCTGCCAGTCTGCAAGGAGCTGCCAGTCTGCAAGGAGCTGCCAGTCTGCACGGAGCTGTCAGTCTGCACGGAGCTGTCAGTCTGCAAGGAGCTATCAGTCTGCAAGGAGCTGTCAGTCTGCAAGGAGCTGTCAGTCTGCAAGGAGCTGTCAGTCTGTAAGGAGCTGCCAGTCTGCAAGGAGCTGCCAGTCAGCACGGAGCCGCCAGAGCGGTCAGTCTGTAAGAAGCCGCCAGAGCTGTCAGCCTATATGGAGCAGCTAGTGCCGCCAGTCTGCCCAGCGCCGCCAGTGCCCCCAGTCTGCCCAGCGTCGCCAGTCTGCCCAGCGCCGTCAGTCTGCCCAGCATCGCCAGTCTGCCCAGCATCGCCAGTCGGCCCAGCACCGCCAGTCTGCCCAGCGTCGTCAGTCTGCCCAGCGTCGTCAGTCTGCCCAGCGTCGTCAGTCTGCCCAGCACCACCAGTCTGCCCAGCACCGCCAGTCTGCCCAGCACCACCAGTCTGCCCAGCACCGCCAGTCTGCCCAGCACCGCCAGTCTGCCCAGCACCGCCAGTCTGCCCAGCGCCGCCAGTCTGCCCAGCGCCGCCAGTCTGCCCAGTCCGCCAGTCTGCCCAGATCTGCCAGTCAACCAGACTCTTCCAGATCTGCCAGTCAACCACTCAGATCTGCTCAATCCAGATCCGCCAGTCAGCCGGGATCTGCCAGAACTGCCAGTCAACCAGGATCCGCCAGTCGACCAGGATCTGCCAGTCGGCCAGGATCTGCCAGTCAGCCAGGATCCGCCAGTCTGCCAGGATTAGTTAGGTCCGCCATTCAGCCAGGATCCGCCAGTCTGCCAGGATCCGCCAGTCTGCCAGGATCCGCCAGTCAGCCAGGATCCACCAGTCAGCCAGGATCCGCCAGTCTGCCAGGATCCACCAGTCAGCCAGGATCCGCCAGAACTGCCAGTCAGCCAGGATCCGCCAGTCAGCCAGGATCCACCAGTCAGCCAGGATCCGCCAGTCTGCCAGGATCGGCCAGGATCCGCCAGTCTGCCAGGATCCGCCAGTCTGCCAGGATCCGCCAGTCTGCCAGGATCCGCCAGTCTGCCAGGATCCACCAGAACTGCCAGTCGGCCAGGATCTGCCAGTCGGCCAGGATCTGCCAGTCAGCCAGGATCCGCCAGTCTGCCAGGATCAGTTAGATCCGCCATTCAGCCAGGATCCGCCAGTCTGTCAGGATCCGCCAGTCTGCCAGGATCCGCCAGTCTGCCAGGATCCACCAGTCTGCCAGGATCCACCAGTCAGCCAGGATCCGCCAGAAGTGCCAGTCAGCCAGGATCTGCCGGAACCACCAGCCAGCCAGGATCTGGTAGATCCATCAACCTGCCTGAGCTTCCTCTCACTCCTGAGCTTCCTCTCACTCCTGAGCTTCCTCCTCACTCCTGAGCTTCCTCTCGGTCCCGAGCTTCCCCTCGGTCCTGAGCTTCCCCTCGGTCCCGAGCTTCCCCTCGGTCCCGGCTCCCCTCGGTCCCGAGCTACCCCCTCAGTCCAGTGGGGCCCGTCCCCTGTTAGGTGGGGCCCGTTGTTAGGTTTCCTAGGCCAAGGTTAGCGGCGAGGGTCGCCACTCAAGGGACACTAAGGAGGTGGACTGAGACAATTATGGAGTGGGGTCCACGTCCAGCACCAGAGCCGCCACCGCGGACAGATGCCCACCC
>NC_056440.1:2897440-2967440 GCF_018296145.1 Oncorhynchus tshawytscha | reverse complement strand
AACAGTGAAGAGGCGACTCCGGGAGCTGGCCTTCTAAAAAAACGCAGACCACCTTTACTCCACACACAGAGACGCATACAAAGCTCTCCCTCACCCTCCAATTGGAAAATCTGACCATAATTCTATCCTCCTGATTCCTGCTTACAAACAAAAATTAAAGCAGGAAGCACCAGTGACTCGGTCAATAAAAAAATGGTGAGATGAAGTGGATGCTAAGCTACAGGACTGTTTTGCTGTCACAGACTGGAACATGTTCCGGGATTCTTCTGATGACATTGAGGAGTACACCACATCGGTTATTGGCTTCAAGATCAGTACTACACTACTGACGCTTGTCGGACGTGGAAGGGCTTGCAAACCATTACAGACTACAAGGGGAAGCACAGCCGAGAGCTGCCCAGTGACACAAGCCTACCAGATGGGCTAAACTACTTCTATGCTCGCTTAGAGGCAAATAACACTGAAACATGCATGAGAGCACCAGCTGTCCCGGAAGACAGTGTGATCACGATCTCCGCAGCCGATGTGAGTAAGACCTTTAAACAGGTCAACATTCACAAGGCCGCAGGGCTGGCAAGTGTCTTCACTGACATTTTCATCCTCTCCCTGTCCTAGTCTGTAATACCAACATGTTTTAAGCAGACCACCATAGTTCCTGTGCCCAAGAACATTAAGGTAACCTGCCTAAATGACTACCGACCCGCAGCACTCACGTCTGTATCCATGAAGTGCTTTGAAAGGCTGGTCATGGCTCACATCAACACCATTATCCCAGAAACCCTAGACCCACTCCAATTTGCATACTGCCCGAACAGATTCAAAGATGATGCAATCTCTATTGCACTCCACACTGCCCTTTCCCTTTCATTGACTACAGCTCAGCGTTGAACACCATAGTGCCCTCAAAGCTCATCACTAAGCTAAGGACCAACACCATCATTAAATTTGCCGATGACACAACAGTGGTAGGCCTGATCACCGACAACGATGAGACAGCCTATAGGGAGGAGGTCAGAGACCTGGCCGTGAGGTGCCAGGACAACAACCTATCCCTCAATGTGATAAAGACAAAGGAAATGATTGTGAACTACAGGAAAAAGAGGCCCGAGCACACCCCCATTCTCATTGACAGGCTTGTACTGGATCAGGTTGAGAGCTTCAAGGTCCTTGGTGTCCACATCACCAACAAACTAACATGGTCCAAGCACACCAAGACAGTCATGAAGAGGGCACAACAAAAACCTATTCCCCCTCAGGAGACTGAAAAGATTTGGCAAGGGGCCTCAGGTCCTCAAAAGGTTCTACAGCTGCACCATCGAGAGCAACCTGACTGGTTGCATCAAAGCCTGGTATGGCAACTGCTCAGCCTCCGACCACAAGGCACTACAGAGGGTAGTGTGTATGGCCCAGTACATCACTGGGGCTAAGCTTCCTGCCATCCAGGACCTCTACACCAGGCGGTGTCAGAGGAAGAACCTAAAAATTGTCAAAGACTCCAGCCACTCTAGCCATAGCCTGTTCTCTCTGCTACCGCACGGCAAGCGGTACTGGAGCACCAAGAGGCTTCTAAACAGCTTCTACCCGCAAGCCATAAGACTCCTGAACATCAAATCAAATAGATACCCAGACATAGTCACTTTAATAACTCTACTTTTTAATAACTCTGTATATAGCCTCCACATTGACTCTGTACCGTAATACCCTGTATATAGCCTCCACATTGACCCTGTACCGTAATACCCTGTATATAGCCTCCACATTGACTCTGTACTGGTACCCCCTGTATATAGCCTCCACATTGACTCTGTACCGGTACCCCCTGTATATAGCCTCCACATTGACTCTGTACCGGTACCCCCTGTATATAGCCTCCACATTGACTCTGTACCGGTACCCCATGTATATAGCCTCCACATTGACTCTGTACCGGTACCCCATGTATATAGCCTCCACATTGACTCTGTACCGGTACCCCCTGTATATAGCTCCACATTGACTCTGTACCGGTACCCCCTGTATATTGACTCTGTACCGGTACCCCATGTATATAGCCTCCACATTGACTCTGTACCGGTACCCCCTGTATATAGCCTCCACATTGACTCTGTACCGGTACCCCTGTATATAGCCTCCACATTGACTCTGTACCGGTACCCCATGTATATAGCCTCCACATTGACTCTGTACCGGTACCCCTGTATATAGCCTCCACATTGACTCTGTACCGGTACCCCATAAATATAGCCTCCACATTGACTCTGTACCGGTACCCCCTGTATATAGCCTCCACATTGACTCTGTACCGGTACCCCTGTATATAGCTCCACATTGACTCTGTACCGGTACCCCTGTATATAGCCTCCACATTGACTCTGTACCGGTACCCCTGTATATAGCCTCCACATTGACTCTGTACCGGTACCCCATGTATATAGCCTCCACATTGACTCTGTACCGGTACCCCTGTATATAGCCTCCACATTGACTCTGTACCGGTACCCCATGTATATAGCCTCCACATTGACTCTGTACCGGTACCCCTGTATATAGCCTCCACATTGACTCTGTACCGGTACCCCCTGTATATAGCCTCCACATTGACTCTGTACCGGTACCCCTGTATATAGCCTCCACATTGACTCTGTACCGGTACCCCCTGTATATTGACTCTGTACCGGTACCCCATGTATATAGCCTCCACATTGACTCTGTACCGGTACCCCCTGTATATAGCCTCCACATTGACTCGGTATCGGTACCCCCCTGTGTATAGTCTTGCTATTGTTATTTTACTGCTGCTCTTTAATTACTTGTTACTTTTATTTCTTATTCTTACTCATATTTGGTTTAAACTGCATCGTAGGTTAGGGGCTCGTAGGTAAACATTTCACTGTACACCTGTGTATTCGGCGCATGTGACTAATAACATTTGATTTGATTTGACTCAGTGAGCATAGCCTTGCTATTGAGAAAGGTCGCTGTAGGCAGAACTGGCTCACAAGAGAAGACAGGCTATGTGCTCACTGCCCACAAAATGAGGTGGAAACTGAGCTGCACTTCCTAAACTCCTGCCAAATGTGTGACCATATTAGAGACACATATTTCCCTCAGATTACACAGACCCACAAAGAATTCAAAAACAAACCCACACATTTTGCTAAACTCCCATATCTACTGGGTGAAATACAACAGTGTGCCATCACATCAGCAAGATTTGTGATTTGTTGCCACAAGAAAAGGGCAACCAGTGAAGAACAAACACCAGTATAAATACAACCCATATTTATGCTTATTTATCTTCCCTTTCGTACTTTTTTATTTCACCTTTGTTTAACCAGGTAGGCCAGTTGATAACAAGTTCTCATTTACAACTGCGACCTGGCCAAGATAAAGCAAAGCAGTGCGACACAAACAACAACAGAGTTACACATGGAATAAACAAACATACAGTCAATAATACCATATAAAAAGCATATATACAGTGTGTGCAAATGAGGTAAGATAAGGGAGGTAAGGCAATAAATAGGCCGTAGTGGCGAAATAATTACAATATAGCAATTAAACACTGGAGTGATAGATGTCCAGAAGATGAATGTGCAAGTAGAGATACTGGGGTGCAATGGAGCAAAATAAATAACAGTATGAGGATGAGGTAATTGGATGTGCTATTTCCAGATGGACTATGTACACTATTTACCGATGGACTATGTACAGATGCAGCGATCTGTGAGCTGCTCTGACAGCTGGTGCTTAAAGCTAGTGAGGGAGATATGAGTCTCCAGCTTCAGTGATTTTTACATTTCGTTACAGTCACTGGCAGCAGAGAACTGGAAGGAAAGGCGGCCAAAGAAGGGGATGACCAGTGAACTATGGGGATGACCAGTGAACTATACCTGCTGAAGCGTGTGCTAAGGGTGGGTGCTGCTATGGTGACCAGTGAGCTGAGATAAGGCAGAGCTTTACCTAGCAAAGACTTATAGATGACCTGGAGCCAGTGGGTTTGGCAAAGAATATGAAGCGAGGGCCAGCCAACGAGAGCATACAGGTGGCAGTGGTGGGTAGTATATGGGGCTTTGGTGACAAAACGGATGGCACTGTGATAGACTGCATCCAATTTGTCGAGTAGAGTGTTGGAGGCTATTTTGTAAATGACATCGCCGAAGTCGAGGATCGGTAAGACAGTCAGTTTTACGAGGGTATGTTTGGCAGCGTGAGTGAAGGATGCTTTGTTGCGAAAACTAACTATTTAACTATTTAAATAGTTTTCAACTTTATTTTATTTTTTATGACTTTAAGCATTTGCACATCATTACAACATAAAGACCTAATACAACATTTATTATGTAATATTCTTTTGGACCTTTTGTAAGGGTAATGTTTACTGTTAATTTTTTATTGTTTATTTCACTTTTGTTTATTATCTATTTTACTTGCTTTGGCAATGTAAACATTTGTTTCCCTTGCCAATAAAGCCCCTTAATTTGAAATTGAATTGAGAGAGAGCGACAGAGACAGAGAGAGACAGAGAGACAGAGAGACAGAGAGACAGAGTAATAATCCATTAATAATATTGAAGCATTTCCAATGACAGAGTACATTTAAAAGTGAAGTGCAGCTGCCAGATCCCTGTGTGTGCTCCTAGGGGCCGATGGGGGCCCTGTGTTGGTCTGTGTGCTCCTAGGGGCCGATGGGGGCCCTGTGTGTGTCTGTGTGCTCCTAGGGGCCGACGGGGGCCCTGTGTGTGTCTGTGTGCTCCTAGGGGCCGATGGGGGCCCTGTGTGGGTCTGTGTGCTCCTAGGGGCCGATGGGGGCCCTGTGTGGGTCTGTGTGCTCCTAGGGGCCGACGGGGGCCCTGTGTGTGTCTGTGTGCTCCTAGGGGCCGATGGGGGCCCTGTTTGCCTTGATGCAGGGGGAGGAACAGGGAAGTAGAGAGGGGGAGGGGGAACGGAGGATGGGAGAAATCAAGCTCTTTACCATATGGATGTTTTTACTTCATATGTGTTAACTTCAGAGGATAATACCTGCTGCAGATGGATATCCAGGCAGCCGCAAAACACACTGACCAACACACACACACACACACACACACACACACACACACACACACACACACAGCACACACACACACACACACAGAGCACACAGCACACACACACACACACACACACACACACACACAAAACACACACACACACAACACACACACACACACACACACACACACACACACACACACACACACAGCACACACACACACACACACACACAGCACACACACACACACACACACACACACACACACACACACAGCACACACACACACACACACACACACACACACACACAGCACACACACACACACACACACACACACACACAGCACACACACACACACACACACACACACACACACACACACACACACACACACACACACACAGCACACACACACACACACACACACACACACACACACACACACACACACACACACACACACACACACACACACACACACACACACACACACACACACAGCACACACACACAGCACACACGCACACGCACACACACACACACACACACAGCACACACACACACACACACACACACACACACAGCACACACACACACACACACACACACAGCACACACACACACACACACACAGCACACACACACACAGCACACACACACACACACACACACACACACACACACACACACACACACACACACACACACACACACAGCACACACACACGCACAGCACACACACACACACACACACAGCACACAGCACACAGCACACACACATGTTGAAAGGGAAGGGAAGGTGGGGGATAGGGTAGGTGAATTGAAAGGGTGGGCATAAATATACCAGTCTACTAATCTAATGTTATACCACTACGGCCATGACCAGGATCTAATGGTATAGTGAGGACCAGGATCTAATGGTATAGTGATGACCAGGATCTAATGGTCTAGTGATGACCAGGCTCTAATGGTATAGTGATGACCAGGCTCTAATGGTATAGTGATGACCAGGATCTAATGGTCTAGTGATGACCAGGATCTAATGGTATAGTGGTGACCAGGATCTAATGGTATAGTGATGACCAGGATCTAATGGTATAGTGATGACCAGGATCGAATGGTATAATGGTGACCAGGTTCTAATGGTATAGTGGTGACCAGGATCTAATGGTATCGTGAGATGCAGTCTCTATGAACAGAGTTTGGTAACCCTTTCGGCTTATGATAAGTTGTTCAATGTATTAAAACGGAATTACAGAGTGACAAAGATTGTAAACTACTAGCATCCTATCCTCCTATCCTCCAATTACACTATCATCCTATCCTATCAGTAAATTCTATCATCCTATCATTATATCCTATCATCCTATCCTGTCATTATACCCTATAATCCTATCATATCATTATATCCAATCACCCTATCCTATCCTCCTATCATCCTATACTACCAGTATATCCTATCGTCCTATCATATCATCCTATCGTGCTATCCTATCCTCCCATCATCCTATACTGCCATTATATACTATCATCCTATCACATCATTATATCCTATCACCGTATCCTATCCTCCTATCCCCCTATTACGCTATCATTGTATCATATTCGTATATCCTATCACCCTATCATTATATCCTATCCTCCTATCCTATCCTCCTATCCACCTATTACACCATCATTACATCCTATCATCCTGTCCTATCATTATATCCTATCCTCCTATCATCCTATACTACCATCATACCCTGTCGTCCTATCGTCCTATCGTATCATTATATCCTATCGCCCTATCCTCTCCTCCTACCCTCCTATTACACTGTCATTATATCCTATCATCCTATCCTATCATTGTATCCTATCCTCCTATCATCCTATACTATCATTATGTCCTATCATTGTATCCTATCCTCCTATCATCCTATACTATCATTATACCCTATCATTGTATCCTATCCTCCTATCATCCTATACTATCATTATATCCTATCCGCCTGTCGTCCTATCCTATCATAATATTCCCTATGGTATGATAGCATGCTATAATAGAATGATAAGATATAATGATAGGATAGGATGGTATGATTATATGATGGGATGATAGGATCCAGGGAATATTATGATATCATATCATCCTATAAGCATAACATCCTATAATCCTATCATATCATCCTATAAGCATAACATCCTATAATCCTATCATATCATCCTGTAATCCTATCATATCATCCTATAATCCTATCAGCCTATCATGTCATCCTATCATCCTATCATCCTATAATCCTATCCTATCATCCTATCTTCCTATCATATCACCCTATCATATCATCATATCATATCATCCTATAATCATATCATCCTATCATATCATCCTATAATCCTATAATCCTATCGTGCCATCCTATAATCCTATCGTCCTATCATATCACCCTATAATATCATCCTATAATCTTATCATATCATCCTATAATCCTATCATCCTATCATGTCATCCTATAATCCTATCATCCTTTCATGTCACCCTATAATCCTATCATCCTATCATAGCATCCTATCATATCATCCTGTAATATCATCCTATAATCCTATCATATCATCCTATAATCCTATCATATCATCATAAAATCCTATCATATCATCCTATAATCATGTCATCCTATCATGTCATCCTATAATCCTATCCTCCTATAAAATAATCTTATCATATCAACCTATAATAGCATCCTATCATATCATCCCATAATATCATCCTATAATCCTATCATATCATCCTATAATCCTGTCATCCTATCATGTAATCCTATAATCTATCCTACTATCATATCATCTTATCATATCATCCTCTCATAGCATCCTATCATATCATCCTATAATATCATCCTATAATCCTATCATATAATCCTATAATCCTACCATATCATCCTATAATCCTATCATCCTATCATGTCATCCTATCAGCATATCATATCATCCTATCACCCTGTCATGTCATCCTATCATCCTATCATGTCATCCTATAATCCTATCATCATATCATAGCATCCTATCATATCATCCTATAATATCATCCTATAATCCTATCATATCATCCTATAATGCTATCCTCATATCATGACATCCTATAATCCTATCATATCATCCTGTAACCCTATCATCCTATCATATCATCCTATAATCATAAAATCCTATAATCCTATCGCACTATCATATCATCCTATCTTCCTATCATATCATCCTATCTTAGCATCCTATCATCTCATCCTATCATATTATTCTATCCTATCATATCATCCTATCATAGCATCCTATCATATCGTCCTATAATAATACAATCGTATAATCATATCATCCTGTCGTATCATCCTATCATATCATCCTATCATATTTTTCTATCCTATCACATCATCCTATCATACCATCCTATCATATCGTCCTATCCTATCATCCTATCATATCATCCTATCATATCATCCTATCGTGTTATTCTATCCTATAATCCTATCATATCATCCTATCATATTATTATATCCTATCATATCGTCCTATCATATTATTCTATCCTATCATACCACCCTATCATATTATTGTATCCTATCATATCATCCTATAATATCATCCTATCATATTATTCTATCCCATCATATCATCCGATCATATTATTCTATCCTATCAACTCATCCGATCATATCATCCTATCATATCATCCTATCATATCATCCTATCATATTATTCTATCCTATCATATCATCATATCACATCATCCTATCACATTATTCTATCCTAGCATATCATCTTATCATATCATCCTATCATATTATTCTATCCTATCATCATATCATATTATTCTATCCTATCATATCATCCTATCATATTATTCTATCCTATCATAGCATCCTATCATATCATCCTATAATCATAAAATCATATAATCATATCATCCTGTCATATCATCCTATCATATCATCCTATCATATTTTTCTATCCTATCATATCGTCCTATCATATCATCCTATCATATTATTCTATCCTATCATCCTATCATATCATCCTATCATATCGGCCTATCGTATTATTCCATCCTATAATCCTATCATATCATCCTATCATATTATCCTATCCTATCATATCATCCTATCATATTACTCTATCCTATCATATCATCCTATCATATTATTCTATCCTATCATATCACCCTATCATATTATTGTATCCTATCATATCATCCTATAATATCATCCTATCATATTATTCTATCCCATCATATCGTCCGATCATATTATTCTATCCTATCAACTCATCCGATCATATCATCCTATCATATCATCCTATCATATTATTCTATCCTATCATATCATCATATCATATCATCCTATCACATTATTCTATCCTATCATATCATCTTATCATATCATCCTATCATATTATTCTATCCTATCAAATCATTCTATCATATTATTCTATCCTATCATATCACCCTATCATATTATTGTATCATATCATATCATCCTATAATATCATCCTATCATATTATTCTATCCCATCATATCATCCTATCATATTATTCTATCCTATCAAATCATCCTATCATATCATCCTATCATATCATCCTATCATATCATCCTATCATATTATTCTATCCTATCATATCATCATATCATATCATCCTATCACATTATTCTATCCTATCATATCATCTTATCATATCATCCTATCACATTATTCTATCCTGTCAAATCATCCTATCATATTATTCTATCCTATCATATCATCCTATCATATTATTCTATCCTATCATATCATCCTATTATATCATCCTATCACATTATTCTATCCTATCATATCATCATATCATATCATCCTATCATATTATTCTATCCTGTCAAATCATCCTATCATATTATTATATCCTATCATATCATCCTATCATATCATCCTATCATATTATTCTATCCTATCATATCATCCTATCATATCATCCTATCACATTATTCTATCCTATCATATCATCCTATCATATCATCATATCATGTTATTCTATCCTATCAAATCGTCCTATCATATTATTATATCCTATCACATCATCCTATCATATCATCCTATCATATTATCCTATCATATCACCCTATCATATTATTGTATCATATCATATCACCCTATAATATCATCCTATCATATTATTCTATCCTATCAAATCATCCTATCATATTATTATATCCTATCACATCATCCTATCATATCATCCTATCATATTATCCTATCATATCACCCTATCATATTATTGTATCATATCATATCATCCTATAATATCATCCTATCATATTATTCTATCCCATCATATCATCCTATCATATTATTCTATCCTATCAAATCATCCTATCATATCATCCTGTCATATCATCCTATCATATCATCCTATCATATTATTCTATCCTATCATATCATCATATCATATCATCCTATCACATTATCCTATCCTATCATCTTATCATATCATCCTATCATATTATTCTATCCTATCAAATCATCCTATCATATTATTATATCCTATCATATCATCCTATCATATCATCCTATCATATCATCCTATCATATTATTCTATCCTATCATATCATCCTATCATATCATCCTATCACATTATTCTATCCTGTCATATCATCCTATCATATCATCCTATCGTATTATTCTATCCTATCATCCTATCATATTATTATATCCTATCCTATCATATCATCCTATCATATTATTCTATCCTATCGACCCCTTTCTCATTTGGACCGACCACCAGAATCTGGAGTATATTCGGGCGCTGGAGACTTAACCCACGTCATATCATCATATCATATCATCCTATCACATTATTCTATCCTGTCATATCATCCTATCATATCATCATATCATATTATTCTATCCTATCAAATCATCCTATCATATTATTATATCCTATCACATCATCCTATCATATCATCCTATCATATTATCCTATCATATTATTCTATCCTATCATATCATCATATCATATCATCCTATCACATTATTCTATCCTATCATATCATCTTATCATATCACCCTATCATATTATTCTATCCTATCAAATCATTCTATCATATTATTCTATCCTATCATATCATCCTATCATATTATTCTATCCTATCATATCATCCTATCATATCATCCTATCACATTATTCTATCCTATCATATCATCCTATCATATCATCCTATCATATTATTCTATCCTATCAAATCATCCTATCATATTATTATATCCTATCATATCATCCGATCATATCGTCATATCATATTATTCTATCCTATCATATCATCCGATCATATCGTCCTATCATATTATTCTATCCTATCATATCATCCTATCATATCATCCTATCATATTATTCTATCCTATCATATCATCCTATCATATTACTCTATCCTATCATATCATCCTATCATATTATTCTACCCTATCATATCACCCTATCATATTATTGTATCCTATCATATCATCCTATAATATCATCCTATCATATTATTCTATCCCATCATATCATCCTATCATATTATTCTATCCTATCAAATCATCCTATCATATCATCCTATCATATCATCCTATCATATCATCCTATCATATTATTCTATCCTATCATATCATCCTATCATATCATCCTATCATATCATCCTATCATATTATTCTATCCTATCATATCATCTTATCATATCACCCTATCATATTATTCTATCCTATCAAATCATCATATCATATTATTCTATCCTATCATATCATCCTATCACATCATCCTATCACATTATTCTTTCCTATCATATCATCCTATCATATCATCCTATCATATTATTCTATCCTATCAAATCATCCTATCATATTATTATATCCTATCATATCATCCTATCATATCATCCTATCGTATTATTCTATCCTATCATATCATCCTATCATATCACCCTATCATACTATTCTATCCTATCATATCATCCTATCATATCATCCTATCATATTATTCTATCATATTATTCTATCCTATAATATCATCCTATAATATCATCCTATCATACCATCCTATCATACCATCCTATCATATCATCCTATCATATTATTCTATCATATTATTCTATCCTATAATATCATCCTATAATATCATCTTATCATACCATCCTATCATACCATCCTATCATACCATCCTATCATACCATCCTATAATATCATCCTATAATATCATCTTATCATACCATCCTATCATACCATCCTATCATACCATCCTATCATACCATCCTATCATACCATCCTATCATACCATCCTATCATATCATCCTATCATATCATCCTATCCCAATTTCATCTGACATTAGGGATTAGTTTTGCCTGAGGTCGACGGGCTGCCTTAAACAACATTAGAGAGAGGATTGAGTGTGTGTTTTCCCCCCAGCCTCTCTGTCTCACTGTCTGTGGGTCATAGTGAAAACGTTTGTTTAGCCAGCAGCTCTGTTTAGGTTGTTCCTGTCCTGGAAAGCTCTCCGCTCGTCTTCCTCTTGCAGATTTAACATCAATCCCCCCGTTTCACTGTCTCGTTGTATTTCCTCTACCCCTACTACGGTTTCGTGCCAAATGGCAACCTATTCCCTACACAAAAGTAGTGCACTATATATGGAATAAGGCTCTGGTCTAAAGTAGTGCACTATATAGGGAATAGTGCTCTGGTCTAAAGTAGTGTACTATATAGGGAATATTGCTCTGGTCTAAAGTAGTGTACTATATAGGGAATATTGCTCTGGTCTAAAGTAGTGTACTATATAGGGAATAGGGCTCTGGTCTAAAGTAGTGCACTATATAGGGAATAGGGAGCCATTTGGGATGCATTTATTGAATTAGGTCACTACTGGATGGCAGGTCCATTTGTGTTATAACGAAGCAATAAGGCCCGAGGATGTGTGGTACTGTATACGGCCAATATACCACCGCTAAGGGCTGTTCTTAGGCACGACGCAACACTGAGGTGCCTTATTGCTATTATAAACTGGTTACCAACGTCAGTAGAACAGTAAACAGTAGGTTTTGAGTCGATCAGCATCCAGGACCCACACTACCCCGCTTATAACGTGTTTTTAGTACCCATGTCTGTCTGTCTGTCTGTCTGTCTGTCTGTCTGTCTGTCTGTCTGTCTGTCTGTCTGTCTGTCTGTCTGTCTGTCTGTCTGTCTGTCTGTCTGTCTGTCTGTCTGTCTGTCTGTCAGTCAGTATAGTACACAGTCACAGACAGACAGACAGACAGACAGTGGATATGGTCAAGCAGGGAGGGAAGGAAGGGGGAGGGGTAGACTGGAGAGGGGAGGGGCAAAGGAGGAGGGGGAGAAGAGGGGGAGAGGAGGAGAAGGGACAGGGGGAGAGGTGAGAGGGGGAGGGGAGAGAGGAGGGGGAGAGGATGAGAGGGGGAGGAGGGAGAGGGGGAGGGGGACAGGAGGAGGAGGGAGAGGGACATGAGTAGAAGGGGAAAGGGGAAGGGGAGAGAGGATGAGAGGGGGAGGAGGGAGAGGGGGAGGGGGCAGGAGGAGGGGGAGAGGAGGAGGGGGAAGAGGGGCAGGAGGGGGAGGGGCAGGAGGGGGAGGGGAGGAGGGATGACATAAACGGCTTCATGTAAGGCTTCTGGAGTAAAACGGTACACCAGCTGTAACACCCCATTTAGACACACACACACACACACAGACACACAAACACACACAGACAAACACACACAAACACACACACAAACACACACACACACACACACACACAAACACACACAGACAAACACACACAAACACACACACAAACACACACACACAAACACACACAGAGAGAGAGGCATCATGAGGAGTTTTTTGGGGGGTTGCTTCCCTGTAATACTACTAGCCTCCAAGCAATTTGATGAAGTTGGCTTTAGCCCAGATCAGTTCCCAGTCTCCCAACCTCATTACTAACTACCAACAAGCCATTTGACGAGGTTGGCTTTAGCCCAGTTCGGTTCCCATATCTCCCAACCTCATTACTAACTACCAACAAGCCATTTGATGAAGTTGGCTTTAGCCCAGATCGGTTCCCATATCTCCCAACCTCATTACTAACTACCAACAAGTAATTTGACGAGGTTGGCTTTAGCCCAGATCGGTTCCCATATCTCCCAACCTCATTACTAACTACCAACAAGCCATTTGATGAAGTTGGCTTTAGCCCAGATCGGTTCCCATTCTCCCAACCTCATTACTAACTACAAAACATGCCATTTCAGACTATCAATCAAGTTAGAGTAGCTAGCTTATCTAAGTATCTCAGCTAGCATGCCTGCTGGTAAAGGTTTGTAGAGTAGACTATAGAAAAGCAAGCAATAACTAAATGTACTGAATAAGACTCACATTCCTTTCAATCTTTTAGCCAGACTTTAGCAGAGAAACATATTTAGTTTTGGGGTCCATGAGGCCCCTACACCCACAACCCCACAACAGAACTTCTCTGCATGTCAGTATGTTTGTGTGCTGCCTGGTGATTGTTGCTGTAATTAAACAAGCCCCAGTACAGTGAAAAGCTAGCTGAAATGTTGTTATAACAGCCTGGTTCAAATGCCAGGTTCAACAGCCCGGTTCAACAGCCAGGTTCAACAGCCCGGTTCAACAGCCCAGTTCAACAGCCAGGTTCAACAGCCCGGTTCAACATATACAGAATTGTTTTCCTGTGTGTGTGTGTGTGTGTGTGTGTGTGTGTGTGTGTGTGTGTGTGTGTGTGTGTGTGTGTGTGTGTGTGTGTGTGTGTGTGTGTGTGTGTGTGTGTGTGTGGGGGGGGGGTCTGTTGAAACATGCTAGGTGTGTGACATCACTCTATTTGTTTCTGTTTCGTAATGGGTTGGCTTCCAGCCAAAATACACGCTCGCTCTCTCTCTCTCTCACACACACACACACACACACACACACACACACACCGCTCACACATGCCGCTGCCAGAGAGGGAGATCCCAGTATTTCTGGGTGTGAGCCAGGCTGGGATGCCACCAGTTCTACGTTCCTGTCCTCCAGCCAAAACTCTACGCAATATTCTTCTGTTTGTTTCTCTCACTCGCTCTTCCCTCTGCTTTTCCCTCAGGTCTTACCTCAGGTCTTCTCTCAGCCCTTCTCTCAGCCCTTACCTCATGTCTTCTCTCAGCCCTTCCCTCAGGTCTTCTCTCAGCCCTTCTCTCAGCCCTTACCTCAGCTCTTCTCTCAGCCCTTCCCTCAGGTCTTCTCTCAGCCCTTCCCTCAGGTCTTCCCTCAGGTCTTCTCTCAGCCCTTCTCTCAGCCCTTCCCTCAGCTCTTCTCTCAGCCCTTCCCTCAGGTCTTCTCTCAGCCCTTCCCTCAGGTCTTCCCTCAGGTCTTCTCTCAGCCCTTCTCTCAGCCCTTCCCTCAGCTCTTCCCTCAGCTCTTCCCTCAGGTCTTCCCTCAGCCCTTCTCTCAGCTCTTCCCTCAGCTCTTCTCTCAGCTCTTCCCTCAGGTCTTCTCTCAGCTCTTCCCTCAGGTTTTCCCTCAGGTCTTCCCATAGCCCTTCTCTCAGCTCTTCCCTCAGGTCTTCCCTCAGCTCTTCCCTCAGGTCTTCCCTCAGCCCTTCCCTCTCTCAGCTCTTCCCTCAGGTCTTCTCTCAGCCCTTCCCTCAGGTCTTCTCTCAGCCCTTCCCTCAGGTCTTCCCTCAGGTCTTCTCTCAGCCCTTCTCTCAGCCCTTCCCTCAGCTCTTCCCTCAGCTCTTCCCTCAGGTCTTCTCTCAGCTCTTCCCTCAGGTCTTCCCTCAGCTTCCCTTTCAGATGTCAGATATGTCAAATAGAAAGTTCTGTTATAATCTAATCTATTCATCCTCAGAAATCCATACACAAAGCAGCATCTAACTGTCATCTACATCCGTCAACAGATTGATGTCAGAGTAAATATTAACCTGCCTAAAGGGCATATGAAATATGCTCATTCTCTAGTACCCCGGTCTTTATATTGAGCCTCTCCAACACCACATCTTGTTCCCATTTACAAAGATACAGTTAGCTGCTGCCTCCCTTCAGTTGCCCTCAAATGTGGTTTTGTTTTGCAACTCTGAAAACACATAGTAGTCTGGCTCCAGCGTGTCTGCTCAGTGACCATAAGCATCCTTTTATTGTCCTATGACCATTTCTTCCCAATGATCCGGCTAGAAGAGCACATCCTGAAAACTAAAGCTCTCGACTTAATAATGGAGACATGCCACATTACATGATTTACATTTGACAAAATTCACGTAAAAATTTATGAAAAATGTAAATCTTTCTTTGAAAATAGAGACTAGTCTTTCTCTGATAATTGTAATTGTATCGTAATTGTTTTTAATAACCTGCCCAGGGACTGCGGTTGAAAATTAGCCAGCTGGCTAAAACCGGCCCTTTTACTGAAACGTTGAATAATGTGCCCTGTCCCTGTAAAAAATAAATTAACTCAAACTAAAACTCAAACTAATAGAGACTGGTCATTCCATGATAATAGAGAAGAGTTTTCAGCAAAGCATCATACAGTATTCATTATGACAATTAGTGTTACTAATCAATACTACATGCTAATACACAAAAGACAGCCCGGGATTGTTGAGGGTTAAATATTTGTCGTTCTGTAACTGGTTGCATTAGCAAATTGCAATTAAAGTATATTCAAACAAAGTCCGATTTTCAGATTACTATGGTACAATACACAACTGTACCTTAAACATCATATACAGTAACAGATACTGGACAGAACCCCCCCCCCCCAAAAAAAGAAAAGAAAAATCCCTCAACTGTACAGAGCTTTCAGAAAGTATTCACACCCCTTGACTTTTTCTATTAAAAAATGTTTTGTTGTATTACAGCCTGAATTTAAAATGGACACAAGACTCTGTAATTTCAAAGTGGAAGAACAATTCTAACATTTGCAAAAACATTAAGGAAAATTAAAAAGGGGATATATCTTGATTAGATAAGTATTCAACTCCCTGAGTCAATACATGTTGCAATCATCTTTGGCAGCGATTACAGCTGTGAGTCTTTCTGAGTAAGTCTCTAAGAGCTTTGTACACCTGGATTGTAAAATATTTGCACATTATTTAATTTTTTAAATTATTCTTGTCAAGTTGACTGTTGATCATTGCTAGACAGCAATTTTCAAGTCTAGCCATAGATTTCAAGATGATTTAAGTCAAAACTGTAACTAGGCCACTCAGGAACATTCAACGTCATCTTGGTAAGCAACTCCAGTATAGATTTGGCCTTGTGTTTGAGGTTATTTTCCTGCTGAAAGGTGAATTTGTCTCCCAGTATCTGTTGGAAAGCAGACTGAACCAGGGTTTCCTTTAGGATTTTCCCTGTGCTTAGCTCTATTCCGTTTCTTTGCATCCTAAAAAAACTCCCTAGTCCTTGCCGATGACAAGCATACCCATAACATTTAAAATATGAAGAGTGGTACTCAGTGATGTGTTGTGTTGGATTTGCCCCAAACATAACAATAAAGATAATTTCTTTGACATTTTTTTTTTGCAGTTTTACTGCAGTGCCGTATTGCAAACAGGATGCATGTTTTGGAATGATTTAGTCTGTTCAGGCTTCCTTCTTTTCACTCTGTCCTTTAGGTTAGTATTGTGGAGTAACTACAATGTTGTTGATCCATCCTCAGTTCTCTCCTAACACAGCCATTAAACTCTGTAATTGTTTTAAAGTCACCATTGGCCTCATGGTGAAACCCCTGAGCAGTTTCCTTCCTCTCCAGCAACTGAGTTAGGAAGGACGCCTGTATCTTTGTAGTTACTGGGTGTATTGATACACCGTCCAAAGTTTAATTAATATCTTCACCATGCTCAAATGGATATTCAGTCTGCTTTTCTTTTACCCATCTACCAATCGGTGCCCTTCTTTGGCATTGGGAAACCCTCGCTGGTCCCTGTGGTTGAATCTGTGTTTGGAATTCATTGCTCGACTGAGGGACCTTACAGATAATTGTATATGTGGAGAACAGAGATGAGGTAGTCATTCAGAAACCATGTTAAACACTATTATTGAACACACAGTGAGTCCATGCATCTTATTATGTGACTTGTTAAAACACATGTTTACTCCTGAACTGTTTTAGGCTTTAGACATTACAAAGGGGTTGAATACTTATTGACTATTATATTTAAGCTTTTCATTTTTTTATGCATTTATAAACATTGTGAAAAACATAATTCCATTATGACATTATGGACTATTGTCTATTGGCCAGTGACAAAAAAATCTAAATTTAATCCATTTTAAATTCAGACTGTACCAAAACAAAATGTGGAAAATGTCAAAGGGTATGAATACTTTCTGAAGGACACCGTATCTACTGGACAGAGGAACCCCATAAAAAAACCTGATCTGACGATGTATCTACTGGACAGAGGAACCCCATAAAAAAACCTGATCTGACGATGTATCTACTGGACAGAGGAACCCCATAAAAAAACCTGAACTGACGATGTATCTACTGGACAGAGGAACCCCATAAAAAACCTGATCTGACGATGTATCTACTGGACAGAGGAACCCCATAAAAACCCCTGAACTGACGATGTATCTACTGGACAGAGGAACCCCATAAAAACCTGAACTGACGATGTATCTACTGGACAGAGGAACCCCATAAAAACCCCTGAACTGACGATGTATCTACTGGACAGAGGAACCCCATAAAAACCTGAACTGACGATGTATCTACTGGACAGAGGAACCCCATAAAAACCCCTGAACTGACAATGTATCTACTGGACAGAGGAACCCCATAAAAACCCCTGAACTGACGATGTATCTACTGGACAGAGGAACCCCATAAAAAAACCTGAACTGACGATGTATCTACTGGACAGAGGAACCCCATAAAAACCCCTGAACTGACAATGTATCTACTGGACAGAGGAACCCCATAAAAACCCCTGAACTGACGATGTATCTACTGCACAGAGGAACCCCATAAAAACCCCTGAACTGATGATGTATCTACTGGACAGAGGAACCCCATAAAAACCCCTGAACTGACGATGTATCTACAGGACAGAGGAACCCCATAAAAACCCCTGAACTGACGATGTATCTACTGGACAGAGAAACCCCATAAAAACCCCTGAACTGACGATGTATCTACTGGACAGAGAAACCCCATAAAAACCCCTGAACTGACGATGTATCTACTGGACAGAGAAACCCCATAAAAACCCCTGAACTGACGATGTATCTACTGGACAGAGAAACCCCATAAAAACCCCTGAACTGACGATGTATCTACTGGACAGAGGAACCCCATAAAACCCCCTGAACTGACGATGTATCTACAGGACAGAGGAACCCCATAAAACCCCCTGAACTATATAGAGAAGTATAGTATAATTTAAATAAAACATAAATAATTGTATTTTGTCCAATGAGTAACATAAGAACTACACAACGGCACATCTTAATTATCAAGGTTTTATTTCTCCCTGATTTTAATTGCATTTCCATTGCTTAGGTTACTTAATGCAGGCTTAATGCAGGGCCCTAATGTACACATAATGTTTAAGGAAGTATCAGACTGTTCCGTCATAAATATAGAATGACCATATTAGATCTGTGTTCGCTTTACAACCTCTCTCTGGTGGATTAGAATGAATAATATTATGAATTTACATCTTTATCAGAATGATATTTAGGCTGGAGAGGAGAGGACTACTTTCTTATTCTTTAGTCACCTAAAACTATTTATTATTTTGTGTTTATATCAATCAAGCCTTAAAGCCAATACTGCCACAATTGCTGTGACATTATATATAAAAATCCACCTGAATGTTTTATCAATAGGGGCATTTATCAAATAATTAAGCAACTAACAGCTAGTGATGCATCAGTAATAAGCAGGAGAAAATATTTAGTTAATTTCTTTATTGTAGCCTTTTAAGATAAATCACTAAATATACTCATGTATTCATAGTAAATAAATTAGTAATATCAATATATTGTGTACGTGTAAATTAGGCCTGGTCAGCTAACAAATTATATTATTTGAACAAGTGGTCTGGTCAAGGGTTCTTCTATGCTAAATGTGCTTTGAACAAGTGGTCTGGTCTAGGGTTCTTTGAACAAGTGGTCTGGTCAAGGGTTCTTTGAACAAGTGGTCTGGTCTAGGGTTCTTTGAACAAGTGGTCTGGTCAAGGGTTCTTTGAACAAGTGGTCTGGTCAAGGGTTCTTTGAACAAGTGGTCTGGTCTAGGGTTCTTTGAACAAGTGGTCTGGTCTAGGGTTCTTTGAACAAGTGGTCTGGTCTAGGGTTCTTTGAACAAGTGGTCTGGTCTAGGGTTCTTTGAACAAGTGGTCTGGTCTAGGGTTCTTCTTATTAAATAGACATGAAGGAAATAAAAATATGTTCTCTCTCAATATCTGGTTTTAGACCTACACCGTTTCATTGCTTAGGAAAAATGAAATAATTGTGCTGACTTATTTGTAGACCTTTCAAAGGACTTTGATACTGTTGACCATCACATTCTCATTCAAAGATTGACTGAAATTTAGCCTGGATCAGATTATGTGTCAGACAGGACCCGATGTGTGATTTCTGATGGTGTTATGTCTAGTTTCCTGGATATTTACAAAAGGTGTACCACAGGGGTCGGTACTGGGACCTTTTGTCTTTAGTGTTTGTATAAATAATATCGGTCTATCTATTAGAACTTGTACTTTTCATCTACATTCAAACGATACTGTTATTTATGCCATTGCCCACAACTGTAGACCAGGAGTTGTTTGAGCTGTCAGCTGACCTTGTTACCTTACAGAAAGCCCTGGTTGGTTTAAAACATGTACTTAATGTGGGCAAGACTAAATATATGTTGTTCTCTAGTTCTCTCCAGAATGTTTCAAATGGACTATATTTTTATTCACTGAAAAGTTCTCCCATCGATCAGGTTCCCTATTATATATATCTAGGCATTTGGATTGACAAAGACTTAATGTTTAAAAAAAACATACTGACGAGATTAAAAACAGAAGATTTCAAATGTATTTTTATATACATATTTTTTTTAAGAGAGATCTTTTCTCTCCCTAAACAGCAGGAAGCAGATTGTATAGTCAACCTTCCTGTCTGTTCTTGGCTATGGTGACAGAGTTTACCAGATTGCAGCAGCCACGACTCTAAAACCTTTGGATTCCGTCTATCATTGCATCCTTCACTTTATCACAGGTAACAGTTTTAATACTCATCACTGAATCCGGTATCAAAAGGTTGGCTGGTTCTCAATAAAGTCCCGTAAATCACTTCCTTACTCCCTTTCTGTTTACAAAGCTCTACTACACAAGGACCGATTTACCTAACGTTGTTGTTAAAGTATAAAAACATGAGACAACCCAACCCGTTCACAGTGTTGGTTAAACTCTTGAGGTTCCTCAGGTCTCCACCGGTAAATCTGCTTTTAGTTTTGATGCGTCTAACTGCTGAAACAATTTACAAACTCTTTACAAATAGGTGTTCTGTTGGCGCTTGGGCAGTGTAGGGTTTTGTTTGAGGACCTAGTAGCTGAGGAATGGAACCGTTTGACTAAATTGTTGTATTGTGCTGTATTTTCATTTAATTTGACATTGTATTGATTGCTGTTTTATTTTTACATTGTATTGATTCATGTTTTGTTCCACATTGTATTTGATTGTTGTATTACAGTGATTAGTAATTGAGAATGGGAGCCTGGTCTCAACGGTTTTCACCTTGAATAAATAACGTTTGAGAAAATACATAACATGTGAAGGAAAGACAGAGAGGACAGATCAGCAAGGGGCTCCACAGCACAAACTAAAGTTCGTGTGTCGTTTCTGAAGTCCACATATCAAAACAGTTGAACATCCTCTTGAGAAGCTAGAGCCGTTAAAACAAAGTTCAATTGTGTTTTGGACTTGGAAAAGTAACGGGCAGGCTTAATTATAGGAAACTTCGTTAAGGAAACGAATGAGATTGTTATCAACATGGGATAGTACAGTCAGTGTAGTCTAGTGTATAGTAGGTAACGTTTCATATCAAGTTATTACTTATTAGTCAGCTTTACCTGTTTGAATTGCTCCTCGTAAGTCCATTCGTGGTTCTGAGACTGTGGTGCCATCCCGCCCGGGGATTCCAACTGCCGGGGCGCAACGAAGGAGGGGGGATTTCTAGACATGAACTGCACCGGGGTGCCCTTCGGAGAGTGTCCCGCACCGGGGTGCATGGGGTGGTGTGGCTGGTAGTGGCTGAGAGCCCCCTCCATGTCCTCTTCATCCTCATCATCCACGACTCCTTCGTTGTCCATGTCATCTCCATCCAGATTCCGGTCGTCATCATTCATGCATCGGTCCATCCCCTCTGGATCATCATCCATATCGGAGTCGTCGGCTCTCTCTGAGTGCCTGCGGGCGTCGAAACTGTGATGGACAGCCAGTCCCGGTTCAGCGGATCTCGCCAAGCTGGGAGAAGAGTTCGCTACTCCCGCGGCGAAAGCGCCCCGGACCGCAGCCTGGTAGTGGTGGAAAGCGAGGGCTTGTTGGTGTATCTGGGACTCGACCATGGAGCGGAGATCCTTCTCTTTCTCTGCCTGGCGAAGCTTCTCTTCTAACGCCAGGCGGGCAGCCTGCTGTCTTTGGAGGTTTTCCATGACCGCCTCTAGCTTCATGCCTCCGCTGCTGGGCTGTTGGGACTGTGAGTGTGAGCCGGGGAAATGGCTGTGTGTGGAGGCAGAGGAGACGAGCAGGGGGAGGTTGTTGGGCGAGGAGAACGCTGCTTGCTGTAGAGAGCAAGGGGGTACAAATAAAATAACCACTCGGAAATATTGTAACGGAGAGTAAACTGACTAAAAGCAATAAACTATTAAGAAATAACTTGGTAATACACTGTAAGAACACACGACCATGCCTATTATGATAATGTGGCCGACATTTGGCCCCTGGAGTCGATGTCTCTTAAAACGTGGCTTCTAACATGTATCAAAAGTGCACCATAAATAGACTACAATGTATTGCGGAAATGAACGTGGGTAACATTGTGCGCTGTATAGCCTAGTGCTGATGTGGCAGGCTGACAAAAATAATTACACAGAATAATTAGCCTATATATACATAAACCATTGCATACTATTTTTCTTACGCATCAGAAACGTGCGTATCAATCTATTTAAGAGATAAAAGTTATGTAAAAAGTTAATTTACTGTAAATGTGAATCTAAACATTCAAAAACGTTATTAAAATGTAAATAATTAGTTAAAGTGTAAATAATTAGCCTAAAAGAAAACGAAATATAATAACAAAACGAAATAGATAAATATCTTATTAACATCTACATAGGCTAATAAGAATAATCAGAATCAGTCAACATGGTTAGAGAAAGAACTAAATGTGATGCTTACCAAAGCAGATTTAGTTGCTATACTGGTATTATCAACCATGCTTCGCCCGTCAGATTAGACCAAAATATCAAACAGTTGACAAAGTATCTCCTTTCAATGTTAGTTGTGGGAGTATTCCTGAATCCTGATTCAACATCGAGATCCGCGTCTCTATTGGAGAGAATAGATTAACGTGTAGGATTAAAGTGTAGGCTATCAATGTATTTGCGGTGGTCGAGTATTGAAGCCCTGAAGGGTTTAGCAACAAGTGGCAACTGTAGTCAGAATGACCTCTTCAGGCGAAGGATCGGCCCTGTAGTCAGAATGACCCCCTCATGCGAAGGATCGGACGTTCTGCTCCCATTTGCTAACAACACGTCAATACAGTGATATACAGAGGGCAGGGTCTACAGCCGACCTAGGAAATACACTTTAACAACCGCACAGAAACACAGAGAACTGACGGATCCCACATCGCCATGTGTTGGAAACCATTCAAAAATGGTCAATTCTTTGCCAAAATTGTTAATTGGTTACACATTCTATATTCTACAAATATATACATATTGTTATTCATTAGGCTATTTAGCCTGGACCCTGCCCCCACTGAACTAGTCATTTTACGCATATGTTCCATGGAGCCTACTGCCTAGACTACATAATGTTTTTTTAAATTTTGTTTATATCGACAGAAATAAGTGTAGAGGTTATGTTTTTTTTGCAATAGGAGTTTAATAATAAATTTAAAAATCATAATAATAATTGCATGCATCAGAACGGTGAAATCGTTTTGCATTCCATTACCTGGGGCAGAATATATATATTTAAACATAGTATCAGATTATGACATATAGATCCTATAAATTCAATTTCCATCTAAATGTATGTTAATCCATTAACAGATTACACCCCTCCCATAAGTGATCCCATAGCATATTGTAAATTATTTGACACAAACTAGGCTTTACTATTCAGAGCCAAGGGATAGGCCTAGAAGTTGAGCATCACCTATAAAAGCAGGAAGTTGAGCATCACCTATAAAAACAGGAAGTTGAGCATCACCTATAAAAACAGGACATTGAGCATCACCTATAAAAACAGGAAGTTGAGCATCACCTATAAAAACAGGAAGTTGAGCATCACCTATAAAAACAGGAAGTTGAGCATCACCTATAAAAACAGGACATTGAGCATCACCTATAAAAACAGGAAGTTGAGCATCACCTATTAAAAACAGGAGGTTGAGCATCACCTATGAAAAAAAAAACAGGAGGTTGAGCATCACCTATAAAAACAAGCAGGATGTTGAGCATCACCTATAAAAAAAAAAAAAGCAGGAGGTTGAGCATCACCTATAAAGAAAAACAGGAGGTTGAGCATCACCTATAAAAAAAAAACAGGAGGTTGAGCATCACCTATAAAATTAAAAAAACAGGAGGTTGAGCATCACCAATAGCAGCAGATCAGAAAAACAGAGATGTGGGTGCTGTAGTAAAGGTTCCTTTGAAAGTGACGTTAATACAATGGAAACCTTTTGGTCTTCTGTACTCTGAGTCATAGACAGTCTCCGGATGTATTTCTGGTACAAGACACAGATGTGCTGATGTCCATCAACTCCAAAGGAAACACCTACAATATTCATGACTTTGTGTTGTTCTTGTATAATACATTTGTTTATTGTTTACATATCCGTCATGTGTGAAATGTTATTAGGTAATCCAAAATGCCACAAACAAATTTTCCTGAATGAAAAAAATATTTTGCTATGATATTCGACTGTATTCTTTTCCATTGTTCAAGCATTGTAGTGGAGTGGAGAAACCTGGCCATTAGAGTTGTTTTAGTCCAGGATGGACATTAATGTTCATTAGTCTGGATCATAGTGATGACCTCATGTGAAACATGAGACCTTTTGTTATGTCCCCTGGTTACCGACCCCTGGTTACCGACCCCTGGTTACCGACCCCTGGTTATCGACCCCATGTCCACATATAGGACGGAGAGATTAACAGGGATATTTCTATAACTGAATAAATAAATGACCTCTAATCTAAAAGTAAGATTGTTTATTTATAGTAAAGGAGAACATCAAAGGGTGATCAAAAATCTAAATTATTTACAACGAAATAACTGTTGAAGTCTAAACTATTTTAAAAGATAGTAGGTTGAATATTGAATATCATTAAGACATTGAACACTTTTGACATGTTTTCTATACTAAAGCATTATACTGTACATATGAAGTAGGCGTTTGTGTTTCCAACGGAGCATTAAAACGTACAACAACAACAACAACAACAACAACAGGTTCCAGTCCATTGAATGAAACCTCTAAAGTGGACATTGATATTACATTCTATTGTGCAATTCAAATGGGACTTTGTGTTTCAACAGTAATAATACGTAAGACACCAAATGAAATTAATTGATGTTCAAATCTTAAGTTGCTAATAATAAAAAGTACAATTTAATATTGTTGACTTTTATGCCTTGAAACACCACACGTCTGCTCGTAACTGTAGCTAAACCCTTTGCATAGGAGGGATCTTGAAGCACTATCATAACCACAGGACAAAAGGGTGAAGTCATGTCTTTATGAAGCATCGCTTAGACATGGCTATCTGTAGATATATATTATGTCTGTGTAGGATATATAATTACCCTAATCCCTACATTTGATTACTCAACATTACTATAATGACTCGTCAATTAAGGTCTGCGATGATATTCCTTATATGGTTTTGGGTAGAGCAAATTGATAATAACCAGATGGGGACATGACGTTGGCTGAAGTCTGGCTGGCTGAAGTCACTTCTGGGTTACTCTGTAAGCATTTTGACATTTTTTGAAAACCTTAATCTTTTCCCTTTTTTCAATTCAAGTTTGTTGAGATCTGACCCTTTGTTTTCATGTAGTAGTAAAGTTAGGCAGCTTATTCAAGTTCCTCTATTAGTGTGAGATGGCAGGTAGCCTAGTGGTTAGAGCGTTGAGCAATTAACTGAAAGGTTTCTGGATCGAATCCCTGAGCTGACAAGGTAAAAATATGTTGTTTTACCCCTGATCAAGGCAGTTAACTGTTCCCCGGAAGGCTGTCATTGTAAATAATAATTTGCTCTTAACTGGCTTGCCTAGTTAAGATACAATCATTCTCTCTTTTATGGCTTGGAGAACGGCAACATGAAGCTGAAAATAATAGGTACATCTTGGAAAATATGTAACATGTTTTAGATGTCAGAAATGAGTTCTGGGAGCCCAACCTTGTGCTCTGTTTGTAGTTGTTTATAGCTCATCTGTGGTCCTGTATGTGTGAGGATGGTAAAGCAGAAGGGATCTCATTTACCTCTTTCAAAATACTTATATTTGAAGATTGTGAATCTTTGGCTAAACACACAAACACGCACTCACTTAAGTCTTTTTTCTTTCTCAAAGTAGGATTCCATTCTTGTCATTTGTGGAGAGCAATTCCATTAAACTATTAGTACGGTCTGTGGCTGGTCTGGGGCTGGGTCTGGGGCTGGGTCTCGGTCTGGGGCTGGGTCTGTGGCTGGTCTGGGGCTGGGTCTGGGGCTGGGTCTGGGGCTGGGTCTCGGTCTGGGGCTGGGTCTGTGGCTGGTCTGGGGCTGGGTCTCGGTCTGGGGCTGGGTCTGGGTCTGGGGCTAGCTAACCCTTGGAGTTGAGGGTCAGTGTAGGAAGCAACGTCATGTGACTAATCATGATCCAACCAGGGGTTCTAATATTACTGACATCTCAGGTTCTGATTATCAACTGACCCATTAAAACAGTGAAACATCAAGGCACTCACAGTAACTAGAATTACACACTGTTCAAACGACAAACTTGGATAGAAATTAAGAGCGGCCTGGCGCGAGTTCTAAGCTTTTGCTTGACATACCAACCAATTGGTTTCATACAACCGCTCTCACCACTGCAACAGACTTCCTCGTTGGTTTTGGGTCGAAGTCAGGCATGACAGCGACCCAAAGTCCTCCACCTGCGAATCCAAGACCGTGATTGTGCTTCTATTGTGGGTGTGGCTGACTGACGGTTCTGGCGGATCCTGGCTGACTGGCGGCTCTGGCAGATCCTGGCTGAATGGCGGCTCTGGCGGATCTTGGCTGAATGGCGGCTCTGGCGGATCCTGGCTGAATGGCGGCTCTGGCGGATCCTGGCTGAATGGCGGCTCTGGCGGATCCTGGCTGGCTGACAAGCAGCCTTTATTTGCATTAATATTTCTCCCGACAGCGGAAGAACTTCTCAACAACATCACGCTGAAGGAGCGGCAGAGGCTGCCGAACAATCAAAAGTCCAACTGGGCACACTTAATGGTTTCAGACGGCACTATATCCCCGCTCTTCCAAAGAGATTTTTTCTTAGTTTGGTGCGTCGCCAGAGCACTGTTTGAACTAAGGCTTAGATATTTCTGTGTGCTCTTAACTTACATTTAACATTCCTATTGAGGGTTTGAGCTAAATTGAAGATCACTTTCAAGGTAAACAACCAATCATTGCATAATAAATGTAGCTAAGTGTACATTAAACTTAGTGCTCATCAAGTACATCATCTAGCCTAGACCAATGGGGGTTTCCATGTAGACATAGGCCATGTTCGAGACCATCAAAACCGTGATGAATCATGGGTAAATTGTGACTGATTGACTGATTGATTTACAAATAATAATGGCAGAGTTTGAGTGGTAAGGCGAAAGCAACCGGCAGTATACGAAAGTCAAGAAATTAAGTAGGGGGAGGTGCAGGCTATTTCACTGTGTGGCCTACATGATGAAGTTGGTTCCTGTTTCAGTCATGTCTTCGAATCAAACAAGAAACAACCTAATGATTGGTTGACAATAGAGCTTCCCACAATGCAGGCGGTGGCAGCAGGATGAAGTTGGTGAGAGAGCAGAAACTTAGCAGTCAACTACAGTCAAAACTTCATGACCTTTAATCACATGATTTCTGTAAACGTCACGAAGTCGACATGTCGGCGCAAAGTCAGACCATTTTTTAAATCCTCGTAAACAATGGTCACCAACTTGATAAAAAGTGATCTGCTCAAAACATACCCAATGAGTCCTTATTTATGATGCAAGCTGATTTGTAGATCAGTCGGTAGGCAGTCACCTGCACTATAGTCTGCAATGTCAAACAAGCCCAGAAACTGGATCATGTAGGGACTTGTTGGCAGTTTGGTAGAGGGGATGGAGTTTTGCCTCTCTATAATGGTTGTACCTCCCTCATGTGGTGAAAAGAAAGCATTTCTGATCCCAGAGCAGGAAAGAAGAAAAACCGGCTGTACATTTTTTCGACGTAATTCATTAGAAATGATGTGGGAGCTGTTGCTTACAGAAAAAAAATCATCTAAAGTAATCCTATAATATTATCATACAAATGGTTTATGTGAATATTATGGTACCCAATAATGCAAAGGTAACTGAACTAAATGACTATAGCTCCAGTAGCACTCACTTCTGTCATCATGAAGTGCTTTGAGAGGCTAGTTAAGGATCATATCACCTCCACCCTACCTGACACCCTAGACCCAGTTCAGTTTGCATACTGCCCCCAACAGGTCCACAGACGACGCAGTCACCATCACACTGCACACTGCCCTATCCCATCTGGACAAGAGGAATACCAACATAAGAATGCTGCCCCATGAGGGTGCCTGCTCAGCCCCCTCCTGTACTCCCTGTTCATCCATGACTGCGTGGCCATGCACGCTTCCAACTCAATCATCAAGTTTGTAGACAACACAACAGTAGTGGGCTTGATTACCAACAACGATGAGACAGCCTACAGGGAGGAGGTGAGGGTTCTCTGAGTGTGGTGTCAGGAAAATAACCTCTCACTCCACATCAACAAAACCAAGGAGATGATCGTGGACTTCAGGAAACAGCAGAGGGAGCACCCCCTTATCCACATTGACGGGACAGCAGTTGAGAAGATGGAAAGTTTTAAGTTCTTCGGCATACACATCATGGACAAACTGAAATGGTCCACCCACACAGACAGTGTGGTGAAGAACGTGCAACAGCTCCTCTTCAACCTTAGGAGGCTGAAGAAATTTGTCTTGTCACCTAAAACCCTCACAAACTTATACAGATGCATAACTGAGAGCATCCTGTCGGGCTGTATCACCGCCTGGTACGGCAACTGCACCACCCACAACCGCAGGGCTCTCCAGAGGGTAGTGAGGTCTGCACAATGCATCATCAGGGGCAAACTATCTGCCCTCCAAGATACCTACAGCACCCGATGTCAAAGGAAGGCCAAAAAGATCATCAAGGACCCCGTTACCATCCAGAAGGCGAGGTCAGTACAGGTGCATCAAAGCTGGGACCGAGAGACTGGAAAAACAGCTTCTATCTCAAGACCATCAGACTGTTAAACAGCCACCACTAGAGAGAGGCTGCTGCCTATATATACCGACTTGAAATCTCTGGCCACTTTAATAAATGGATCACTAGTCACTTTAATAATGCCACTTTAATAATGTTTACATATCTTGCATTACTCATCTCCTATGCTGTATTCTATACTATTCTACTGTATCTTAGTGTATGCAGCTTATCATTGCTTAATCCATATATTTATATGGATATATTCTTAATCCATTCCTTTACTTAGATTTGAGTTTATTAGATATCTGTTGTGGAATTGTTAGATATTACTTGTTAGATATCGCTGCACTGTCAGAACTAGAAACACAAGCATTTCGCTACACTGGCAATAAGATCTGCTAACCATGTGTATGTGACGACCAATAACATTTGATTTGATTTGGTAAAATTATAGTAATTAATCTAGAAATTCCCATAATGAATCTTATAGTATTTTCGGCCATTACTATAGTAATCCTATAAGATTATCATACAAACGTATTGTAGGAATATTATAGGACTATTATGGTAATTACTATAAAAATGTCTTTAAGAATCTAATGGTATTATAGCCCAATAGGCGACTGACGTTACAAATCATGACATCATGTAGTTATGCAACATATTTGTTTATTACATAATTATTGAACAATTTGTCAATGAAAGAAAATTAAATTACTGAATAAATAAATATATATCAACCACAATGTAGATCTATACGATTTAGCTTCATTGTTGAGTTTGGACCTCATTATCTGAATCGCTTCACTTCGTGGTCATGTTCGGGCACACTTTGGCTGTAAAGAAGAAAAAAGTAATATCCAAGGATAATACACTCAAAGAACAATTCAGACTTGTTAACTTGTGTATCCGAATCCACTATTTTCCCCGTGTCTTTGGCTTTATTATTTGTTTTCAGATGGCAAGCATCCTATAGCATACTGCGGTTGAAGTATCTGCTCAGTCGTCCTATAGCATACTGCGGTTGAAGTATCTGCTCAGTCGTCCTATAGCATACTGCGGTTGAAGTAGCTGCTCAGTCGTCCTATAGCATACTGCGGTTGAAGTAGCTGCTCAGTCATCTACATGCATTCTCCAGCCAAAGCGAAGGTAATGTGTGCGCGAGTGGAGAGAAAGAAATGGCAGTCCTCTTCACAAACAATTATGTTATAATTTATAGCATACAATTACTTTATTAGTTCATTCATTTATTGTTTAAATTATTGTTTTCCAAAAGCGTATCTTTCATTTCAAACCACGTAGTTAATGTCCATGCTAAACATTGTAGGGCAGTTGTGCATTTGATTTCTCCAGCCAAAGATCTGTGCGACGTGCGCGAGCAAAAGAGAGGCATTTCACTGAACCCTGCAGACATATTTTTTTTAATGTAACCTTAATTTAACCTTTATTTAACCTTAATTTAACCTTTATTTAACTAGGCAAATCAGTTAAGAACAAATTATTATTTACGATGACGGCCTACCCCTGCCAAACCCTAACCTGGTCGAAGCTAGGCCAATTGTGCACCGCCCTATGGCACTCCCAATCACGGCTAGTTGTGATACAGCCTGGTATCGAACCAGGGTCTGTAGTGACACCTCTGCTGCGCCACTGGGGAGCCCCCAAATACAGTATATGTCATAGGATAATGAATACGCCTGTATAGCCTAGCCTAATAGCCTGGCTTCTATAAAATGGCACATGTTGCCAAAACACAACAACAAGGCTATAAGAATAGAATCTAGTCCTCTTGTTTTCAAATCAATGATGGACTGCCAAACAACTTGAGATATGGGGTCCAGTGAAAATAAAATAATGAGTGATGCCTTTACATGCTAGCTCTGCAAATATTAACAAAAAGTCTTTATGGCATGCTAGTCCATTGATTTTTGTTTTATATCCCTGATTTATTGCTTTTATTGCTGTTATCACTAACCAGGTTTCCATCGAACAGCCCAACCCATCGGTTTCTGGGACCAATCAGAACGGTTAGAATGTGTTTGTGTTGTAGACATCGTCTGTGAGGTACTCAGATTTGGGACCTGAGCTGTGTTAGAATACTCTTACTAACTGCACTAACCGTACTATCTGTGACCTAAATTGAGTATGTAGTATGCTTATTGGTCATGGTATGGATATAGGTAGTATGCTTATTGGTCACGGTATGGATATACTGTAGGTAGTATGCCAAAAGTTCCTGGATGTCGTACTACATTCGCCCAAAATACGAAGTATACAAGCAGTGGACACTATTTCCGTGCTTTTAGGGCCCATAATGCAATTCTTCACAAAAAGGGTGTGGCTTCACAACATTTTTTAGACTTGAGGAAAATGGCGGAAAAATATGCAGCCGAATTCCGACGAGAGAGGATACAAATTCGTTGCTTTAACTAATTATGACAAATGTTAAGAAATGTTGAGCAATGTAATAAAGTAATGACTTTTCAAATAAGGGTACATGACTGACAATTTGTTAGCTACGCTAGCCTTACGAACGGCAAAGCATATATATTGTTGCTTGTGTGTACCGGTATGTTAGTTAACTACCTAGCCATGGCTGGCTACATAATACACTGGTATGTTAGTTAACTACTTAGCCATGGCTGGCTACATAATACACCAAACTTGCCAGTATATTACCTATATGCTATCTAACTAACTGATTATTCACGTCATTCTTAGCTTAGCTAAGTGTTATAGTCCGTGTGCGTTCTCAATGGACATTGTTAATGAAATCTTAAGATGCCTAGCTAGTAATTTGTTATGCTAACAAACTAGCAAGAAGTTGCATAGGTAACAGCATTAACTTCCAGTAGACAGCCGAAGCGCTAGTACACTCAACTGAAAGGATACCGTTTGTTTATAGCATACTGAAATGAACTAATAGTATATAGTATTTGGTATATACTCCTGAAGGATGTAGTATACAGTATGTTAGTATGGGTAGTCGGGGGGGGGCAGTGCTATACGCCATGGTGGGCGTGGGTTTCATAGTTCAACGACTATCTGATGCACATTCTTGTTCAACCGAGAACCCTCAGCAAAGGGACATCATTCATAACTTCTTCACCGACGACATTATGATGGGTTTTATACTTTCATATCAAGACGCCCTTTGACTTTATGTTAACTTCCTATAGTTATCACCAGTTTCCCCAAAAAGTAAACGATGAGTAACATCAAGTTTTTTGCTTGCTGGCCAACCAACAATGTGAATGCTTCTAACATGAAATATATGACACTTGTAACGATTCTCGTCCTCCTCTTCTTCTGAGGAGTAGTAAGAAGGATTGGAGGACCAATGCGCAGCGTGGTGCGCGTTCATGCTCTTTATTAAAACAAGCGAACAAGCAATCTTGGATCTTATTTTCTTAGTCAGATGTTCTATATATATCCGTTACGAAGGACAAGTTGTCATCAATCCAGACACTCAGGCACTTATATCGAGAAAGTAGCTCAATTTGAGCTCCATTTGTAGCGCAAATATGCAGGTCCTCAGGATCAACATTTCATGACCTGGAGAACGGCATGAGCTTGGTTTTACTTATATTTAAGTGATTTCTGAATTGAATCAGTCATGCTGAAGTTCACGAATGGCCTAGTGCACTGAGGTGGCACAGGAACACAACACTGTGTCGTCTGCATAGAGATGAATGTTACAAATATGAACAGTGTTTCCTATGTCATTAATATACAAAGTGAACAATAATGGACCTAAAGTAGAACCCTGAGGAACACCTTTTTGAATCTCAAGAAATTCAGATTAAACCCCATCTATCAAGATGACCTGAGTTCTGTCACTAAGATCGTTCAGATTTAACCCCATCTATCAAGATGGCCTGAGTTCTGTCGCTGAGATAATTCAGATTTAACCCCATCTATCAAGATGACCTGAGTTCTGTCACTAAGATAATTCAGATTTAACCCCATCTATCAAGATGACATGAGTTCTGTCACTAAGATAATTCTGAAACCATAAACAGGCTATATATATTTTGGCATATATATAGCTATATATATATATAGTTGTACAGTAGTAGACCTAGCTATAAACTATATGGTATGGTTAGTTGTACAGTAGTAGACCTAGCTATAAACTATATGGTATGGTTAGTTGTACAGTAGTAGACCTAGCTATAAACTATATGGTATGGTTAGTTGTACAGTAGTAGACCTAGCTATAAGCTATATGGTATGGTTAGTTGTACAGTAGACCTAGCTATACGCTATATGGTATGGTTAGTTGTACAGTAGTAGACCTAGCTATAAGCTATATGGTATGGTTAGTTGTACAGTAGACCTAGCTATACGCTATATGGTATGGTTAGTTGTACAGTAGTAGACCTAGCTATAAACTATATGGTATGGTTAGTTGTACAGTAGACCTAGCTATACGCTATATGGTATGGTTAGTTGTACAGTAGTAGACCTAGCTATAAGCTATATGGTATGGTTAGTTGTACAGTAGTAGACCTAGCTATAAGCTATATGGTATGGTTAGTTGTACAGTAGTTTTGGACAGTCATTGTAGTCAGTAGTTGTGATCAGTAGTTGTGGTCAGTAGTTATGGTATGTAGTTGTGTTGTTCTGGTCAGTAGTTGTGGTCAGTGGTTGTGGTCATTAGTTGTGGTCTGTAGTTGTGGTCAGTAGTTGTGGTCAGAAGTTATGGTGTGTTATTGTGTTGTTTTGGTCAGTAGTTGTGTGGTTGTGGTCTGTAGTTGTGTGGTCAGTAGTTGTGGTCATTAGCTGTGTAGTTGTGGTCAGTAAGTTTTGGGGTTCAGTTTTTACGTGGTCACTAGTTGCGGTCAGTAGTGTGTGGTTGTGGTCATTAGTTGTGGTCAGTCATTTTGATGTTGTGGTCAGTAGTTGTGTTCAGATGTTATGGTCTGTAGTTGTGTTTTTTTTGGTCAGTCATTGTGGTTAGTAGTTTAGTGGCTGTGTGGTTGTAGTCAGTAGTTGTAGTCAGGTCACTAGTTATGTGGTTATGGGACAGTAGTTTTGGTCTGTTGTTTTGTGGTTGTGGTCAGTTTCTAAACTAAAGTGAAAACTGAAAGAAATACAATGATAAGTGATCGGGTGAAATATATAGCGAATGAACCGAAACAGCTTCGCTCTATGCAATCAGAGCAGCAGGATCAACTTACAGGCCTCCCTTTCTTTTTACAGACAGACAAACTAGTCAATTGAATTATTTAGAGCACCGGGCACAATCCTGAGAAGGAGGACAAAGCTGGTGAGCATTAGACATTTTCTCTGTATCATTCCAGACTGGGGAAGCATTCGAAATCTTAGTGCAAGCTGTTTGGTACGAAACAGATTCACAAATCAGTACCAGTCAAAAGTATATACAGTACCAATCAAAAGTTTGGACACACCTACTCATTCCTGGGTTTTTCTTTATTTGTACTATTTTCTACATTGTAGAATAATAGTGAAGACATCAAAACTATGAAATAGCACATATAGAATCATGTAGTAACCAAACAAGTGTTAAACAAATCAGAATATATTTTGTATTTCAGATTCTTCAAAGTAGCCACCCTTTGCCTTGATGACATCTTTGCACACTCTTGGCATTCTCTCAACCAGCTTCATGAGGTAGTCACCTAGAATACATTTCAATTGTTCAAAAATAATTTGTGGAATTTCTTTCCTTCTTAGGACATGAAGCTCAGTCAATCCGGAAAATTTCAAGAACTTCGCAAAAACCATCAAGTGTTATGATGGAACTGGCTCTCATGAGGACTGCACCAGGAAAGGAAGACCCAGAGTTACCTCTGCTGCAGAGGATAAGTTCATTAGAGTTACCTGCACCTCAGATTGCAGCCCAAATAAATGCTTCACAGAGTTCAAGTGACAGACACATCTCAACATTAACTGTCCAGAGGTGACTGCGTGAATCAGGCCTTCATGGTCGAATTGCTGCATAGAAACCACTACTAAATCAAACTTTATTTGTCACATGCGCCGAATACAATAATAAGAAAAGACTTGCTTGGGCCAGAAAACACAACATTAGACTGGTGGACATTAGAGATGGACATTAGACTTGTGGAAATCTGCCCTTTGGTCTGATTTTTAGTTCCAACCGCCGTGTCTTTGTGAGACGCTGAGTAGGTGAATGGATGATCTCCGCATATGTGGTTCCCACCGTGAAGCATGGAGGAGGAGATGTGATGGTGCTTTGCTGGTGACACTGTCAGTGATTTATTTAAAGTACCTAAAATAAATAAAGGCCAGGGTTTACAGTTGTACAAAGGTATGATAGAGTTGTAAGAATACATTTGTTTTTTTGTTATTGACTAATTCCAGAGATTTGATTAAATATTGGATTTCAAGTAAAAATATATTGCATTTGGGGACAGATTTCAAATATTTGTTTTTTGGCGTTTATAAAATGTACCAGAGAGAATGACGAGTTTAACGACTAATTCAGTAGTTTTGTTTTAATTGTTTTTAAATAACGTATTACGTCTTAAATTGTCTGTCATTAAATGACGAAACCCTATTGTTGACCAATCGCCGACGAGGGGGCGTAAAACTTCGGCTACCGACTTCGGCTTGCTTCGAGAAAAATAATGCATTGTGCCCGAACAGCCGAAAAAAAAAGTAGTGGAAGTCCAAAACGAACAAAAACTAAACAAAATGTCGTGATAATATACGCAATAACTGTTTCGGCTTGTTTTCGGTTTTTGTTCCCAAATGTTTTTAACGCGGCAGTAGTGACTGGACTGGCTCTTCTTGCTCTACTAGTCTAAGCTTGACATCCATGAAAGGGGCCTTCCTGTGGGCGTTTCTTGCAACGATCAACGTCCCCCAAGACACATTCCGCAGCCAGACACACATGTCACGTGACGGGGAGGTCAATGATCCTGACAAGAAAAATGGCGGAATTTGAGGAGCTACGGGTAGGCAAAAAAAAAACCAAAACAAACACTGCTAGGTAGAAAGCTATACTACGGCTAATCCTTTTATTTAAGAAATTTACGTTTTCGGATAAGGCATTTAATTAGACATCCGCTTCATATAGGCAAAAATTACTTCGCTAACTGTGGAATGGTGCATGTCTGTTTTGCCTAGTTAACAAACTGGTGCTGCTCTCGACATTAGCATGCCGCTAGCTAGCTAGCTAACAACAATTAGCCAGGTGTAGGCATTGGCTTAGCAATGCGAAATCGTTTTGTGATATAGCTTCACGTTAATGTACTTTATCTAATAAAATGCACGTTACCTGTTAATACTGTTAGTTGACTACAGTGGATAGCTAGTCTATTTACATTAAAATAGGCTATGCTAACATGACTATCTGTCAAGGTAGATAAGAGACTATTGTTGTTTTCAGTGTTGCTAGCTAGCTGGACTGCTCTTAACTGTTATAAAAAAATATATATATTTTCAGGAATTACTTTCTAAATAAGGTTATTTAGACCGGACCGCTATAAAACAGTACTACAACTAACTCTAATGTAAGAGATCAGTTATGATAGTTAGCCATCTGCTATCGACTTGAGATGAGACCGAGGCAAAATTATTTTATTTTATTGGATATTCTGCTTTCTATCGTCAAAAGCTATTAAACCAGAAACAGAAGGAGTAACCCAGACAAGTTACAGGGGTTATAAAGCTGAAACATCCGTCTATATAGAACGTTTTCTCGCCACCAATTACGGTAGCGACCGGAAGTCCAGTCTGGGTAGTGGGAGAAGATGGAACCAGGTGAAACTGGGCCAACATTCTGCAAGGTTTCTCATCGATTTAACATCTGATATCAAAACAATTATATATTCTGAATCGGGAGGATAGAGAAAAGTTAACTGCTTTTTTTTGTTGACCCCACCCCCCCAAACTTTCAATCTTCAATATCTTTTAATTAATAATATTCTTAGATGTAAAGTCCCCTGTTTTACGGGACCTGCTTGGGTCTGACCGAAGTTTTTGCTTATAAATCGATCTGTGGACACCGTTGTTTGAAATGGCTTGCATTGAGAGATAGTAGTATATGTGACTAGGATGTTTAACCTGACACCACTTGAAGCTGGGATGGCCCTCCTACCATTTCATTCGCTCTACCGAATGTCCGTCAACCTCCTGGCTGAGCCCTAGGTCACAGCCACTGACAAAGCACATGCCTGCAATTCTTGCGTTATAGCTCAGCAGGAGAGAGTGGGTTCAGCATTGTAGCACATTCAGAGATCAATTTATAGCCATTAATCTAAAATAACAAATGGATTTTAAACAAAAAAAACAACACTTTCTGTTCATCATAGATGGACACGATTAATTTGAGAGGAAAGGTGAGTTCCTAACGAGCTCAGGAAGCCGAGCTCTGTGAGACCTTCACATTGATGGGGCCAGACATTTTGATCAAGAGAGACCTTTTCAAAATATGCAAATGTTCTCTAAAACTACACCAACCAATATGTATTTTACAGTTATAAGGAAGGTGACATCTTATAGTTAGTCTTTTTATAATTTCATTAAACTATAATTAGAAAGCATATGTCATTTCAAGCCTTATTCATACAGTTGAGTTGAATAGGAAATACATGATATTAAATGTTTTAGAATGTTCGTATTTTTTAATCATATTTATAGTGTGTACTTGAGCTTGTGTCCTCAGAAGTGACTATACCTCAGCAATTTATAGCTATTTTTTTTTACCAGAAAGATGATATTGTAACCTTAAGAGGATGCATTACTAGTTATTGTTTATGATCCTCATGATAAACAATTACTTTTGGCGATTGTGTAGATTACAATATTGATGACATTTTAACCGGTTTAAACAAAGCGTGCCATGACTATGAAAATGATCTATTCTGGATCGGATGGATGGAAAACAAACCACTGCTTTGTTGTTCACATGTTTATTTGTTTTCTTCTTCTGGTTTTCAATCTTTAACAGCCCATAAACAAAGCGTGCCATGACTGAAAATGATATATTCTGGAGGGAAAAAATACACACAGAATTCTTTTCTTCTTCTCCCTCCTCCCACTGATTCAGAATATATAATTTTCATATTCATGAAAGGCTGTGTTTTTAAAGCAGCTGAAGTATGAAAACTGGAACAGAATATGGGACGGTATTATGTTCATGTATGGAACCATGCTCATAGTTCATCATTTGCAGGAATTCTGGATATTTTGATACGTTTTCTGTTGCTATTTAAATTGTCAAATGAATGCCCCCAATAACAATACCTATTTGTGTACAGCGTTATTGTATAGCTTAACAAATTCTTACCATGAGCATGATTCTGCAGTCCCACCATTTTCATTTGCCTACCTAACCAACTAGCTAATGTTGTGTTTTTTTTTTTTTCCTTTTCAAAAGTCAAGCTCATCCTCACTCCTCTTCGTCCATCGTTTGTCATCCTTGCCAATGCCATGCTCTTCCCATGTTTAATCTGATCTAACGGTTCTGGCATTTATTCTCATTCAACATTTTAGATGCTTAACGGTCACATATAATAAGGATTTGTAAGAAACAAGGAAATACACACGTAGGAGCGATCAAGCATGGACCGTATAATGAAGGGTCAGTTGGGCTTTTCTTACTTTCCTGTTCTGGGGGTTGTTATGTGAAGAGGGGGTCCTGTTCCCGGGGTTGTTATGTGAAGGGGGGTTGTTATGTGAAGGGGGTCCTGTTCTGGGGGTTGTTATGTGAAGGGGGTTGTTATGTGAAGAGGGGGGGGGTCCTGTTCTTGTTATGTGAAGGGGGGTTGTTATGTGAAGGGGTCCTGTTCTGGGGGTTGTTATGTGAAGGGGGGTCCTGTTCTGGGGGGGGGGGGTGTCCTGTTCTGGGGGGTTGTTATGTGAAGGGGTTCCTGTTCTGGGAGGGTTGTTATGTGAAGGGGGGGGGTCCTGTTCTGGAGGGTTGTTATGTGAAGGGGGTTGTTAGTCCTGTTATTGGGGGTTGTTATGTGGGGGATGGGGGGTCCTGTTCTGGAGGGTTGTTATGTGAAGGGGGAGTCCTGTTATTGGGGGTTGTTATGTGGGGGGTATTAAATGTGTAATAATAATTGTGTTGGAATAGCTCTATTCTGGGGTTGTTATGTGGGGGGTATTAAAATGTGTAATAATAATTGTGTTGGAATAGCTCTATTCTGGGGGGTTGTTATGGGGGTATTAAATGTGTAATAATAATTGTGTTGGAATAGCTCTATTCTGGGTAGTTTCACCTCGCCATTGACATGTTTGGTGTTTTTGCTTTTAAAGCCAATATTGCTAACCTGGCTGTGCCATGTAAGGATAACACGAGTCATTGTTTTGTTAGGATATCAGAATGTACAGCCTATATATTCTCTCTGACAGCTGAATCCTAGTTACATACTTTTACACTTTTTACAACTTCAAAATGAGGCTAATCAACTGAACTACAGAAAACATGGCATAAAAACTTGAATTTTCCTCAAGTGGCAAAAATGATTAGCCTAATCATTCCTAATCATGTTTTTTTCTTAATTGATGCATTACATTAACAATGACATGGTAGCCTGTCTGTGTTCTGACGTCTCCCCTTGTCTTTCCAGAGCATGGTGTCAAGTTTCAGAGTGTCAGAGCTACAAGTGTTACTGGGCTTCGCTGGGCGTAACAAGAGTGGTCCCAAGCATGAGCTCCTTCTGAGGGTCTTGCACCTCCTGAAGAACTCCTCCTGCAGTCCAGCCGTCCAGATCAAAATCAAGGAACTTTATCGACGCCGCTATCCCAGGACGATAGACACTTGTCTTACCGACTTGGCTGCAATTAAGTCTGCGTTCTCTACGGCAGCGGAAGGCGGTGATGTTACCGTGGTAACCTCTGACCTCAGTGACCTGTCCCCTGACGGCGCCAGTGTCTCCCGGGACTTTGACCTGGCGTCCGATTCTCTGCTCCTCTCTGGTGATTCGCTGCTGCTCCACGAGGAGACCAATAAGGAGCTGAGGATGAACCTCCAGCAGCCCGCCCCTCTCATCCCTCCAGTCCACCCAGACGTCCAAATGAAGTCTCTGCCATTCTACGACGTGTTGGACATCCTCGTTAAGCCCTCCAGCCTGGGTCAGTGTCTCTCTGGTAAATCTATCTAGTTGGACCTCTACCATATTACTGGGCAGGCTTTACATTGATGAAATGAATGATTACTGATTTATTTGACCTTTATTTAACCAGGAAGGGCTCATTGAGATTTAAAATCTCTTTTTCAAGAGCGTCCTGATTGACTCTGATTAGTTGTGTGAGTGATTGTTCTTGCTTGTCACAAAATTATTCTTGTTGTCCTGAAACCCGAGTGGCGCAGCGGTCTAAGGCATCTGCATCTCAGTACAAGAGGCGTCACTACAGTCCCTGGTTCGAATCCAGGCTGTATCACATCCGGCCGTGATTGGGAGTCCCATTGGGCGGCACACAATTGGCCCAGTGCCGTCCGGGTGTGGCTCGGGTAGACCAGTCATTGTAAATAAGAATTTGTTGTTAACTGACTTGCCTAGTTAAATAAAGATGAAATAATTAAATAGGTAATGAAACAACAACCTGTAGGCCACTAACTTTAGACAAGTTCTCCTAGTTCTGAATGGTTTGGATGGGTGTATAGGGCAAGCTTAAGCTCTGCCTATCTCTCTCTCTCGTAATCTAGGTGGACGTTCCATCATATTTCTGGTCAGACATGACATTACTGATGAAGGAGTCTTGTGATTAAGTGCCTGAATGTTTGTTAATTCTGGTCATAATCTGATGTCCATTTTTCGTGTTGTCCTTTCCACTTCAGAGCCTTAAACCAGCCTGTAGGCACTAATTTGAGACATTTCTCAAATTCGCATAGATCGAAAATTATGGCTGATGATATAGTAACTCTGCCTATCTCTCTGGTAATGTTGACATGCTGCCTATCTCTCTGGTAATGTTGACATTACGGCCTATCTCTGGTAGGTAATGTTGACATGCTGCCTATCTCTCTGGTAATGTTGACATTACGGCCTATCTCTGGTAGGTAATGTTGACATGCTGCCTATCTCTCTGGTAATGTAGACATGCTGCCTACCTCTCTGGTAATGTTGACATTGCTCCTATCTGGTAAATGTTGATTACGGCCTATTAGGTAATGTTGACATTGCTGCCTATCTCTCTGGTAGGTAATGTTGACATTACGGCCTATCTCTCTGGTAGGTAATGTTGACATGCTGCCTACCTCTCTGGTAATGTTGACATTGCTGCCTATCTCTCTGGTAGGTAATGTTGGCATTACGGCCTATCTCTCTGGTAGGTAATGTTGACATTACGGCCTATCTCTCTGGTAATGTTGACATTACTGCCTATCTCTCTGATAGGTAATGTTGACATTGCTGCCTATCTCTCTGATAGGTAATGTTGACATTGCTGCCTATCTCTGGTAGGTAATGTTGACATTACGGCCTATCTCTCTGGTAGGTAATGTTGACATTACGGCCCCTCTCTCTGGTAATGTTGACAGTATGGCCTATCTCTCTGGTAGGTAATGTTGACATTACGGCCTATCTCTCTGGTAGGTAATGTAGACATGCTGCCTATCTCTCTGGTAATGTTGACATTGCTGCCTATCTCTCTGGTAGGTAATGTTGACATTGCTGCCTATCTCTCTGGTAGGTAATGTTGACATTACTGACCACAGACTGCATTGAAGTGTCTGAATGTTTTTTTTGTCCTTATTCTACTAGGAACCAGCACTGTTCAGAGATACCACCAAGAGAAATACTTCATCTTCGCCTTGACGCCTCAACAAGTCAGAGAGGTGTGCATTTCAAGGTATGGGCTGCTCTGCTCTCACAGCACCTTTTCCCTTCTACTCCTGACACGTTCCACAATAGTTCTGTTTCTAACTGCATGTGTTCTTGTTCTTTCTTAAAAGGGACTTCCTACCAGGTGGCAGAAGGGACTACATGGTTCAGATACAACTGAGGTGAGGATGGATATGGTCATAATTCCAGGCATCTATTTTATTTTATTTAACTAGGCAAGTCAGTTCAGTACAAATTCTTATTTTCAATGACGGCCTAGGAACAGTGGGTTAACTGCCTGTTCAGGGGCAGAACGACAGATTTGTACCTTGTCAGGTCAGGGGTTTGAACTTGCAACCTTCCGGTTACTAGTCCAACGCTCTAACCACTAGGCTACGCTGCAGCCCCATGGTGGAGCCCCAGAGGAGATTTACCTTCAAAACATCTTGTTTATTGCTTCTCAAATGTAGTTTTTCAGATTTTTTTTTTCCTTGTAGGTTTTGTCTGTCAGAAACAAGTTGTCCCCAAGAAGACAACTACCCCAACAGTCTCTGCATTAAAGTCAATGGGAAGCTCTTCCCCTTGCCGGTATGTTACTGTTTTTTTCAGCTGGTCTAGGATCAGGTCCCAGCTTTTTACGTTACCTTTATTCATTATGATCTAAAAGGCAAAACAGATCCTAGATCAGCTCATACTAAAGTGAGACTATTTCTAATATAACGTTGATAACACACATATGTTTGTTGTTTTTCAGGGTTATGCCCCGCCCCCTAAAAATGGAGTGGAACAGAAGAGACCGGGAAGACCTCTAAATATCACCTCATTGGTCAGATTGTCCTCTGCCGTACCCAATCAGATCTCTGTAACGTGGGCAGCCGAAATTGGAAAGGTATTGTAAGCACTAACATTGAGGATCAATGTATTTTTCACTATTGTATTGTGAACTTAATTTATAGTAGTGGCAATTGTAAAGATCCTTTTTGCATCATAGACTTCATTAGGCCTTTCAAGCTGATGTGTCGTTCCTGACATTCTCCGCGTGTCGTTCCTGACGTTCTCCGCGTGTCGTTCCTGACGTTCTCCGCGTGTCGTTCCTGACGTTCTCCGCGTGTCGTTCCTGACGTTCTCCACGTGTCGTTCCTGACATTCTCCACGTGCCGTTCCTGACGTTCTCCGCGTGTCGTTCCTGACATTCTCCGCGTGTCGTTCCTGACGTTCTCCGCGTGTCGTTCTTGACGTTCTCCGCGTGTCGTTCCTGGCGTTCTCCGCGTGTCGTTCCTGACGTTCTCCGCGTGTCGTTCCTGGCGTTCTCCGCGTGTCGTTCCTGGCGTTCTCCGCGTGCCGTTCCTGGCGTTCTCCGCGTGTCGTTCCTGGCGTTCTCCGCGTGTCGTTCTTGGCGTTCTCCGCGTGTCGTTCCTGGCGTTCTCCGCGTGTCGTTCCTGGCGTTCTCCGCGTGCGTTCCTGGCGTTCTCCGCGTGCCGTTCCTGGCGTTCTCCGCGTGTCGTTCCTGGCGTTCTCCGCGTGTCGTTCCTGGCGTTCTCCGCGTGTCGTTCCTGACGTTCTCCGCGTGTCGTTCTTGGCGTTCTCCGCGTGTCGTTCCTGGCGTTCTCCGCGTGTCGTTCCTGACGTTCTCCGCGTGTTTCTGACGTTCTCCGCTGTCGTTCTTGGCGTTCTCCGCGTGTCGTTCCTGGCGTTCTCCGCTTGTCGTTTCTGACATTCTGCTGCGTTCTCCGCGTGTCGTTCCTGGCGTTCTCCGCGTGTCGTTCTGGCGTTCTCCGCGTGTCGTTCCTGGCGTTCTCCGCGTGTCGTTCTGGCGTTCTCCGCGTGTCGTTCCTGGCGTTCTCCGCGTGTCGTTCCTGACGTTCTCCGCGTGTCGTTCCTGGCGTTCTCCGCGTGTCGTTCCTGACGTTCTCCGCGTGTCGTTCCTGACGTTCTCCGCGTGTCGTTCCTGACGTTCTCCGCGTGTTGTTGAAGCGGACAGATCATTCTATTTCTCTGCCTGTTGTTCCAGACGTACTCCATGTCGGTGTACCTGGTGAGACAGGTCACCTCGCCTCTACTGCTGCAGAGGCTCAGGATGAAGGGCATTAGAAACCCAGACCACTCCAGAGCGCTGAGTAAGCACACACTTGTGTGGTCACACTCGTGTATATACTCACACTATCTCACTCACACACACACACACACACTTGTGTGGTCACACTCGTATATACTCACACTATCTCACTCACACACACACACACACACACACACTTGTGTGGTCACACTCGTATATACTCACACTATCTCACACACACACACACACACACACACTTGTGTGGTCACACTCGTATATACTCACACTATCTCACACACACACACACACACACACACACACACACTTGTGTGGTCACACTCGTATATACTCACACTATCTCACTCACACACACACTATCTCACACTATCTCACTCACACACACACACACACACACTTGTGTGGTCACACTCGTATATACTCACACTATCTCACTCACTCACACACACTTGTGTGGTCACACTTGTGTGGTCACACTCGTATATACTCACACTATCTCACTCACACACACACACACACACACTTGTGTGGTCACACTCGTATATACTCACACTATCTCACTCACTCACACACACACACACACACTTGTGTGGTCACACTCGTATATACTCACACTCAATCACTCACACATACACACACACACTTGTGTTGTCACACTCGTATATACTCAAACTATCTCACTCACACACACACACACTTGTGTGGTCACACTCGTATATACTCACACTATCTCACTCACTCACACACACACACACACACACACACACACTTGTGTGGTCACACTCGTATATACTCACACATGAACATAAATTAGAGAACAGGCTCATTGTAATTGATTCCCACTGAATCCCATGTTTGTGTTAAATCTGTAATGTCCTTGAAATCTTCCCGGTCCTCTTGCAGTAAAAGAGAAGCTGACAGCAGACCCTGATAGTGAGATTGCCACAACCAGCCTGAGGGTGTCGCTCATGTGTCCCGTGAGTATAACATGATGGGAAAAAAGTTTTATACAAATCAGTCTGGTACAACTTTTACAGACAGACAAAGATATGTGTTACAAATATGTAAAGTGTGGTGAAATTGGCCAATTCATCTCTCTTTTTCATCTCTCTCTCTCTCTCTCTCTCTCTCTCTCTGTAGCTTGGTAAAATGCGTCTGACTGTGCCGTGTCGAGCTGTCACCTGTTCCCACCTGCAGTGTTTTGACGCAGCCCTCTACCTGCAGATGAATGAGAAGAAACCCACCTGGGTCTGTCCTGTCTGTGACAAGAAGGCCCCCTACGAGAGCCTCATCATCGACGGGTTGGTACCCCTTTCTATAATAATACCTGGGTCTGTCCTGTCTGTGACAAGAAGGCCCCCTACGAGAGCCTCATCATCGACGGGTTGGTACCCCTCTCTAATAATACCTGGGTCTGTCCTGTCTGTGATAAGAAGGCCCCCTACGAGAGCCTCATCATCGACGGGTTGGTACCCCTCTCTATAATCATACCTGGGTCTGTCCTGTCTGTGATAAGAAGGCCCCCTACGAGAGCCTCATCATCGACGGGTTGGTACCCCTCTCTATAATAATACCTGGGTCTGTCCCGTCTGTGACAAGAAGGCCCCCTACGAGAGCCTCATCATCGATGGGTTGGTACCCCTCTCTATAATAATACCTGGGTCTGTCCTGTCTGTGACAAGAAGGCCCCCTACGAGAGCCTCATCATCGACGGGTTGGTACCCCTCATAATAATACCTGGGTCTGTCCCGTCTGTGACAAGAAGGCCCCCTTCATCATCGATGGGTTGGTACCCCTCTCTATAATAATACCTGGGTCTGTCCTGTCTGTGATAAGAAGGCCCCCTACGAGAAGCCTCATCATCGACGGGTTGGTACCCCTCTCTATAATAATACCTGGGTCTGTCCTGTCTGTGACAAGAAGGCCCCCTACGAGAGCCTCATCATCGACGGGTTGGTACCCCTCTCTATAATAATACCTGGGTCTGTCCTGTCTGTGACAAGAAGGCCCCCTACGAGAGCCTCAGGACAAGAAGGCCCCCTACGAGAGCCTCATCATCGACGGGTTGGTACCCCTCTATAATAATACCTGGGTCTGTCCTGTCTGTGATAAGAAGGCCCCCTAAGAGCCTCATCATCGGGGTTGGTACCCCTCTCTATAATCATACCTGGGTCTGTCCTGTCTGTGATAAGAAGGCCCCCTCATCATCATCGACGGGTTGGTACCCCTCTCTATAATAACACCTGGGTCTGTCCTGTCAAGAAGGCCCCCTGTCATCATCGATGGGTTGGTAATAATAATACCTGGGTCTGTCCTGTCTGTGATAAGAAGAACCCCTACGAGAGCCTCATCATCGACGGGTTGGTACCCCTCTCTATAATAATACCTGGGTCTGTCCTGTCTGTGACAAGAAGGCCCCCTACGAGAGCCTCATCATCGACGGGTTGGTACCCCTCTATAATAATACCTGGGTCTGTCCTGTCTGTGATAAGAAGGCCCCCTACGAGAGCCTCATCATCGACGGGTTGGTACCCCTCTCTATAATCATACCTGGGTCTGTCCTGTCTGTGATAAGAAGGCCCCCTACGAGAGCCTCATCATCGACGGGTTGGTACCCCTCTCTATAATAATACCTGGGTCTGTCCTGTCTGTGACAAGAAGGCCCCCTACGAGAGCCTCATCATCGATGGGTTGGTACCCCTCTCTATAATAATACCTGGGTCTGTCCTGTCTGTGATAAGAAGGCCCCCTACGAGAGCCTCATCATCGACGGGTTGGTACCCCTCTCTATAATAATACCTGGGTCTGTCCTGTCTGTGACAAGAAGGCCCCCTACGAGAGCCTGATCATCGATGGGTTGGTACCGTTCTATAAAAACAAAAATAGAAACACAACATGTAAAGTAGTGATGCACCGATATTAAACATTTAACATCTAAGGCACTGCATCTCAAGAGGCGTCGCTACAGTCCCTGGTTCGATTCCAGGCTGTATCGCATTCGGCCGTGATTGGGAGGCCCACAGGGCGGCGCACAATTGGCCCAGCGTCGTCCGGGTTTGGTCGGGGTAGGCCGTTACTGTAAATAAGAATTTGTTCTTAACTGTCTTGCCTAGTTAAATAAAGATTGTCATTTACCTATTTCTCCATTTACCAGTAAAACATCATCAAATCCGATTTTCTTTCACTCACTTTATTTATTTTACCTTTATTTAACTAGGCAAGTCAGTTAAGAACAAATTCTTATTTTCAATGACGGCCTAGGAACAGTGGGTTAACTGCCTGTTCAGGAGCAGAACGACAGATTTGTACCTTGTCAGCTCGGGGGTTTGAACTTGCAACCTTCCGGTTACTAGTCCAACGCTCTAACCACTAGGCTACGCTGCCGCCCCACACTTGCTGTGTTGTTTCGTTGTTCATTTGTTCCGTCGTTTCATTCTCAACCAGCATTTCTATGGAACGTTGTTTGAGTCTTAGCATGTCAAAAAATACACTATTTAACACGATTTGACGTGTCAGTTAAGCTTGTTGACCAATCGGGACCTGAATATGACTGCAAGTCACTAAATCATTTAACACGCTCATACATTTTTTTACGTACTTATTACACATTGATTAGAATATCACTCGCCGACGTTGGCATGTTTAGGTAATATCGTCCGATTCCGATATGTTAGCGTGTATGGCATCGTGTGGGCGAGCGGTTTGCTGATGTCAACGTTGTGAATAGAGTGCCCCATGGTGGTGTTGGGGTTATGGTATGGGCAGGCATAAGCTACGGACAACGAACACAATTGCATTTTATCAATGGCAATTTGAATGCACAGAGATATGGTGACGAGATGCTGAGGCCCGTTGTCGTACCATTCATCCGCTGCCATCACCTCATGTTTCAGCATGATAATACACGGCCCCATGTCACAAGGATCTGTACACACTTCCTGGAAGCTGAAAATGTCCCAGTTCTTCCATGACCTGTATACTCACCAGCCATGTCACCCATTGAACATGTTTGGGATGCTATTGATCAACGTGTACGACAGCGTGGTCCAGTTCCCGCCAATATCTAGTAACTTCACACATCTGTTGAAGAGGAGTGGGACAACATTCCACAGACTACCAATCAACAGCCTGATCAACTCGATGTGAAGGAGATGTGTCGCGCTGCATGATGGTGGTCACACCAGATACTGACTGGTTTTCTGATCCACGCCCTTTCTTTTAAGGTCTCTGTGACCAACTGATGCATATCTGTATTCCCAGTCATGTGAAATCCATAGATTAGGGCCTCATGAATTGATTTAAATTGACTGATTTCCTCATATTAACTGTAATTCGGTAAAATCTTTGTTGCATGTTATTTTTATATATATATATATATATATGTTATTTTTATATATATATATATATATATATATATATATATGTTTTTGGACTATTTTCAATGTTGTTTACTATGTATTCTTCAACAGAACTGCTGGACCGATGGTCACCACATTTTCCAAGACTCTTGCTTAAAACCTGTTAAGGAGGCTGCGAATTTTCGCAGCTTTTTGTTAAAAATCGCGCAACATTTCAGCGTCCTGCTACTCATGCCAGGAATACAGTATATGCATATGATAAGTGTGTGTGTATAGAAAACACTCTGAAGTCTCTAAAACTGGTTAAATCGTGTCTGTGGCTATAACATAACGTGTTTAGGAGTCAAAATCCTTCGAAAAACGGTTCACCAAAAACACAAAAATAATATCCATCCGCCAGTCAATGTATTGTCTAAGGCTGAAGAAAATACATGGGGATCCCCTGTAAACGCCTACAGCTTCCACACGATGTTGCCAGTGCTGGCATTTTTGGGCTGCTTTATCCTTGGTTTGGTGACATATAGGCACTTCCTTTCTTGGGGCTCACCACAGGATGTTATGAAAGTGAAAACATGGAGTATGATTTCAAGACTTGCTGCTATCGAATACAGATCGCCCTGTGATCAATTTGATAGATTATTAACGTTTATTAATACCTAAAGTTGGTTTAGAAAAGTAATTTGAAGTGATTTGTAAAAGTATATAGGCAACTTTTGTAATTTTAAAAAGTGACGTTGCGTCTTGTAAAGGGGCATTTTTCTGGATCAGACCTGTCTTCAGAAAATCACATTTTGGGTATACATTGATGGATTTAACCGGGAAAAAGACCCAATTGTGAACAATTGGAACATGTCTGTCTCTCTGTCTGTCAGGTTGTTGGAACATGTCTGTCTCTCTGTCTGTCAGGTTGTTCGAACATGTCTGTCCCTCTGTCTGACAGGTTGTTGGAACATGTCTGTCTCTCTGTCTGTCAGGTTGTTGGAACATGTCTGTCTCTGTCAGTTGGAACATGGTTGTTGGAACATGTCTGTCTCTCTGTCTGACAGGTTGTTGGAACATGTCTGTCTCTCTGTCTGACAGGTTGTTGGAACATGTCTGTCTCTGTCAGGTTGTTGGAACATGTCTGTCTCTCTGTCTGACAGGTTGTTGGAACATGTCTGTCTCTGTCAGGTTGTTGGAACATGACTGTCTCTCTGTCTGTCAGGTTGTTGGAACATGTCTGTCTCTCTGTCTGACAGGTTGTTGGAACATGTCTGTCTCTCTGTCTGACAGGTTGTTGGAACATGTCTGTCTCTCTGTCTGTCAGGTTGTTGGAACATGTCTGTCTCTCTGTCTCTCAGGTTGTTGGAACATGTCTGTCTCTGTCAGGTTGTTGGAACATGTCTGTCTCTGTCAGGTTGTTGGAACATGTCTGTCTCTGTCTGACAGGTTGTTGGAACATGTCTGTCTCTGTCAGGTTGTTGGAACATGTCTGTCTCTCTGTCTGACAGGTTGTTGGAACATGTCTGTCTCTCTGTCTGACAGGTTGTTGGAACATGTCTGTCTCTCTGTCTGTCAGGTTGTTGGAACATGTCTGTCTCTGTCTTGTCAGGTTGTTGGAACATGTCTGTCTCTGTCTGACAGGTTGTTGGAACATGTCTGTCTCTCTGTCTGACAGGTTGTTGGAACATGTCTGTCCCTCTGTCTGTCAGGTTGTTGGAACATGTCTGTCTCTCTGTCTCTCAGGTTGTTGGAACATGTCTGTCTCTCTGTCTGACAGGTTGTTCGAACATGTCTGTCTCTCTGTCTGACAGGTTGTTCGAACATGTCTGTCTCTCTGTCTGACAGGTTGTTCGAACATGTCTGTCTCTCTGTCTGTCAGGTTGTTGGAACATGTCTGTCTCTCTGTCTGACAGGTTGTTGGAACATGTCTGTCTCTGTCTGACAGGTTGTTGGAACATGTCTGTCTCTCTGTCTGACAGGTTGTTGGAACATGTCTGTCTCTCTGTCTGTCAGGTTGTTGGAACATGTCTGTCTCTCTGTCTGACAGGTTGTTGGAACATGTCTGTCTCTCTGTCTGACAGGTTGTTGGAACATGTCTGTCTCTCTGTCTGACAGGTTGTTGGAACATGTCTGTCTCTCTGTCTGACAGGTTGTTGGAACATGTCTGTCTCTGTCATGTCTGTCTCTCTGTCTGACAGGTTGTTGGAACATGTCTGTCTCTCTGTCTGACAGGTTGTTGGAACATGTCTGTCTCTGACAGGTTGTTGGAACATGTCTGTCTCTCTGTCTGTCAGGTTGTTGGAACATGTCTGTCTCTGACAGGTTGTTGGAACATGTCTGTCTCTCTGTCTGACAGGTTGTTGGAACATGTCTGTCTCTCTGTCTGACAGGTTGTTGGAACATGTCTGTCTCTGACAGGTTGTTGGAACATGTCTGTCTCTCTGTCTGACAGGTTGTTGGAACATGTCTGTCTCTCTGTCTGACAGGTTGTTGGAACATGTCTGTCTCTGACAGGTTGTTGGAACATGTCTGTCTCTGACAGGTTATTGGAACATGTCTGTCCCTCTGTCTCTCAGGTTGTTCATGGAGATTCTGAACGACTGTTCCGATGTGGATGAGATCAAGTTCCAGGAGGACGGGACCTGGTGCCCCATCAGACCAAGGAAAGAGGCCCTCAGTGTGTCCTCAACCTGTATCCCAAAAATAGAACGTAAGTCCTCCTGTAGACATCATCTGTCTCTGCTATACTGTATCTACAGTATACCTACTGACTGATCGGTTACTTCATTACTCATCTCTCCTCCTCCAGCGCGTCTATGTGCCATGGTCCCCTCCCACAGCGAGCTCAGCTCAACCAATAAGAAGGCAGACGTGATCGACCTGACCCTGGAGAGCTCATCAGAGGAGGAGGACGAGGAAGAGGAGCCTGATCCGCCACTGAAGAAGAGATGCCTCTACATGTCCAAGACAGAGGAGGTTCACGCCAAGGGGTGAGTTCAAATCGAATTTGATTTGTCACATGCGCCGAATACAACAGGCGTAGGTAGACCTTATAGTGAAATGCTTACTTAAAGTCCTTAACCAACAATGCAGTTCAAGAAATAGAGTTAAGAAAATATTTACTAAATCAAGTAAAAAAATATATAATAATAATAACTGAAATCGTCGCTACTCGGGCTGTAGTGGTCATGACATTCTGTCAGCCGGTAACTGTCATGCAAATATCTGCCGGTCTCCCGGTAATTGACCGTTAATTAACAAGCCCTTTTAGCATCTCCTGGCTTCCACTCATACAAGCCAGGACCTTTAGAACAGCTACATTTAGAAAGTAGACAAATCCATTTCATATACACTCGTGATGCACCGATATGACATTTTTGGCCGATACCTTGTGGAGAAAAAAAAAACCGATACCGATATTTCAAAGTTGAGCGGTCTTTTAAGCATTCTAGTACAGCTAATCTCTCTGGGATATGTGGGACGGTAGCGTCCCACCTTGCCAACAGCCAGTGAAATTGCAGGGCGCCAAATTCAAAACAACAAAAAAGTCAGCACCTAGTCACAGAAAACCATACAGCCATTTTCCAGCCAAGGAGAGGGCTCACAAAAGACAGAAATAGCGATTAAATTAATCACTAACCTTTGATGATCTTTATCATATGGCACTCACAGGACTTCATGTTACACAATAAATGTGTTTTGTTCGATAAAGTTAATCTTTATGTCCAAAAACCTCATTTGAAATTGGTGTGTTATGTTCAGAAATGCATTGTCTCAAACAAACATCTGGTGAAAGTGCAGAGAGCCACATCAAATTACAGAAATACTCATAATAAACATTGATAAGAGATACAAGCGTTATACATTGAAATATAGATAAACTTCTTAATGCAACCGCTGTGTCAGATTTCAAAATGGCTTTATGACGAAAGCACGCCTTGCGATTATGTTAGGTCAGCGCTAGTCACAGAAAAACATCCAGCCATTTTCTAAAGAAGGAGAGGTGTCAGAAATAGTGTTATAAATATTAATTTACCTTTGATGATCTTCATCAGAATGCACTCCCAGCAATCCCAGTTCCACAGTAAATGTTTGATTTGTTCGATAAAGTCCATAATTTATTTCCAAATACCTCCTTTTTGTTTGCATGTTTAGCCCAGGAATCCAAATGCATAATGAGCGATCACTTGTTCAGAAGAAGTGTCAAAAAAGTTCTATTACAGTTTGTAGTAACATGTCAAACGATGTATAGAATCAATCTTTAGGATGTTTTTTTTAATAATAAATCTACAATCATGTTCCAACTGGAGAATTCCTTTGTCGGAACGCAGCTACCTCTCACGGGAGCTCGTGTGATCAGCTCATGGCACTCTGCCAGACACCTTGTTGAAACAGCTCTCTTTAGCCTTAGGAAGTGCAATATGACCCCACAGACACTGTGTATTCGATAGGCAATGACTTGAAAAACTACAAACCTCAGATTTCCCACTTCCTGGTTGGATTTTTTTCTCAGGTTTTTGCCTGCCATATGAGTTCTGTTATACTCACAGACATCATTCAAACAGTTTTAGAAACGTCTGTGTTTTCTATCCAAATCTACTAATTATATGCATATTCTAGCTTTTGGGCCTGAGTAGCAGGCAGTTTACTCTGGGCACCTTTTTATCCAAGCTACTCAATACTGCCCCCCAGTCCCAAAGAAGTTAAATAGTTAACACACACACATGGACTTAGCAGTCTAAGGCACTGCATCTCAGTGCAAGAGGCGTCACTACAGTCCATGGTTCGAATCCAGGCTGTATCACATCTGGCCGTGATTGGGAATCCCATAGGTTGGCCTAGCGTCGTCCGGGACGTCATTGTAACTAAGAATTTGTTCTTAACTGACTTGATTAATTGACTTTTACGCATGTCCCCATTACCAGTAAAACATCTGATTTCTTTCACTTGCTTGCTGTGCTGTTTCGTTGTTCCATTTGTTCAGTCGTTTCTCAACCAGGATTTCTATGGAACAAATTGTGCTTTATTACCAACGCGGTATTGTAAACACATTCTTCGTGGCCAGTGTTTGCAGACTGTTTAGTACAGCTTTGACAGTGCTACTTAAAAAAAAAAATAATAATAATAATTTGACACGCAAAGATGTTTGGTACTATATTTATTGAAGATCAAATTGAATCTTAAAAAAAAAAAAAATAGCACATTTGGGTGTCAATCAATTAGCTTAATTTCTCAAGAGATCAAATTACATTCCATCAAAATAATATTTCAAGAAAGCTAATCTTATCTGTTTCTAAATATAAACGTTTTTCAGCATCTTTCTTGTGCTTTATGAGGTGTGGAACTAGTCTGTTTCTTCTGTATGTCAAAGACAGGCAAGGGGGTCATCTTCACTTGACTGGTTTTTAAACTGAGACTCAGCGATATGACCACAAGCAGCAGTGTAACTAACATCACGACGTAGGAGCCAAGAGGCTGAACTTGTGAACATCCGTGCACGTGGCTTCTGCCAAACTCTGCTGTGTGACGACGACCACCACAACTCCTATACATATTAAACCCTCTGTGCTATTTGTTGTTGACGATGTTTACTTTTGTTGTGTCGCTGAATCTACTCTGTGTTTCTCTAACCCTCAGAGTGTTGACGTATCAGCCATCCACGGGGCGCCTCCCAAATGTACAGGCCCTGGACACGCCATACCTGATGTCTTCACTAGCAGACTATACAGTCCCCTTCCACCACTCCACCCTGTCCACCATCCCTACAGACATGCAGAGTAAGTCACCATCCCTATAGACATGTAGATTAAGTCACCCTGTCACCATCCCTATAGACATGTAGATTAAGTCACCCTGTCACCATCCCTACAGACATGTAGAGTAAATCACCATCCCTACAGACATGTAGATTAAGTCACCCTGTCACCATCCCTATAGACATGTAGATTAAGTCACCCTGTCACCATCCCTACAGACATGTAGATTAAGTCACCCTGTCACCATCCCTACAGACATGTAGAGTAAATCACCATCCCTACAGACATGTAGATTAAGTCACCCTGTCACCATCCCTATAGACATGTAGATTAAGTCACCCTGTCACCATCCCTACAGACATGTAGAGTAAATCACCATCCCTACAGACATGTAGATTAAGTCACCCTGTCACCATCCCTACAGACATGTAGAGTAAGTCACCATCCCTATAGACATGTAGATTAAGTCACCATCCCTATAGACATGTAGATTAAGTCACCCTGTCACCATCCCTACAGACATGTAGAGTAAGTCACCATCCCTACAGACATGTAGATTAAGTCACCCTGTCACCATCCCTATAGACATGTAGATTAAGTCACCCTGTCACCATCCCTATAGACATGTAGATTAAGTCACCCTGTCACCATCCCTATAGACATGTAGATTAAGTCACCCTGTCACCATCCCTACAGACATGTAGAGTAAGTCACCATCCCTACAGACATGCAGAGTAAGTCACCATCCCTATAGACATGTAGATTAAGTCACCCTGTCACCATCCCTATAGACATGTAGATTAAGTCACCCTGTCACCATCCCTATAGACATGTAGATTAAGTCACCATCCCTATAGACATGTAGATTAAGTCACCATCCCTATAGACATGTAGAGTAAGTCACCATCCCTACAGACATGTAGAGTAAGTCACCATCCCTATAGACATGTAGATTAAGTCACCCTGTCACCATCCCTACAGACATGTAGAGTAAGTCACCCTGTCACCATCCCTATAGACATGTAGAGTAAGTCACCCTGTCACCATCCCTACAGACATGTAGAGTAAGTCACCATCCCTACAGACATGTAGAGTAAGTCACCATCCCTACAGACATGTAGAGTAAGTCACCATCCCTACAGACATGTAGAGTAAGTCACCATCCCTACAGACATGTAGAGTAAGTCACCATCCCTACAGACATGTAGAGTAAGTCACCATCCCTACAGACATGTAGAGTAAGTCACCATCCCTACAGACATGTAGAGTAAGTCACCATCCCTACAGACATGTAGAGTAAGTCACCATCCCTATAGACATGTAGAGTAAGTCACCCTGTCACCATCCAGATTAAGTCACCATCCCTATAGACATGTAGAGTAAGTCACCCTGTCACCATCCCTATAGACATGTAGAGTAAGTCACCCTGTCACCATCCCTATAGACATGTAGAGTAAGTCACCCTGTCACCATCCAGATTAAGTCACCATCCCTATAGACATGTAGAGTAAGTCACCCTGTCACCATCCCTATAGACATGTAGATTAAGTCACCCTGTCACCATCCCTATAGACATGTAGATTAAGTCACCCTGTCACCATCCCTACAGACATGTAGATTAAGTCACCCTGTCACCATCCCTATAGACATGTAGATTAAGTCACCCTGTCACCATCCCTATAGACATGTAGATTAAGTCACCCTGTCACCATCCCTATAGACATGTAGAGTAAGTCACCATCCCTACAGACATGTAGAGTAAGTCACCCTGTCACCATCCCTACAGACATGTAGAGTAAGTCACCCTGTCACCATCCCTACAGACATGTAGAGTAAGTCACCCTGTCACCATCCCTATAGACATGTAGAGTAAGTCACCCTGTCACCATCCCTACAGACATGTAGAGTAAGTCACCCTGTCACCATCCCTATAGACATGTAGAGTAAGTCACCATCCCTACAGACATGTAGAGTAAGTCACCATCCCTACAGACATGTAGAGTAAGTCACCCTGTCACCATCCCTACAGACATGTAGAGTAAGTCACCATCCCTACAGACATGTAGAGTAAGTCACCATCCCTACAGACATGTAGAGTAAGTCACCATCCCTATAGACATGTAGATTAAGTCACCCTGTCACCATCCCTACAGACATGTAGAGTAAGTCACCCTGTCACCATCCAGATTAAGTCACCATCCCTATAGACATGTAGAGTAAGTCACCATCCCTACAGACATGTAGAGTAAGTCACCATCCCTATAGACATGTAGAGTAAGTCACCCTGTCACCATCCCTATAGACATGTAGAGTAAGTCACCCTGTCACCATCCCTATAGACATGTAGAGTAAGTCACCCTGTCACCATCCCTACAGACATGTAGAGTAAGTCACCCTGTCACCATCCCTATAGACATGTAGAGTAAGTCACCCTGTCACCATCCCTATAGACATGTAGAGTAAGTCACCCTGTCACCATCCCTATAGACATGTAGAGTAAGTCACCCTGTCACCATCCCTACAGACATGTAGATTAAGTCACCATCCCTACAGACATGTAGATTAAGTCACCATCCCTACAGACATGTAGAGTAAGTCACCATCCCTATAGACATGTAGAGTAAGTCACCCTGTCACCATCCCTACAGACATGTAGATTAAGTCACCATCCCTACAGACATGTAGAGTAAATCACCATCCCTATAGACATGTAGATTAAGTCACCATCCCTACAGACATGTAGATTAAGTCACCATCCCTACAGACATGTAGATTAAGTCACCATCCCTATAGACATGTAGAGTAAGTCACCATCCCTATAGACATGTAGATTAAGTCACCATCCCTACAGACATGTAGAGTAAGTCACCATCCCTATAGACATGTAGATTAAGTCACCATCCCTACAGACATGTAGATTAAGTCACCCTGTCACCATCCCTATAGACATGTAGAGTAAGTCACCCTGTCACCATCCCTATAGACATGTAGAGTAAGTCACCCTGTCACCATCCCTATAGACATGTAGAGTAAGTCACCCTGTCACCATCCCTATAGACATGTAGAGTAAGTCACCCTGTCACCATCCCTATAGACATGTAGAGTAAGTCACCATCCCTATAGACATGTAGAGTAAGTCACCCTGTCACCATCCCTATAGACATGTAGAGTAAGTCACCCTGTCACCATCCCTATAGACATGTAGAGTAAGTCACCCTGTCACCATCCCTATAGACATGTAGAGTAAGTCACCCTGTCACCATCCAGATTAAGTCACCATCCCTATAGACATGTAGATTAAGTCACCCTGTCACCATCCCTATAGACATGTAGATTAAGTCACCCTGTCACCATCCCTATAGACATGTAGAGTAAGTCACCCTGTCACCATCCAGATTAAGTCACCATCCCTATAGACATGTAGAGTAAGTCACCCTGTCACCATCCCTATAGACATGTAGATTAAGTCACCCTGTCACCATCCCTATAGACATGTAGATTAAGTCACCCTGTCACCATCCCTATAGACATGTAGAGTAAGTCACCATCCCTACAGACATGTAGAGTAAGTCACCATCCCTATAGACATGTAGATTAAGTCACCCTGTCACCATCCCTACAGACATGTAGAGTAAGTCACCCTGTCACCATCCCTATAGACATGTAGAGTAAGTCACCCTGTCACCATCCCAATAGACATGTAGAGTAAGTCACCCTGTCACCATCCCTATAGACATGTAGAGTAAGTCACCCTGTCACCATCCCTATAGACATGTAGAGTAAGTCACCCTGTCACCATCCCTACAGACATGTAGAGTAAGTCACCATCCCTACAGACATGTAGAGTAAGTCACCATCCCTACAGACATGTAGAGTAAGTCACCATCCCTATAGACATGTAGAGTAAGTCACCCTGTCACCATCCCTACAGACATGTAGAGTAAGTCACCATCCCTACAGACATGTAGAGTAAGTCACCATCCCTATAGACATGTAGATTAAGTCACCCTGTCACCATCCCTACAGACATGTAGAGTAAGTCACCATCCCTATAGACATGTAGATTAAGTCACCCTGTCACCATCCCTACAGACATGTAGAGTAAGTCACCCTGTCACCATCCCTATAGACATGTAGAGTAAGTCACCCTGTCACCATCCCAATAGACATGTAGAGTAAGTCACCCTGTCACCATCCCTACAGACATGTAGAGTAAGTCACCCTGTCACCATCCCTATAGACATGTAGAGTAAGTCACCCTGTCACCATCCCTATAGACATGTAGAGTAAGTCACCCTGTCACCATCCAGAGTAAGTCACCATCCCTACAGACATGTAGAGTAAGTCACCATCCCTACAGACATGTAGAGTAAGTCACCATCCCTATAGACATGTAGAGTAAGTCACCCTGTCACCATCCCTACAGACATGTAGAGTAAGTCACCATCCCTATAGACATGTAGAGTAAGTCACCCTGTCACCATCCCTATAGACATGTAGAGTAAGTCACCCTGTCACCATCCCTATAGACATGTAGAGTAAGTCACCCTGTCACCATCCCTACAGACATGTAGATTAAGTCACCATCCCTATAGACATGTAGAGTAAGTCACCCTGTCACCATCCCTATAGACATGTAGAGTAAGTCACCCTGTCACCATCCCTATAGACATGTAGAGTAAGTCACCCTGTCACCATCCCTACAGACATGTAGAGTAAGTCACCCTGTCACCATCCCTATAGACATGTAGAGTAAGTCACCCTGTCACCATCCCTATAGACATGTAGAGTAAGTCACCATCCCTACAGACATGTAGATTAAGTCACCATCCCTACAGACATGTAGATTAAGTCACCATCCCTACAGACATGTAGATTAAGTCACCATCCCTACAGACATGTAGAGTAAGTCACCCTGTCATCCCTATAGACATGTAGAGTAAGTCACCCTGTCACCATCCCTATAGACATGTAGAGTAAGTCACCCTGTCACCATCCCTATAGACATGTAGAGTAAGTCACCCTGTCACCATCCCTACAGACATGTAGAGTAAGTCACCCTGTCACCATCCCTACAGACATGTAGAGTAAGTCACCATCCCTATAGACATGTAGAGTAAGTCACCCTGTCACCATCCCTACAGACATGTAGAGTAAGTCACCATCCCTATAGACATGTAGAGTAAGTCACCCTGTCACCATCCCTATAGACATGTAGATTAAATCACCATCCCTATAGACATGTAGATTAAGTCACCATCCCTACAGACATGTAGATTAAGTCACCATCCCTACAGACATGTAGATTAAGTCACCATCCCTATAGACATGTAGAGTAAGTCACCATCCCTACAGACATGTAGATTAAGTCACCATCCCTACAGACATGTAGATTAAGTCACCATCCCTATAGACATGTAGATTAAGTCACCATCCCTACAGACATGTAGATTAAGTCACCATCCCTATAGACATGTAGAGTAAGTCACCCTGTCACCATCCCTATAGACATGTAGAGTAAGTCACCCTGTCACCATCCCTATAGACATGTAGAGTAAGTCACCATCCCTACAGACATGTAGATTAAGTCACCATCCCTACAGACATGTAGATTAAGTCACCATCCCTACAGACATGTAGATTAAGTCACCATCCCTATAGACATGTAGAGTAAGTCACCATCCCTACAGACATGTAGATTAAGTCACCATCCCTACAGACATGTAGAGTAAATCACCATCCCTATAGACATGTAGATTAAGTCACCATCCCTACAGACATGTAGATTAAGTCACCATCCCTACAGACATGTAGATTCAGTCACCATCCCTATAGACATGTAGAGTAAGTCACCATCCCTACAGACATGTAGAGTAAGTCACCATCCCTACAGACATGTAGAGTAAGTCACCCTGTCACCATCCCTATAGACATGTAGAGTAAGTCACCCTGTCACCATCCCTACAGACATGTAGAGTAAGTCACCCTGTCACCATCCCTACAGACATGTAGAGTAAGTCACCATCCCTATAGACATGTAGAGTAAGTCACCCTGTCACCATCCCTACAGACATGTAGAGTAAGTCACCATCCCATCCCTACAGACATGTAGAGTAAGTCACCATCCCTATAGACATGTAGAGTAAGTCACCCTGTCACCATCCCTATAGACATGTAGAGTAAGTCACCCTGTCACCATCCCTACAGACATGTAGAGTAAGTCACCCTGTCACCATCCCTATAGACATGTAGAGTAAGTCACCCTCCACCATCCCTATAGACATGTAGAGTAAGTCACCCTGTCACCATCCCTACAGACATGTAGAGTAAGTCACCATCCCTACAGACATGTAGAGTAAGTCACCCTGTCACCATCCCTACAGACATGTAGAGTAAGTCACCATCCCTACAGACATGTAGAGTAAGTCACCATCCCTATAGACATGTAGAGTAAGTCACCCTGTCACCATCCCTACAGACATGTAGAGTAAGTCACCCTGTCACCATCCCTATAGACATGTAGAGTAAGTCACCCTGTCACCATCCCTATAGACATGTAGAGTAAGTCACCCTGTCACCATCCCTACAGACATGTAGAGTAAGTCACCATCCCTATAGACATGTAGAGTAAGTCACCATCCCTATAGACATGTAGATTAAGTCACCCTGTCACCATCCCTATAGACATGTAGAGTAAGTCACCCTGTCATCCCTATAGACATGTAGAGTAAGTCACCCTGTCACCATCCCTACAGACATGTAGAGTAAGTCACCCTGTCACCATCCCTACAGACATGTAGAGTAAGTCACCCTGTCACCATCCCTATAGACATGTAGAGTAAGTCACCCTGTCACCATCCCTATAGACATGTAGATTAAGTCACCCTGTCACCATCCCTATAGACATGTAGAGTAAGTCACCCTGTCACCATCCCTATAGACATGTAGAGTAAGTCACCCTGTCACCATCCCTACAGACATGTAGAGTAAGTCACCCTGTCACCATCCCTACAGACATGTAGAGTAAGTCACCCTGTCACCATCCCTATAGACATGTAGAGTAAGTCACCCTGTCACCATCCCTACAGACATGTAGAGTAAGTCACCCTGTCACCATCCCTATAGACATGTAGAGTAAGTCACCCTGTCACCATCCCTACAGACATGTAGAGTAAGTCACCCTGTCACCATCCCTATAGACATGTAGAGTAAGTCACCCTGTCACCATCCCTATAGACATGTAGAGTAAGTCACCCTGTCACCATCCCTACAGACATGTAGAGTAAGTCACCCTGTCACCATCCCTACAGACATGTAGAGTAAGTCACCCTGTCACCATCCCTACAGACATGTAGAGTAAGCCACCCTGTCACCATCCCTACAGACATGTAGATTAAGTCACCCTGTCACCATCCCTATAGACATGTAGAGTAAATCACCATCCCTACAGACATGTAGAGTAAGTCACCCTGTCACCATCCCTACAGACATGTAGAGTAAGTCACCCTGTCACCATCCCTATAGACATGTAGAGTAAGTCACCATCCCTACAGACATGTAGAGTAAGTCACCATCACCATCCCTATAGACATGTAGAGTAAGTCACCATCCCTACAGACATGTAGAGTAAGTCACCCTGTCACCATCCCTACAGACATGTAGAGTAAGTCACCATCCCTACAGACATGTAGAGTAAGTCACCCTGTCACCATCCCTACAGACATGTAGAGTAAGTCACCCTGTCACCATCCCTATAGACATGTAGAGTAAGTCACCCTGTCACCATCCCTACAGACATGTAGAGTAAGTCACCCTGTCACCATCCCTATAGACATGTAGAGTAAGTCACCCTGTCACCATCCCTATAGACATGTAGAGTAAGTCACCATCCCTACAGACATAAAGCTGTGTTTTTCCGTGGAACTTTGCAGCCCTAGTTGAAGCTTTGATCTGCTCTTCCTACCAAAGAAACGATGACATGTTCTGTCTAATTGTCTGGTGATCTCCATGTCTGTGATGTAGGCTGGGTTTCTGTACAGCACTTTGTGACATCAGCTGATGTAAGAAGGGCTTTATAAATACATTTGATTTGATTTAATGTTGCTTGTGAGTTCAGAGGAGGAGTGTGACACGATCTCTTCCGCCCTCCTCTCACCTAGGTCTGGATCTGTTCTCGCTGATCCAAGGTGACCCGCAGCATTACAGAGCTCCCATGTTCCTGGATAACCTGACCAGCAGCCTGCAGGGTGCCACCACTAGCGCCGGCCTGGTGTCCTCTTCTAGCCAATACGACACCAGTTCCCACCACACCACTGCCTCTTCATCCTCCCATGAGACTGGGGTTATCACTGGGGGAGGAGGAGGGTCCAACATCATCTCAGACATCATCTCATTGGACTGATCTTCTGGTCCCTGAGAGCTCATTGGACTAAGCTTCTGGTCCCTGAGAGCTCATTGGACTAAGCCTCTGGTCCCTGAGAGCTCATTGGACTTAGCCTCCTATTCGACACAAGCCTCCGAGGACTGAGGTAGTGCACTATATAGGGAATATCGTGCCATTTTGGACCTGGACGATGTCCACAGGCCACCACAGGCTAGGCTAACTTGTCTCCTTTCCTTTGTCTGTCTGCCAGTGAAGTTAGGACACATTTGCTTTTTTCCCCCTACCGTGCCCGTGCTGATTGAAGGAAAGGAAATCTAGGAGAGGAAGCCATTTTTAGATAGTTGAGACTGTTGGACCCGTAGTCTTTTCTCAATTGGATTTGCTCAGCTCCTACATCCTCTCCCGCCTCCTTTTGAACAAAGGTCAAAGGTGAATGGAGGAGAGGCGGCTAGGAGAGTGAATGTGGGTGAAAATGTCCTTGTATGAAATGACGTTTACAGGTTGGATCCCAAAACGTGGTGATTAAAACGAATGAAGATAGTTGTGGAAGACATTTTTTTTTTTTTAGCTACAACGGTAGATTTGAAACATGTTCATGCTTTTTCTCCGACGACAAAACGAAAGCTTGATTTAAAGAGTGGAGGGGGGCAGGTTTCAGTGGTCTTCCATGAAGGACTCCGGTAGGATACACGTGACCTTCCTCGAGGTAAAGGTGACTATCAAGGAGAGGAGGGAAACTCTTCCGTTCAGCTATTAACGAATTGACATATCCTTGACCACTCATCGGTTTCCGGGTCACAGAGGAGAGAGGACGGACCCCCCCAAAAATAGTCAAAAGCCTATTTTGACTGGATGAGATGACATGGAAGCATTCCGCAGGAAGTGGGACAATGGGGGCGGGGTTTGTTTCCCCCTTCAGTCACAGCAATAATACTGAGTTTTCCAGATCTACTGACTCTGTACACGGTTGAAAGTGTATCTAAAACATGGAACCATTAGAAATGAGATATTTGTGTGTGTGTGTGTGGGGGGGTGGATTCATGAATTGGAGGTACCATTTAGTTTTTTGTACAAATTATCAAAAGTGATACAAACTAGAGCGTTGAGTGTTTATAAAATGCCATCTTTCTCAGCATTTTGGAAAGTCTGTTTTGTATTTAGTTGGACCTTGTTGTGTATGTACCATCTAATTATTTTTGCCTTCTTGGGAGGATCCCCTTTTGTTCTGTGTGTAAACATGTATGTGAGTTAATGTCCCCAAATGGTTTCCGTCCCACGAGTCCCGACTTTTGAACATTTGAAGTCTGTTGGTTTGAAGGTTAAGCAGGATGTTTTCACTGTTGCATAGCTACATGTTCACAGAACCAAATGTAATGCGAAGTTGTCAATTGAGCCTTTGTTGAACGTAGCAAAAAAAGAAATCAGGGCCTGAAATAGTGTATTTTATTTAATGTACAAAACTCTAGATAAATTAGCTAAGGCAATTAGTGCTGCAGTGTAGAATGATATGTTGGCCCTCAACCTTGTATGAGTTGCTTAGGGAAAGGGGACCTACCCACTAAAATGTTAGGATTTACATTAAGTTAGGTTAATGTTTTAAAATGGAACCTGAAGTATTTTCCAAACTTAAATTTAAGGGAATAGATATTTAATATTTTATTGTAGTTAAAGGATGCTCCTCTTGTTTCGCTGTGGGTAAAGGATGCTCTTGTTTCGCTGTGCCATCGTGATGCAAACAAACAAACAACAAGGTGCTCATTTTTTATTTGCTGTCAGGATCTCAGACTTAAAACAATAAAGCGGCATTTTTTAAAATACCTGTATTAGTCAACTTTCCCCCCTCATACCTTTTCTAGTTATAATACAGTGTATTGTTGTTATTGTGGTTTGGCTATTTTTATTTTATACATTTCCACATTAGGGTGCTATGATCATTAAATTGCACTAGGAAGCAGCAGTCCAATCACAGACGATCACAGTTTATCCAGGAAGTTGTCCAGGGTAGGGATGCCTTCTTTGAGGCCTTTGCGTTTGCGGGTGTCTGCCACTACTTGCCATGGCCGACTGGTCTCGTCAAAGGGGTCCCCGGGCAGGATCTGCCAGTGGTCGAACACACACTGGGGGAAGGCCTGGCCACCTGTGTTGGATCTCAGGTCCGCTGTGAAACCTAACGACATCGGGGGGGGAATCAAAAATAAAATATTCATAAACAACCAGAGGTCTGTGTTGTTTTGTCATGCTTATCTGTAACTAGTTGGTTGACTCCTATTTCTTATGTTACGCTTCTATCCTGACCGAATACAATGTTTTACTTGTTAAAGAGCTAATCCTTTTCATAAAGGCTGTGATTGTACCAGTATAGTGATATTTTTTCCATGGAAAACTTTTGGTCATTTAAATAAAAAAAAATAAAAAACCAGCTGTATGTAAAATATTTTGTGATAGCTTGGAAAATAAATACACGTGACTGGATGGTTGTTTTCCTAAAGAAGTTAAATCCGCTTTGTGTTTTGTTTCCTTGCCCGCGATACTGTGACGAAACAGGCAGGGAGCAGGTCTCGAACCCTCGACCTTCGACCCCGAAGTCCAGCACGCTATCGAGCATGCTCAAGCGGCAGAGTCGATATCCGCGCTTATAAACCCAGGGTCGTTACACTACTAACAAGTATTGTGGTATTGTCCTGGCCCTACTAAATTAGTCTTTTTAGTTATAGAATATATATATATATATTTTAGAAAAGTTACATTTGAATTGTTTCTTTTTAAATGTTGTTTCCATTCATTGTTTTGGTGAAATGGGTTGTTGGAAGATGTGATGAATGTACCAAATTCTGAATTGATTGGGCTTATCCTTTTAAAATGGTCTGTTTTACATTCAGTGTTGAAATGTTTCGTTGGAAAGCGTGATGAACTCACCAAACGATTCGTTGACTGGAAGGAAAGCCTTCACGATGAAGATGGGTGTTCCAGCGACCTGCGACTCCTCAAATACCATGCCTCTCTTTCTGTTCAGCACACCGTAGATCCCTCCAACGACGTGCTCTGGACACTGCAGGAAGAACAGTTTAGGTAAGTTGAAATACACTCAACTAAAAATATTTTTAAAAACACACAACATGCAACAATTTCTAAGATTTTACTGAGTTACAGTTTATATAAAGGAAACCCAGTCAATTGAAATAAATGAATTTGGCTCTAATTTATGGATTTCGAATGACTGTGAATACAGATATGACCGTAGTGACGGCTCAAGCGATGCATTGCCTTAGACCGCTGTGCCACTCGGGAGTCCCAAAAGAATACACCTGTAAAAGCCTATTACACACCATAGCCTACTGAATTTGATTTCGGACACAAATGAAAACGTCACTGATTTCCCCATTTAATTGATTCAGCATTGTCTCAATGAAGCGTTTGGCGTGCGTCATGCACAGTTACAAGGCCTGCTGGGGTTAGCGGCAGGCGGACGATCAATATCCACGGTCGTAGTGTGGTTGAAGTCTGAGCTGGAATGTGAAGCTAACTGAAGACCGGCTAGCTTTAGAAAACCCAGAGTAGATCTAGCTTGATTCATCGGATACCCCTCAGGACTCAGGAAAGGTTGAACATCCCTTACTATTCTGTCTGTATATTCTGTTGTGGTTGTTAGCACCATCTCACCAGGTCAAATTCCTGGTACATGTAAATGTACTTGGGAGTATAAAGAAGATTCTGATTTTGAATCTCACTTCTGAGTTCCACGTGGACTCACCTGGATCTGGATCAGGTAGACTGGTTCTATAAGTCGTGACTGACTTGAGAGGTGTAGTTGACTCATCTGGATCAGGTAGACTGATTCTATAAGTCGTGACTGAGCTGAGAGGCGGAGATGACTCACCTGGATCTCGACCAGGTAGACTGGCTCCATGAGTCGTGGCTGAGCTGTGAGCTGAGAGGCGTAGATGACTCGGCGTGCCGTGGGGATGATCTGCCCGCCCCCTCTGTGGATGGCATCCGCATGCAGCGTCACATCATGGACGTCGAAACGTATCCCCCTCATGTTCTCCTCACACAGGACACCCTGAGAAAGAGTGTTTTTCAGTGGTGGTGTAGTTTTCTGGTTCTCAGAGTTAGTGGTGGGGTTCTCTGGTTCTGAGAGCCTGTCAGTGGTGGTGGGGTTCTCTGGTTCTAAGAGCATGTCAGTGGTGGTGGGGTTCTCTGGTTCTAAGAGCATGTCAGTGGTGGTGGGGTTCTCTGGTTCTAAGAGCCTGTCAGTGGTGGTGGGGTTCTCTGGTTCTAAGAGCATGTCAGTGGTGGTGGGGTTCATGGTTCAGTGGTGGTGGGGGGTTCTCTGGTTCTGAGAGCCTGTCAGTGGTGGTGGGGTTCTCTGGTTCTAAGAGCCTGTCAGTGGTGGTGGGGTTCTCTGGTTCTGAGAGCCTGTCAGTGGTGGTGGGGTTCTCTGGTTCTAAAAGTTGGTGCTAAAGGGACTTGACCCCCCTCCCTGCTGGCATCTGCTCACCTCCTTGGAGGCCCACTGGAACCCTGCCACCACGCTGTCCTTGATCTCGTTGAGGTACTGCACTCCCTTGGTAACGTCCGTCAGGATGTTGGGTCCCGTCCCGTCGGGGCCGAAACACCAGATCTTGCGGGCCTCTGTCACCTCCCACTCGTACTTCTCAGTCAGGTAGCGAGCCCTGGTCTTCAGTTCCTGTCTGGAGCTCACGTCCCCCTTATCGATATCCTCCGCCAGACCATCCTGGAAGGGCCGGGCCTTCATGTATAGACGGTTATGTTTGTTAGGGGACTTGGACAGGCAGACCTGGTCTGAATCCTCGGCTACGGTCTCGCGGTAAGACACCACAGGGTCAGATTTCTGGGAGAAGTATGAAGAGGATTCAGTTTTTTAGTATCTTCACTCAATATTCAAAGGTTACAAATTTCATCCTTTTTGAAAAGCATTCCTGTACAATGCAGTAAGTCAATATCTTCCCAACCTTTAGGGGGATCCCAGCGTGGTCCTCCTCCAGATCCTTCAGGCAGATCTCCAGATGAAGCTCCCCAGCTCCAGCTACGATGTGTTCTCCAGACTCCTCAATGATGCACTGCCACACAGAGAGACAGGACAAAGACACATAAACACCACTATTTCCCTGCATCTCGAAACCACACCGTTTCCCTGCATCTCGAACAGACTAGTATAGTATTATACCTGGACCATGGGGTCAGACTAGTATAGTATTGTACCTGGACCATGGGGTCAGACTAGTATAGTATTGTACCTGGACCATGGGGTCAGACTAGTATAGTATTGTACCTGGACCATGGGGTCAGACTAGTATTGTACCTGGACCATGGGGTCAGACTAGTGTAGTATTGTACCTGGACCATGGGGTCAGACTAGTGTAGTATTGTACCTGGACCATGCGGTCAGACTAGTATAGTATTATACCTGGACCATGGGGTCAGACTAGTATAGTATTGTACCTGGACCATGGGGTCAGACTAGTATAGTATTATACCTGGACCATGGGGTCAGACTAGTATAGTATTGTACCTGGACCATGGGGTCAGACTAGTATAGTATTATACCTGGACCATGGGGTCAGACTAGTATAGTATTATACCTGGACCATGGGGTCAGACTAGTATAGTATTGTACCTGGACCATGGGGTCAGACTAGTATAGTATTGTACCTGGACCATGGGGTCAGACTAGTATAGTATTGTACCTGGACCATGGGGTCAGACTAGTATTGTACCTGGACCATGGGGTCAGACTAGTGTAGTATTGTACCTGGACCATGGGGTCAGACTAGTGTAGTATTGTACCTGGACCATGCGGTCAGACTAGTATAGTATTGTACCTGGACCATGGGGTCAGACTAGTATAGTATTGTACCTGGACCATGGGGTCAGACTAGTATAGTATTGTACCTGGACCATGGGGTCAGACTAGTATAGTATTGTACCTGGACCATGGGGTCAGACTAGTATAGTAGTATACCTGGACCATGGGGTCAGACTAGTATAGTATTATACCTGGACCATGGGGTCAGACTAGTATAGTAGTATACCTGGACCATGGGGTCAGACTAGTATAGTATTATACCTGGACCATGGGGTCAGACTAGTATAGTATTGTACCTGGACCATGGGGTCAGACTAGTATAGTATTATACCTGGACCATGGGGTCAGACTAGTATAGTATTATACCTGGACCATGGGGTCAGACTAGTATAGTATTATACCTGGACCATGGGGTCAGACTAGTATAGTATTATACCTGGACCATGGGGTCAGACTAGTATAGTATTATACCTGGACCATGGGGTCAGACTAGTATTGTACCTGGACCATGGGGTCAGACTAGTGTAGTATTGTACCTGGACCATGGGGTCAGACTAGTATAGTATTGTACCTGGACCATGGGGTCAGACTAGTATAGTATTATACCAGACTAGTATAGTACCATGGGGTCAGAACTAGTATAGTACCTGGACCATGGGGTACAGAGACAAAGTTATACCTGGACCATGGGGTCAGACTAGTATTGTACCTGGACCATGGGGTCAGACTAGTATTGTACCTGGACCATGGGGTCAGATTAGTATAGCATTGTACCTGGACCATGGGGTCAGACTAGTATTGTACCTGGACCATGGGGTCAGACTAGTATTGTACCTGGACCATGGGGTCAGACTTGGCCAGGCGTTTGAGTCCCTCCACCAGCTTGGGCAGGTCAGCAGGGTTCTTGCACTCTACCGCCACCCTGACCACGGGACTGACGCTGAACTTCATCACCCTCAGGTTGTGGGCGTGCTCGAAGGTGGAGATGGTCCCGGTCTTCACCAGGAATTGGTCTACTCCCACCAGACCCACGATGTTGCCGCAGGGCACATCCTCAATGGGCTCTGTGTAGCGCCCCATCATCAGAATGGTCCT